>NC_073268.2:86022500-86330000 GCF_029289425.2 Pan paniscus
ACTTCAAGTCTATGACAAAGGGTAAAGAGATTGTTATTTGTCTATTAAAGAATCAAATCTTTGACTTTAATCATCATTTAAGTGCTTATTGAACTTGTTACTAAAATAAGGAAGTACTTCTAAAGGCCTGTATACTGACTGGAAAAGAGTTTATGGTAAAGCTACAACCATTAGTATGGAGCAATAAGTAGTCACTTGTGATATGCCTTCAAGATATGGTTTCTCTCAGAATCCAAGCCTGGGTGATCTTGCAAGGCGTCTGAGAATCAGCTTAATAATTTTTCCTTGGAATATTCTAAATGAGTGCCCTAACCACTATCCATCTATTATAATGCTTAAAACAAAGATAGTACCAACGAATAGTGAGGATGTGAAGCAACAGGAACTCTTGTATGTTGTTCATGGGAATGCAAAATGGTACAGTCACCTTGGAAAATGGGTTGGCAGTTTCTTATAGAGTCAAACATACATTTACCTATGACCCAGCAATTTTACTGTTTGGTATTTACCCAAGAGAAAAGAAAATTTAGTAAAAACTTGTACATGAATGGTTGCAGCAACTATATTCATTACTGCTAAAATCTGGAAACAATCCAAATGTTTTTCAATTGTTGAATGGATAAACAAACCATGAGATATCCATGCAATTAAATTAATTGACTAAGCAACAGGGGTGAATCCCAAATGCTTTCTTCTAAGTGAAACAAAATAGACCCAAGAGGCTACACATATACTGAATAATTCAATTTATATGACATTCTGGAAATGTCAAAAAAATGATGAGGGAGGAGAATAGATCAATGGTTGCCTGGGGTTGGGAATGGAGGACGAGTTGACTGAAAAAGGAGAATGTGTGGGATTTTTGGGAGTGCTGA
Source organism: Pan paniscus (assembly GCF_029289425.2). Classification (NCBI taxonomy): domain Eukaryota; kingdom Metazoa; phylum Chordata; class Mammalia; order Primates; family Hominidae; genus Pan; species Pan paniscus. The sequence goes on from NC_073268.2 coordinate 86,023,376, forward strand.
AACCATTGTGAATCAAATCCCGTGGATCTGTATACCACAAAGAGTGAATTTTACTATATGTAAATTTTAAAATAAAGAAAGATATATAAATAGAAACACCAAAGATTTCATCCACAATATTTCACTATATAACTGGAATTGTAATCCAGTAAAATAGCTACAACTAATGTGTACAATCATTTCTAAGAAAACTGAGGAGAAGTCGATGCTAGGAAGAGCAGCAGAATGCTAGGCTTCATTTATTTTCCTTCCTTCTCTTCCTTCCTTCCTTCCTTCCTTCCTTCCTTCCTTCCTTCCTTCCTTCCTTCCTTCCTTCCTTTCTCTCTTTTCCTTTTTTGAGATAATGTCTCACTCTGTCACCCAGGCTGAGTGCAGTAGCACAATCACAACTCACTGCAGCCTCAAACTCCCGGGCTTAGGTGATCCTCCTGCCTCTCGGCCTCCCGAAGTGCTGGGATTACAGGTGTGAGCCACCTCTTCTGGCCTTGATTCTTCATTAAATATAGCTGCCTCACATAGAGTGCTTTTGGTGGGTATTTTTTTGTGTACTTCCACTGGTCTCTGGGCCATGTACCTACTTTCTGCTGCACATCCACTAAGAAGCTCTAGTTGCTTCACACTTCAACTTAATAATGATCAGCAGATCACCAAGTCTCAGGAGAAAAGGGTTAGACCACTTGTTAAGTCAACAAACACATATTTAGTGTTTATCAGATTCCTAACACTTTTCTAGGCGGTGGAGATTCATCAACTTAAATGCATAGAATTCACCCTCTCCCCAGCAGCTTTAATTTGGTATTTATAGCATTCAGTAGTTAAAAATCTTCACCTTGGACTTGTTTACATACCAATTACTGCACACTTTCAAATTGGGCTGAATTTCAACTGGTAATTAAAGTTGATTTTGAAAGCATAAAAAGGCAGTGTTAAAAAATCCCAGTATCAACTGGGTGGCCTCAGTCATTTTCAGTGTTGTTGCTCAAGTTTGTGACTCAAAAGCACTTGGTACTCCACAAGTTGAAATTCTGGGAACTGCTTGACAATTTCAGTTAGCTATAAAATTTTGGGTAACAAGCATTAATTTGTTTATTTGAAGATAATATATAGAAATGAGAAGTGCTGCTTGTGAGATCCTGGGGGGACACTAGGTAAGAACATTCTATCTTTTAGGAACAAACTATTAATATGTAACAGATATGTTAACGATTATTTAGCCAGGCAAAACTATTCTGAGTGCACGGGAGTTAGCAGTTCTCTACACCTTTGAGAAAGGACTTAGAATGACAAGAATCCATTTTTCCATCCTAGATGAGAGTCTGTGCAGGAATTGATTTAAAAAAAAACACTAAGGGGGTATATTAAGGACACATTAAGTTCCTATTGCTGCAGTAACAAATTACTACAAACTTAATGGATTAGAAAAACCTAAACCTATTAACTTATATTTTTGTAGGTCAGAAGTCTGAAGTGGGCTTCAATGAGCTAAAACCAAGGTGTTGGCAGTGCTGCATTCTTTTCTGGAGGCTATGGGAGTTAATCTGTCTTCTTGCCTTTCAGTTGCTAGCAACCTTTTGCATTCCTTGGCTTATGACCCTCTTCCATATTCAAAGTCAGCAATGGCCAGCCAGTCGTCTTTCTCACATTACAGCATTCTGATGCTGACTCCTCTGCCTTTCTTGTCCATATTTAAGAACACTGTGATTATGGTGAACACACCTGGATAGTCCAGGATAATCAGCTGATCTACCAGTTTGATTCCATCTGCTATCTTAATTTCCCTTTGTCATGTAATGTAACATATTCCCCAATTCTGGAGATTAGGACATGGGCATTATTGGGAATATATATATACACACACATATACATATATGTACATATATACATACATATATATACATATACATACGTGTGTGTGTGTGTGTGTGTGTGTGTATGTATTTGAGACAGAGTTTAGCTTTTGTTGCCCAGGCTGGAGTGCAATGGCATGATCTTGGCTCACTGCAACCTCCACCTTCCAGGTTCAAGGGATTCTCCTGACTCAGCCTCCCGACTAGCTGGGATTACAGGCGCTAGCCACCATGCCTGGCTAATTTTTCATACTTTTAATAGAGATGGGGTTTCACCATATTGGTCAGGGTGGTCTTGAACTCCTGACCTCAGGTGATCCACCCGCCTCGGCCTCCCAAAGTGCTAGGATTACAGGCGTGAGCCACTGCACCTGGCCAATTGGGAATATGTTATTCTGCCTCCAATTCATTAAGAATTGTCCCTCTCTGTGATAACATGTAACATTGGTTGATGTGTTAATCCTAATCCAAGAAAAAGTTGAAAATAATGCCAGGATGTTGACTGGCTTCATTAAGGTCTTTTATTTTATGCTGCATGAAATATGTTAAGACACTTCCCATGTAGGTCACCCTTTAAAAAAGTAAGCAAGTCAGTGGACGACAGAATACAAACAACCTAAAGTTAGTTATCTATTCTCTCACCCTTCCCAGGCAGCTCATTTACCACCAAAACAAGATCATTGACCTCCAGTTCCATTTTGTCCTTAACTGATGGCATGTTAAGGAGTCTGTTCGCAATTAGGACCACATTCCAATTTCTTTGTTTCAACACTAATAAAGTGGTCTTTCTTGCATCTTTCTTGCAAGAATTGCATAAAGCTCTTGCTTGAGAGGAAACATGGTTTTTGTAAGGCTTCTGCATTTGATACCTGATGGGATTTCCTGGTTTGAGGAAATTTTAACCAGATTTAGCTTTTTGATTTTCATTTTTCAAAATAGCAATTTAAAACAACACAAATGAGAACCATGAGTATTTCACTATTTTACTTTGTTGTGAGGAATTCAAAAAGAATGAATGTTTCTTAATAAAACGCAAATTATTTAAGTTTAATTTGGATTTCTTAGCCAATTACCAATTTTTCTCATCCTAAGGGAGTTCACTTGGGAGCCCTCAAACTGTATTGGAGTTTTTCGATTTTGTGACTTAAAAAAATGAAAAAAAAAAAACTTAGCAAAGAGTGATTTCATGCTTTAAAAGATGATGAAAAATGGTTGTGAAATTAACTCAAGGTTTTTCAGACATCAAACAGTTTTGCTTTTCTTTATTTCTGACCCCATAAATATTTTCATGTGCTAAGTGCGCAAGCATCAAAAACATATAGATTAAAATAAATGTTCACTATTGAACAAAAAAGGAAAGGGCTTAGCAAAACGTGATGCCTCTGAATAGACAAGACTGGTCAGGACCAAGGACCACCAGCTTTCAGGAATTTGTTCTGAAGTCAGTCAGATGATTCAGATTATCAAGGTAGATATTACAATTTAACCATGAAAAATCTGAGCTTTTGCCCTTATTCTTTAGAAATAAGTCCCCAGAGTTTTAGCTAGGATTATAAATATCTTAAATAAGACAATTCTTCCAAGATTCCTTTGCAGTTAGTGTGCACCAGTAACAAAGTTCGGCCAGTGATATATAAATGAAAGCAATGGTGTAACTTCCTGGAAGGAAGAGACATGTTGTTTTCCCTTTCTTTTCTCCTCCCTCAGGAGCTGCAACAATCAGTTTGGACCGATGTGTAGAGAATGGTAGTGTAGCAAGATTGAAGGACCTTAAGTCCATGAGGATTGTTTAAGTCACTGTTATATTTTCTATTACTCATAACCAAACCGGATTTAACTAATTCAGTTAGCTACTCTGAAAACTAACAATATCTTAAAAGTCCACTGTGAGGACGAAATGAGATCATGTAGGTAAACCATCTATCTTACGGAATGTCTACAGAAGGTAAAATAAATGTTAATTATCTTCTCTTTTCCATGATAACTGAAGTTTTAAAGACCTTCATCCATGAAAATATCTCAGTGAGAATGATCTTCAAAGTTAATGGAAAGCAATATTTTTGACTTGGAGGTAGAGATGACTTTAGAAGGACAATAAAAAAACTTATTCTGTTTCTTAATTCATCCATTTATATAAATTTATTCAACATATTTTAAGTACTGATTATACTGCAAGCACTGTGCTAGGAATTATCATTTAAAGTAAAACTTACGTTTTGCCTGTGGTAAGCTCAAATTCCATCAAAAAGGCAGACAAGCAGTAATGAAGATATAGTATGGCAAATACTATTGTTAGAAATATTCACAAAAACATACTATGGTAATAGAAAAGAAAGTAGCTCAGTCTGTCTGAGGAAGCAAGGAAGATTTTATGAAGGAGAAATTGAACAGAGAGCTAAAAGAGTGAATTTGTATTTGGTAGGTAGTGAAGGGAAGAAAACTTTTTTTAAAAATAGAGAGAACACCATGTTGGAGCATGAAATGCATATTTAGTGGATAAGGGTGTAGTTTTGCAAGGCTGGTGTATTAGGTGTGGAAGTATTCTGAGATATGGCTAACCAGTAGGTTACCATCAGATTGTGACAGAAGATAGATCTAGTGGCAGCACAGAGAATATATTGTCAGTTCATATATATGGGGCAACATGACCCCAATAGACCATATAGGGTATATATTCAGGGCATGGTAGAAAACTAATATTTCAGCAGAAATGGGAAAGGTGAAAATATGCAAGAAAACCTTGGAGATGAAATCAGCATTATTTGATGACTCTTTGAATGTTGTGATAAAAGGGAAAAGTAAGTCTAGAGACCTCTTGGGTTACTAGACAAGCCAAGCCATGTAAAGCCATTAAGCAAAATAGAAAAGATGGAGACATGAAGGAAGATGTTTTTTAGATTAACTAGGTTATAATGAATTCTATTTGTCCATATGTCATTGAGGTGAAGACATTCAATTGAAAGTAGGTAAAATGAATCTGAAGTTCAGGGCTAATAATTTCTGAGTTGTATGAGGGTCTTTGACCAAATGGGGAGAGAGAGAGACCAGAGAAGGACTGTGATCTTCCAAGAAAAGCACTTTTAGAGTAAGACAGAAAAGCTGAATCCTGAGGAATACATTATTTAAGAAAGAAAGAAGCTAGGCATACCCAAAATTGGCTCAGAAATTAAGGAATATAACAAGAAATGTTTTGAAGTTAAATTATGCAATGGAATGCTTCAATATTCAGAATATTACAGAATAATATAGAAATTTGTATTAGACACCTCTGCACTTACCACTGAGGTTTAACAACTATTCTAGAAATTTTACAGTTTTGGTTCTTAACATTCTGCCCTATTATCTATTTTGAGTTGTTTTTATATATGATGTGTGATAAGACTTGAGTTTCTTTTTAAATTTTTAAATAGTTAGTTGTTTCAGCACAATTTGTAACAAAAATCATCTTTTCCTCTGATGAAATACCTTGACACCTTTGTAGAAAATCAATTGACTACATATATGAATCTATTTTTTTGTACTTTCTGTTCTGTTTTGTTGATATCTGTATCTTTATACTAATAGTATGTTATCTGAGTTATTATAGCTTTATATTACAAGTTAAAATCTGGTGATTTAAGTCTTTGGACTTTTTAAATATATATATATATATATATATATATATATATTTGCTCCTCCAGGTATTCTTCTGATGGCCATATAAATTTTAGAATCAGTGTATCAACTTCTCAGAAAAATTTGTTGGGGTGTAGGCTGGGCTAGCATTGAAATCTATGAATCAATTGGGTAATTGGGTAGAACATTTCTGTTGTAATATTGAAAATCTCATACAATGAACATAAAAAAATCTTTATTCAGAATTGCTAAGTAAAGCCACTTGAGCCAGGAAATTTCTTTATGGGAATATGTTTAGTTAGAAATTCATTTTGTTTAAATAGATAAATGGTTAGCTAGAGGTTTATTAATTTTATTACAGTTTTCAAAGAGCCAACTTCTGGCTTCGTCTATTTTTTCCCCTTTTTGTTTTCTATTTCATTGAATTCCATTCTTATGTTTATCATTTTCTTTTTTCTATTTACCTTGTATTGGCTCTTGCTTTTCTAGCTTCTTAAGCTGGAAGTTAGATTATTGATTTTAATCATTTTAAATTCTTAGGCATTGATTTTAAGTATTAAATGCTTAAACGTTGGTATTATTTAAGAACATGCATTTTCCTCTAAACTCTGCTTTATCTGCATCTCTCAATTTTTGATATGTCTTCTTTACTTTCATTTCAAGATATTTTCTAATTAATTTTGCTATTTTTTATTTGATCCATGGGTTATTTAGAAGGGTATTAATTAATTATCAAATATTTTAATTTTTCTAGATACCTAGATATTTTGTTATTATGACTATTGATTTTCGATTTAATTTCATTGTTGTCACAGAATATGCAATGTATTGGTTGGGCACGGTGGCTCACACCTGCAATACAAAGCACTTTGGGAGGCCGAGGCAGGCAGATCACTTGAGGTCAGGAGTTCGAGACCAACCCTGTCTCTGCTAAAAATACAAAAATTAGCTGGGCATGGTGGCAGGCACCTATAATCCCAGCTACTCAGGAGGCTGAGGCAGGAGAATCACTTGAACTTGGGAGGTGGAGGTTGCAGTAAGCAGAGATCGTGCCACTGTACTCCAGCCTGGCAACGGAAAAAAAGAAAAGAAAAGAAAAGATAAAAAACATGCAATGTATGATTTCAAACCTTTGAAAGTTATTAAGACTTGTTTTATTATCCTGCATATGGTGTTTGGTTCATGTGATCCAGTATATAGTTTATTTTGGTGATGTGGTTTGGATGTGTGTCCCCTCCAAATCTCATGTTGAAATGTGATCTCTAATGTTGGATGTGGGCCCTGGTGGGATGTCTTTGAATTACGGGGCCAGATCCCTCATGAATGGCTTGGTGCCTTCCCCATGGTAATGAGTTCACATGAGATCTGGTTGTTAGAAAGAGTCTAGGAGCTCTCCTATCTCTTGCTCCCTCTCTCATCATGTGAGATGCCTGCTCCCCACTTTGCCTTCCACCATAAGTAAAAGCTTACTGAGGTTTCACTAGAAGCTGAGCAGATAAAGTTTCTGTGTTTGTATGGCCTGCAGAACCACAAGCCAAATAAACCTCCTTTCTTTATACGTTATCCAGTATCAGTTATATCCTTTATAGCAACACAAAACAGTAAACAGAAAATTCATACTGAGGAGTGAGGCATTGCTATAAGATACCTGAAAGTGTGGAAGCAGCTTTGAAGCAGGGAAACAGGCAGATGTTGTAAGAGTTTGGAAGGCTCTAGAAGAAGACAGGGAGATGAGAGAAAGTTTGGAAATTCTTAGAGATTTTTAAGTGTTTGTGACCAAAATGGTGGCAGAAATATGAACAGCGGAGGCCAGGCTGAGGAGGTCTCAGATGGAAATGAGGAATTTATTGGGACTGGGAATAAAGGTCATTCTTCTTAAGGCATAGCAAAGACCTTGACTGTATTGTGTCTATGCTCTAGGGATTTGTGGAACGTCAAGCTTAAGAATTATGACCTAGAGTGTCTGGTGGAAGAAATTTCTAAAGCAAAGTATTCAATATGTGGCATAGCTGCTTTTAATAGCCCATGATCAGACATGGGAGCAAAGACATGACTTAAAGTTGGAACTTCTAGTTAAAAGGGATGCAGAACATAAAAGCTTTAAAAATTTGCAGCCCGATCACATGGTAAAGAAGGAAAGAGAATTTTCAGGAGAGGAACACAAGCAGACTGCAGAGCAACTATTTGCTAAAGAGATTGGCATGACTGAATGGGAGCCAAGCACTAATAGTCAAGACAATGGAAAAAAGGTCTGGAAGGCGTTTCAGAAGTCTTCTGGACAGTTTTTTCCCAATACAGACCCAGAGGCCTAGGAGGAAAGAATAGTTTCAGGTGCCAGGCCTGGGATGCCACTGTCCTGTACCACCTTAAGAGGCTGCTCCCTACATCCTTTGCTGCTCTAGCTCCAGCTATGGCTTAAAGACCCTAGACACAGCTCAGGCTTCTGCCCTGGAGAGTGCAAACCATAAGCCTTGGTGGCTTCCACATGGTGTTAAGTCTGCAGGTGCACAGAATACAAGAGTAAGAGAGGCTTGGCAGCTTCCATTTAGATCTCACAGGAGGTAGGAAAAAGCCTGGGTGCCCAGGCAGAAGCCTGCCACAGGGGCAGAGCCCCCACAGACAGCCTCTACTAGGGCGATGCCAAGGGGAGATATGGGGTTGCAGCCTCCAGATAGATTCCTCAATGGGGCACTACCTAGTAGAGCTGTGGGAAGAAGGCTACTGTCCTCCAGACCCCAGTTGAAGAGCCACCAGCAGCTTACAACCTCAGCATGGAAAAGCTACAGGCACCAGACTCCAATCCTTGAAAACAGCCATATAAGCTGCACCTATCAAAGCCACAGGGCCAGAGCTGCACGAAGGCCTTGGGAGCACACCCTGCAGATCAGTGTACCCAGGTTGTGGGACATGGAGTCCAGGATCATTTGGGAGCTTTATGATTTTGGGTCTGCCCTGCTGGGTTTTGGACTTGTGTAGGGCTTGTTGCCTTTTTCTTTTGGCTAATTTATCCCTGTTAGAATGAGGATGTTTACCCAATGCCTGTGCCACCATTTTATTTTGGGAGTACATAACTTGTGTTTGATGTTTACAGGCTCATAGATGGAAGGAACTTGCTTCTAGTCATGCTGGAATGAGTTAAGATTTTGAGAGGCTGTTGAGAATGGATGGTTGTATTTTGCAATGTGAGAAGGATATGAGATGTGGAGGGCCAGGGGCATAATATGTTTTGATGTGTATCCTTTCCAAATATGTTGTGTATCCTTTCCAAATCTCACGCTGAAATGTGATCCCCAATGTTGGAGGTAGGGCCTGGTGGGAGGGGTTTGGGTCTTTGGGGCTGATCCCTCATGAATGGCTTGGTGCCCTCCCCATGGTAATGAGTTCATGGGAGATCTGGTTGTTAAAAAAGAGCCTGGGATTGCCCCCATCTCTCTCTTGCTCCCTCTCTCATCACGAGACATGCCTGCTTCCCCTTCACCTTCTGCCATGAGTAAAACCTTCCTTTCTGACTTCTTTTCTGGCTTCTCGCTTCCACCAGAAGCCAAGCAGATGCGGGTGTCATGCTTGTACCATCTGGAGAACCATCAGCCAAATAAGCCTCTTTTTAAAATAAATTACCCAGTCTGAAGTATTCCTGTATAGCAACACACAATGGACTAAAACACTTGAGGAACATTCAGTTTGCCCTTGTAAAGACTGTATTGTGTAGCTATTGAATGCAACCAGGAAAAAAAAAAGATAGTAATGGAATATCTTGAATACCTTTATGCCAATCAATCTGACACTTAGATGAAATGAACAAATTCCTTGAAAGATACAAACCACCAAAACGAATGTAACACAAAATAGAAAAATCTGTATAGCCACAAGCAGTTCTTTATATATTCTGAATATAGTGCTTTTTTCAAATTGATAAATTGTAAATATTTTCTCCTGGGCCATGGCTTACATTTTCATTTTTCTTATTGGTGCTTACTGAAGAGAAGATGTTCTAATTTTGATGAAGTCTGATTTATCAATTTTCTTCATAATGTTTTCGCATCCTGTCTTGTCTATCCTGGATAGGGAAGGTATTCTCTGTCTTCTTCTAGAGCTGTTTTACATTTAGCTTTTACATTCTTGTTTATACTTCATCTTGAATTAAATTGTGCATGCAGTGTGACAAGTCTCAGCTACTTCATACTATACATAATGCAGAAAGCCCTCTAGGGAAGATACTGTATTAAATGGGACTCTCACCCAGCGTGACTTCCTCCTTTCAAAGATCCAAAGCCCCCTGCTTTCTGCTTGTTTCCTCACTCTACAGTGCCTTCAAAATGTTTTTTACATTTTGCTCAGCTTCTAATTGTTATTCTCAGGCATATTAGTCCATTCCACCGCTGGGCTCAAAAGTTCCTGAGTCTCTTTTTAAAACCACATGTCTGACTGTATTTAAAATCTCCAGCAATTCTGAAAAATTTCCAGCTACTCTCCATTTAAATATTTCTTTTATTCTCTGTTCTATTTTCTCCTGTTATAATTTCTATTAGACATTTTTGTACTTCCTTATTCTGTCCTTCTTATTTCTGTTAATGTTTTATATTCTGAATTTCCTTTTCTCTTTATACTGTATTCTGAATAATTTCCCCAGTTCCGTTTTCCAGATTACTAATTCTCATTTCAACAGCAGTTTAATTTGTCCAATGATCTTTTTTCTTGCTTTGATCACATATCTTAATTCTGGACTTCCCTGTCTTTCCCCAAATCTGTTTATTTTTGTCCTTGTGTTTTTATTATTTATTTTATATCCTTAACTATTTGACTTATATCTGTGTTACAGTCTTTTTACATGATTCTATTACTTCAAATTTTATGTATACTAATATCCCTGTTTGTTGATCCAACCTCATGTATTGTTTCTTTTATCAGTTTTTATCGTGGGCATCTTCAGCAGAGGTTGATATTTTATTTTTCTCAGTGAAACTGTATGTGCTTTCAGTTTACTCTGCAGTTTGCTCCTGAAATTTCAAGGGCTTGTGACCTGTCTGTATGTTGATTTCTCACGTTGGGGAAACAAGTACCATGTAAGTATCATAAACTTTGCCCCATATTGATATATTGTGCTGGTCTGACATGTTTTATTTCCAATAAAAAACTTAATTGTCTCCTCCTATTAAGAAGATCACAGGCAGATATGTGCATTTTTAATGTCATATTCATAGACCATTGATTAGGTTATATCTAGCACATGTCTTATAGTGGGTCAAAGCTAGACCTAACCTATCTGATGTAAGGGTCTCAGTTCTAATTCTCAATCAAATGCTAGATCCATGCAACCTCTATATTAATTAAAATATCAGCCTCTAGTCTCTATGATCTATCTCTAGTCTCAGATTCTGGAGTTCCTAGTGCATCCATTCATAAGCTTATCTCTCTGACTTGAGTTGCCTCTTCAGTTCTGGAACCTGAAAATTTGTCTTTTTTTTTTTTTTTTTTTTGTCATTTGAGTGCAGCTGTACGACTAATCAAATATTCCTGTTGCAGTGAGAAGAAAGAGTCTCTAATTTCCAGTAAAACTTGAAGTTCCCATTAGATTTTAGATTTTATTAGATTTTGTTTTTCTTGAAGGCATGTAGTGGTATGTTTTATTTATATGTTTATCTTCTGTCGCACTTAGTATAGTACTATAAAACTCCATTGCTGCTTAATAAAAATAAAAAAAATGAAAAAAAGGCATCTTTAAATAGTAAAGGCTAAAAGAGAAGGCATTCGTGTTTTAAATAGATGAATTCTCTCTCCCAGCCTCAAGTAGTCAAAAGAGTTAGGTGGTGGGGGCGACATATGGTGGACGCTATTCCCTTCCTTGGTACTGTATCAACAATTGCAATGTACTGCTTCATTTCAAAAAGAAAAAAAGTACCATGCTGGTTGCTGTCCACAGAAATTCTGCCAACATCCTAGTGGTTGCTGGTTTGTAATTTTATGGGTTTCCAGAGAATCAAGCACTGTATTATTATGTTTGGCTACTAACTCGGGTCAGCAGTTCAAAAGGAGAAAGAAGGGGAGTGAAATGGGTTGGAGGGAAAAGAGAGAGCATACATGACCTGGTATATTTAAAACAATAGATTTAACGTATTGCATTTGAATCCATCTTTACTGAATCTCAATTTCGTTTTTAACAGACAAAAATTAGTCTAGGTTAAAAGCTGTGTTTTATGTATAAATAGAAGATGTGGCCATTGTGTACCAGTTTTAATTTTGACTGGAGAATAAAGTAATAGGTTCTTTTTTCCATGGATATCCTTTTACAAAGATTTTGAGATGGGAGATTTTTATTCAACGATGACAAAAACAAATAGATTTTTGAACATACCCCTGATCCTGAATCCCTCTCCTTTCACAATATACTTATTTACTTAAATATAATTTGTAGAAATATTGACATTAAATACTACAAGTATAATTATTGCTATTATTTAAAATAATTCCGTAATTATGGAGCGATTAAAATATATAAACTATGTGACGATCTTAAACAATATGTGCATTTTTTCAGAAAGTGAACTTTGTATTATTAATATAAGAAACTCTGTCTTGACCATATCATTATTGAAATACGTTTCCTTGATATTTTCTTTAGTCTTCGAAGATAATAGGTATACATGTAACTCTTCTAACAAGCATAGCATGAACAATCTTCTTATAGGGCCAAGAAGAAGTCATGTTTGATTTCTTTGGATAGTTTGTTTATTTGCCTTGGATTCAGAAGGAGCTAGGAGAAGAATGGGTAAAATAGTGTGATTACCATTGTATTTAACATAATACAAATGGATGAATCCTGGATCTACTGCCTGTCTTTCCTGCTCCGTTCTCACAATAATTATTTAGTGGTATGAGCTCCCTAGTTAGCTGGCTGCCTAAGAGGCCCAAAACAAATAGGAAGGCATTGTGCACTGGCATTAGAAAAGCATCAGACATGTTAAAACTGCTTATTATTACTATTTAAGGTAAAAGTGCACATAGGTGAACGTATTTTATTAATCTATTATATTAATATTCTATTATTCTTTCATCATATGAGAATTTGTGGAACACTTATTTTATGTTATAGACACTAGGAATGAAATAGTAAAGAAGGAAAATTTGCTTCCAAGGAGCATGCATTCAGGCATAAAGGTATAAAAGGCAAGGAAATAAATGAGCTCTGTGGATAAAATAGAGATAAGACCCAGGAGCGGCTTGCTTGTACTGGAAGAACAGAGTGGTCAGAGGTGGCCTTTCTCAGAAGATAACATGTATCCAGGCATCTGAAGGACAACAGGGAACCTCTTGTTTAAAGATTGAAGAAAGGCATTCACAGCATGTAAACAGAACCCAGGCTCTCCCCTAAACATCTTTGGGTTGCACAGTGACAGTACAAATGGTGGCCCACACACCCTCATCTAGTTATAATTTATAAATCTAGCTAACAAACTGTCAATACAATATTTTCTATTCTCCCACCTTGACACGTTGCCTTCGTAACAGCCTGGAAAGCCTGCTTTGAATATAGAATTCTTGCCTTCCTTGAAATCTTTTGTTCGCACATGGCAGCATAAAGGAGAGCTAACCCTATCCCTAGGCCTGTTCCCCAATCTCTTCTCATCCCCGGGTCCTTCCTACAATGTAAGAAGCCTCCACGTTTCATGTAGATATCCTAGTCCATACATCGAAACTCTGTCCACATCCTACTCTCAGCCACCCCTTGGTAATCTCTGGAGCCCAGAGGGTGCATACACCTGTGGTGTGACTCCTCAGCCTCTGAAGATCAGATTTAGGGAAAAAGAAGAGGCCTGTGTAGGTCGTGGAAGCAGGCTCGGGAACATTTAAGGAGAAAATCTTAGGCCTTTGGGTATAGGTAGTGTGGTCTAAAGGGGAGAGGTTGTGGATACCAGGAGGGCATGATCCTTTCATCCTGTAGACTCCTAGCCCTGTAGAAGGGACTGAAGCTGATGGGAGGACAGAGTGAGGCTTTCTACACTTTTAGGCTCAGGACAGCAACCCTTCTTGCCCAGGTCTAACATGGTAATTAACCAGACTAAAGAGGTTTTTCAGAAGAAGTATTGTGTACAACCCACGTGGGCTTGGTCATCTGAGGGGGCCAATAGAACAAACTCCATGTCAACATTTTCAACCTGTCTGACCTTGCTGAAAGTCTTCCCAGATCCAACACCTGTGAATGCTGAAGTTCTGGAGCTGTGACTGAGGTTGGGATATTTTAGAAAAATCAAAAAGGCTAGGATGCCTGGATGGAGTGAACAAGGAGATGGAGTAGAGAGAAAAGCAGGAGCCAGAACACACAGGGACTTTTTGGTCATCTTTAGGAGTAATTTTTCCCACGTATAAAGGAAGGTTGTTGATTTGAGCATAATCTACTATGCTTCAAATTTATGTTATATGAATATTTTTGTCTGCTAAAAGTGATCCTCTAAAATGGTGGACTGGGTTGTGGATTCAAAGGAATAGTTTCCAGTTAAGGCTGTGGCACCACTTTTCCCCTCTCCACCTTCCATAAAATAGATATTCTTACTACAAGAACACCTGCATGGAGAAAGTATTACCAGCTCCATTTCATGGGTAAGACAGTGGAGGCTCAGAGGGTTCTATAGAGCTGCAGAATGAAAAACAGTTAGGGACATTGAGACTTCTGATTTGAGTCCCGAGTATCCTGTATGTTGGCCATGCCTCTTCGGATAAGTTAACTTCTCTACACTTAATTAATAACTCATCTGATAAATAGTGATAATAATAGTATTCACTACATGAGGTTGTTGAGGTAATTTAAATGAGGTAATGTAAATAGTGCATTTAGCAAAATGACACATAAAGTATGGTCAATGAGCATTTGTTTATTGTAATTACTGCTACTACCACTACAACTAACTCCACTCATTATTATTTAGGGCTATATTATAAACAATTAAGGAAAGTTACATTTAGGTTTCCTGATTCAAACACTAGTGCCCTGGCAACCTTAACTGTGGCTATTTAATCATATGCACACACACACACAAATTAAAGAGCACCCCTATTTGTAGATAACCACCATTATATTATGAAGGGTATGGTATTTCATAATTTTGTAAAGGCAGAGCCACTCCTCTGTCTGTACAATCTCACTCACTGTGAAGCTGGTTTGGAATCAGCAGCTGGAGGAAGCTCTGGAGTGTTCTCACAAATGAAGTGTGACAGCTCTGAAAATATAAAGCAGTGAGCTACAAAAACTAATTATAATTTATCTTTAGGCTTCAGAGCTTGAGGTTCAAACCTCCCTGTCTCTGTCTCTCACACAGACCCATACAAACATACATACACGTACACACACACATTTATACACATGCACACACACACACATACACACCGTCATTAGACATATGTGCAGTGTTTTCTATATTGACCTCTTCTCTCTTCAACCCACTTTGGTGTCCTACAATTATAATCAATAACTATATATAGATGTGCCACACTTGAAATTCCAACATGATGGTAAATATCCTTTCCATTAGACTTTGCATTATATCCATGAAAGTTAAGTGTGTTAGGATATGGTAAGAAGGTTGTTTTTTAGAATAAAATATTTTGTTCTTAGACATTCTACCAAGACATTGTATTGCTTCTGGGAAAACTTCTAGCCATTGTGTGTGGTAAGAATTTTGAGCTCAGGCCGACTGGGATCAAATCTTGTCTCTCTACTAGGGCAAGTTTCAAACACTATGAAGCTCAATTTCTTTTTCTGTAGGGAGAACTACCATAAATAACTACTTTTGTTATTGTTAATATTTATTATTATTATTATTATTATTACTTGCAACCAAGGCTGAGAGAGTCTGAGAAATCTGTAGTAATCCAAATCTACCACTCAAGGGGAAACTATTTGATGAATATCTTAAAGAACAAGTTCTCAGCCTAAGTTTCTCAGAGAGCAAAGCCTGGGGCAAGGGCTGTGTGTGGGCAGCTCATTTTTGGAAGCAACTTCAGATATGAGCAGTGGAGAACTGGGGAAAATGAGTCAAGGATAACAGAGAAGTCAATTAATAGGAACATTCTTAAGTATCTCCCCTGGGCTCAATAGTTCCATTGCCTGTCCCTACAGTGTTCCTCTAAGCAACTGGGTATAATACGGCTTACAATTGCCCATCTGAAAGAAGAAAAGGGTATTTATCCACTGGCTTCCATCTCCAATGTTCAGGTGTTGGCCCATGGAGCAGCAACTCCCTAGAGCATCCAGGATTCATGTGTGTTGGTGCTGGGAATGTTTTTATAATCATCTCACTGTGTGGATGTGAGAGAGGGCCCATGGCAGAAGTGAAAGATACTTGTTTCGGCTGAAGAAAGGGGCTGTCAGATCACACTGCTGCTAGCTGGCTGCCCATGGTCCTAGTAAAAGATGAACCAGGAGGATGTGAGAACGGGCCCAAGGTCAATCTTCTACAAGCATTTTCTCTAACAAGAGGATCATAGTAACAATGGCTGAGTAGCCATCTTTACTAGGATTTGCAAGAATATGAACTGCTTATAAATTCAGATAGTCATTAATGTCTTTGGGGGATAGAAAATGGAAGCAAGGCCGGGCACAGTGGCTCACGGCTATAATCTCAGCACTTTGGGAGGCCCAGGAGGGTGGATTACCTGAGGTCAGGAGTTCCAGACCAGCCTGGCCAACATGGTGAAACCCCATCTCTACTAAAAATACAAAAATCAGCCAGGCGTGGTGGTGGGCACCTGTTATCCCAGCTACTCGGGAGGCTGAGGCAGGAGAATCATTTGAACCCGGGAGATGGAGGTTGTGGTGAGCTGAGATCGCACCACTGAACTCCAGCCTGGGTGACAGAGTGAGATTCCGTCTCAAAAGAAAAAAAAAAAAGAAAATGGAAGCAAATGCATGATTTCCCCTCTTCTATCTAATGTAAAGTTTTTCAACTTTGGCACTATTTACATACTGGGCTAGATACAAATTCTCTGTGGGCTGGGCTGGCTTGAGCACTGCAGAGTCTTGGCAGTATCTCTGGTCTCTGTCTACTAGATACCTGCGGCAGTTTTCCCTCCTTCCCCCACCCAGTGTCTCCAGACCTTACCAGATATTCCTAAGTTTCAGGCAATTGCCCCTAGTTGAGAACCACTTATCTAATAAAACTGAGATGTTTCTCCCACCTCCCATTTTCTCTCTACTCTCCAACCCACAACCAAGGATCCCCAAAGCTGTTCTACTGTGGCCCATGCACAACTGTCTCATATCTATGACTTGCACCTGCATCCTAGTGACCTGAACCAACCAAGGTTTTTCTCTGCAGCTCTGTTGACTAGAAGGGCTGTTTAAAGCAACTTGATGCGACCAGTGCAACGGGATGTAATTAAGAGCAGTTAAATCGAAGAATCTTCTGAAAGAAAAAATATGAAGGGATTACTCAAATAATTTGTCACAATAAGTTATGTTTAAAAATATTTTTATGTGTTTTTCTCCATGTTAAAACATCCGTCATTTCAAAAGGAACAGTTGAAAGAGTAGTTTAGAAGGTTTTCTTTGGTAAGCATACACCAGACCAGCAAGTTAAGGAAGATAATATAAGTCTCCCCAGGAACAATTTTTCCCCTTTCAAATGTTACATGCTTTTTATTTTATTTATTTATTTATTTATTTATTTATTTATTTATTTATTTATTTATTGAGACGGAGTCTAGCTCTTTCCTCCAGGCTGGAAGTGCAGTGGCGTGATCTCAGCTCATTGCAACTTGCGCCTCCTGGGTTCAAGCGATTCTCCAGGCACAGTGGCTCAGGCCTGTAATCCCAGCACTTTGGGAGACCGAGGTGGATGGATCACCTGAGGTCAGGAGTTCGAGAGCAGCCTGGCCAACATGGTGAAACCCCATCTCTGCTAAAAAAAAAAAAAAAAAAAAAAAAAATACAAAAATACAAAAATTAGCCAGGCATGGTGGCGAAAGCCTGTAATCCCAGCTACCTGGGAGGCTGAGGCTACATCCTTTTTAAAGTAAACTTTTAAATTGAGAATAAATTTTGATTTACAGAAAAAAATCTTGAAAGTAACACAATGGCTTCCTATAAGCTATGCACTCAGTTATCCCTATTTTTAATAGCTGACATTAGTATGGTAAGTCTGCCACAATTAATGAATCAGTATTAATAGTTTAATGTTAACTAAAGTCTGTGCTTTATTCGGATGTCTTTGGATTTTCCCCTAATGTCCTTTTTCTGTTCCAGGATCCCATCCAGGACACCACATTACATTTACTCAATTTACTCATCATGTGACCTCGGACCATTCTTGACTGTGACATTTTGTAGCATCCTTTTTAATCCTGGGCTCCTAAGTCGACAGGCATCAGGTAAATCTCAAGGCATCTTAGGTCACAGCAGTCATGATTAGGGATGAGGAAACAAGGGCTGAGGCTTTGCTATCTCTGTGTACATAAGGGGAATGCTAGATAATTGGAATTTGATTAGATAGCTCTAATGTCGAAACAATAAAGGATATAATTTCATAACTAGGCAAAATGTTCCTAGACACAAAAAGACTTTCTGTGGCTTTGGATCTTGGTCCTAGCCTCCCTTTTTAGCCTCATTTATTTCTGTTCCTCTTATGTCCTAAGATCAAAGTGTCCATACTAGTCCCGACTCGCTGCTAGATATGTGTTTTAAATTTGTTTGGAATGTATTTCCCCTACATCTCTACCTATTGACATCCTAACCATTTCTCAAGGTCACCTCCTCTATTTGTCTTCCTGACAGTCAGTAACTCCCTCATCTACTCTGCTCCAGTCTCAGCTTGTGCTTTTCCCAGTTAATTTTGCATTCCACGTAGGCACAATTAATATTAATAATAATATTGGGTGGCTGAGGCAGGCAGATCACAAGGTCAGGAGTTCGAGACCAGCCTGACCAACATGGTGAAACCCCTTCTCTACTAAAAATATAAAAAAATTAGCTGGGAGTGGTGGTGCGTGGCTGTAATCCTAGCTACTTAGGAGGCTGAGGCAGGAGAATCACTTGAACCCAGGAGGTGGAGGCTGCAGTGAGCAGAGATCACGCCATTGCACTCCAGCCTGAGCCACAAAGTGAGACTCTGTCTCAAAAAATATATGTATTAATAATAACAACCACACATTGCATTTTTGCCATGTGCCCTGTGCAAGAACATACACTTCCTTGTGTAATCTCCATGACAACCTTAGAGGGTAACTACTAGTTACCCCCCCTTTACGGAAGAAGCTATTGAGGCATAACACATTTAAGTAAGCTGCTCATTCTCTCATAGCTAGGAAGTGGGCAAGCAATACCTTGAGGTCGAATCCGTCTGATTCTTAATAAGGTCTGACAGTAGTGCCTATTTATTCTAGCTTCTCACATGACTCTGCTACCACCTTCCTTGATGAAACCCACTATTCTCCATTCTACAATAGCCTGTAAACTACTTAGAAAGAGGGGTTCCATTTTATTCATATCTGCATGCACAAAGCTTTATGCATTTAAGGCCTTCAGTAAAGGATTACTGAAATGATTTTCTTAAATTAAAAGAAAAATAGTAACGTTATTGTGGCCTGTAAGCTTGAAGCTGGCAGCTCTGAAAGCAAGTTGGAAGAATGCGCATGGGAGGAGAAAAGCTAAAAATACCTTCTCATTAAAGTAATGATCAGAAATACCAGTGAACTTTGCGAAGAGAAATTCTTCAGGTTCTCCAGTATTAGACGGCTCTGGGGCTGAGGTCTAATTGTAGGAAACAGTGCCCTGTCCAGGGCGCTTCTCTTGCCTACACTGGAAAATGACAAGGTGTAGTGGAATGCGGTCTGCTTGGGATTTAGGGATTCAGCTTGCAGCCTGCCAGGAACTAACTCTGTGACCTCCAGAAATCTTCTTAATCTTTCCGGGCTCCAGTTTCCTCACCTGTAAAATGCTGGTGAAGGACCTTGGGCAAACTCTAAAGATTCTTCCAGCTCTAACATTCTATGATTTTAGATGTAATTATGTGAATCCTGGAAGCAATATTCATCCACACAGGCTTTCTGGGGAAAAAAAAAAAATGGGAAGGAAAAAGGAAAAGAAAAACACTTCCATAAAAGTATTTATAGTACAGCCAGTGACTATGAATCATGGCATAATTAATTCTCTTTTATAAAGTTGCCTTGTTTCCTAGCAGTGCAGTAATTCCCAAGCCCTGTTCAACGGCAGCTCCATTGACAGATATGCCACTTTCCTTGTCTCTTTGCACTGAATAAGTTCAAACCATCCAGACTAATCTCTGAGTCTCTGCCAGCTCCAAATGTCTGTAGCTGAATGAGTCTAATCATCTGTGACTGACTGACAGATACCGTTGCTAAAGGATATAAGATACATGTGATCTATCTTGACTTTAACGAAGCTCTGGATTAATTTCCTCACATCAATTTTGTCCATCAAGTTTTAATATTAAATGCTTTATAATTTAATCATGATTTGCCTAGAAAAATCATAGCCATAGGCTAATTTGAAATTGCTGTGTGCTAATCCTGTAGTTACGGTAGATAACCAAAATCCTTTTCTGCAAAAATATTCACACATCCATTTCTTAAACCAGATTCTTTTTGGGTGCAGATTCTGATAACTTGCCTTCCTAATAACACCTTCCCGATGAATATTTTCTCATAAAACATTTTTCTCTAATCTCAGATCTCATTCTTGGATTCTTTAAATGGCATGCAAAGAGCTACCTGCAAGTATTCATGCCAGAGAGCTAGATGTCATCTTCATTACGTTTTATAGTTTGGTTTTATTTACTACACGTCTACCACCAAAATTGAATTGAGAAACCATGTATTTTCAGTTTCTTCTCCCTAAATTAGGGAACTGAGGAATTAGAATGCAGTTAACAGCAGCTAATTTTATGTTGAGAAATTCTACCGAATAACCAAAGTGAGAAGATTGATCTGCCCATGGAAGTTATTCATGAACTTTCTCTCACCATTTATTCTCATCTTATTTCTCATTTGAATTTTGGTAGCAGCCATGTGGATAAAGGATGATGCAAATACAGTTTAGATTTTTTTCTTTAACTTTGAGTAAGGTGGCTTGCCTTCCTGATACTGGTTTTTTTCACATGTAAAATAAAGAAGTTGGGCTGGTTGACTTCTGAAGTTATGTAAAAATGGGTGTCTAAGATAAAGATTTCACAGAGCAATCTAGATCGATCTATTCTATAATGATCTAAGCTGATTCACGTCCTAAAACAACAGATTTTTAGGGATCATTTTAAAATTCCCTTTTAAAATAGTTTTTATTTTGAAGGCTATACCTTTGTTGTATCCTTTATTGGTAATACTACATAAAATATATGACCACAGGGTAGTGAACTTATCCAATGGAAAACTCATCATCCTTTTGTCATCTAAGATAGTAATAGAATTTTACGTGGGCCACAATAAAAGTCTAAACATTTCAGTCACTCAGAAAATAATCAGTCTCCTATAATTGTCCCCAGGAAAGAGAGCTATGAGCCAGACAAGAAGTGTAATCCTTGGCAGAAATAACCAGTTTACTGAAATCAGGGTCTTTAGCATCCACTTGACCCCACATTGAACAGACTTAAAAGCACTGAAGGGTTTCCAGCTTGGTAGCTTCATTTGCCTATTTCATTGCTTTCAGCAGATAGTAGTATTTAAAATGAGCTCTTTAGAGTTGTGTCTTTTTTTTTTTTTTTTTTTTTTTTTTTTTTTTTTTTTTTTTTGAGACAGAGTCTCGCTCTTTCGCCCAGGCCAGAGTGCAGTGGCGCGATCTTGGCTCACTGCAAGCTCCACCTCCTGGGTTCACACCATTCTCCCGCCTCAGCCTCCCGAGTAGCTGGGAATACAGGCGCCCGCCACCGCGCCTGGCTAGTTTTTTGTATTTTTAGTAGAGACGGGGTTTCACCATGTTAACCAGGATGGTCTCGATGTCCTGACCTCGTGATCCGCCCGCCTCAGCCTCCCAAAGTGCTGCGATTACAGGTGTGAGCCACCGCGACTGGCCTAGAGTTGTGTCTTTTAATTAGAAATCCTATTTGAAAGCAGAGAACATTGCAGTTACAGAAAACAACAAATACACTCTTTCTGGTTTTAATACTATTTTCTTTTGTGAGAGGAAAAAAACCATCTGTATTACTTTATATCGTATGAAGTAAATCTTATAAATTTATAAAGAAATTCTCCAGTGTTATCTGTAAAAGGAATTATTTTGTACTGTCTGGAGGGCATAACCTCATCTGATTTCATAATGAAGCTTATAGTAATCTGTATATACAAGTTGAGAACATTGGAGAAAGGGGTGAGGAATGCACAAATGTTGCACAAAGATTGCAAAGGAAATATTGCATATTTAAACAACTACTGTTCCATACAGCAGCACAGGCTTCCAATGCCCTCTGTAATGATGTACAATGGGAAGGGACTGGCAGGTCTCAGTAGAGTCCAGGCAACTTTATTTTCTGAGGTAAGTATCTAATTATTTCCCAGGCTGCTGAACATCAATGAATAGACATGCTGATTTCTCACTTTGCAATGTCTCTCGTGATTTCCTTGACTGAGTGGATAAATCAGCCGGAGTTCTGAAGCTGTAGGGTCAATGTGGCAATTTTTAAATTTCTATCTACTACAAAAATGAATTCCAACTAGGACTTATTTAGAGATAAGAGAAACAATTTCTGATTGGTGTTGCCTAATGTGCTAGTTAATTCCAATCTTTAATCTTGCCCTGTTGGCTCAATCTAAAAGAGACATCATCTTTTTTTTTTTTTTTTAATCTAGGGCATGTCATTGGTTCCAGTTGTCTTTTGTAATACACGCTTTGTCTACCTGGAGCTGGAGAGAATGAGAACAATAACACTGAGAAGAGAAATAGAGGTATATTTCCTTGTGTTAAAAAACAAAACAACAAAACAAAAACTCTACTAATTCAAAACTAAACAAACCAACCTCCCCCTTTGCAGGCAGAGACACGTGATTGGAAGCAGAATAAGAATTGTTCTCCCATTGTATGTTGGCACTCACATAAAAATAGAGTTTGACCCATTTGTACTCTATCATTCTTTAAAATAAAGTTTTATACTAATATGTCTGTTTATAGTTCTGTGGGCATTTAGGTTTATTCCATGTCTTTGCTATTGTAAACAGTGCTGCAATGAACATACACGTGTATGTGTCTTTATGGTAGAATGACTTATATTCCTTGGACATAGACCCAGTAATGGGACTGTTGGATTGAATGGTAGTTCTGTTTTTAGCTGCTTGAGGAATCGCCACACTGCTTTCTACCATGTCTGAACTAATTTACACTCCCACCAACAGTATATAAGGATTCCTTTTTCTTCACAACCTGGTCAGCATCTGTTATTAATAATAGCCATTCTGACTGGTGTGAGATGGTATCTCATTGTGGTTTTGATGTCCATTTCTGTAATGACCAGTGATGTTGAGCTTTTTTTCATATGTATCTTGGCCACGTGTCTGTCTTCTTTTGAAAAGTGTTCATTCACTTTGTTCTTTCCCCACTTTCTGATGGGTTTTTTTCATGTAAATATGTTTAAGTTCCTTACAGATGCTGGATATTAGACTTCAGAGCTACAATAACCAAAAAAGCATGGTACTGGTACAAAAACAGACACACAGACCAATGGAACAGAATGGAGAACCAAAAAATAAGGCCACACACCTACAACTATCCGATCTTCAAGAAACCTGACAGAAACAAGCAATGGGGGAAGGATTCCCTATTCAATAAATGGTGCTGGGATGACTGGTTAGCCATATGCAGAAGATGGAAACTGGACTCCTTCCTCAAACCGTGTACAAAAATTAACTCAAGATAGATTAAAGACTTAAATGTAAAATTCAAAACTTTAAAACCCTGGGAGAAAATCTAGGCAACATC
The DNA here is from genome assembly GCF_029289425.2 of Pan paniscus. Taxonomy (NCBI): domain Eukaryota; kingdom Metazoa; phylum Chordata; class Mammalia; order Primates; family Hominidae; genus Pan; species Pan paniscus. The sequence continues at coordinate 86,046,746 of NC_073268.2, forward strand.
ACTCTAGACATAGGAATGGCAAAGATTTCATGACAAAGGCACCAAAAGCAATTGCAACACAAGCAAGAATGGACAAATAGGATCTAATTAAAGTTAAAGAGCTTCTGCACAGTAGAGGAAACTATCAACAGAATGCACAGACAACCTACAGAATGGGAGAAAATTTTTGCAAACTATGCATCTGACAAGGTCTAAATCCAGCGTCTATAAGAACTTGCATAGCTTGAATCAGTCCTGCATCCCAGGAATAAAGCTTAATTGATCATGGTGAATTCACTTTTTGAGGTACTGCTGGATTTGGTTTGCTAGTATTTTGTTGATAATTTTTACATCTTTGTTTATCAGAGACATTGGCCTGAAGTTTTCATTTTTGTTGCATCTATGCTAGGTTTTGATGTCAGAATAATGCTGGCTTTATAGAATGAGTTGGGGGGTATTTCTTCTCATTATTTTCTTTTTTTTTTTTTAAATAGTTTCAGTAGAATTGGTACTAGCTGTTATTTATATGTCTGGTAGAATTCAGCTGTGAATCCATCTAGTCCAGGGATTTTTTTGTTTTTATTACTGATTCAATTTTGGAACTTGTTATTGGTCTGTTCAGGATTTTAATTTCTTCCTGGTTAAATCTTGGGAGGTTGTGTGTTTCCAGGAATGTATTAATTTCATCTCAGCTTTCTAGTTTGTCTGCATAGACAAGTTCATAATAGTCTCTGAGGACTTTTTTGCATTTCTGTGGAGAAGTGGTAATATCACTTTGTCATTTCTGATTGTGCTTATTTGAATCTCTTTTTTGTGTTAATCTAGCTAATGGTCTATTAATCTTGTTTATTCTTTCAAAGAACAAACTTTTGGTTTTGTTGATTTTTTGTATGAACTTTTTCATCTCAGTTTTGTTCAGTTCTTCTCTGATTTTGGTTATTTCTTTTCTTCTGCTAGCTTTGGGGTTAGTTTGCTCTAGCTTTTCCAGTACTTCCAGATGCAATGTTAGGTTGGTTAATTTGAGATTCTTCTAACTTCTTGATGTAAGCATTGAGCACTATAAGCTTTCCTCTTAATACTACTTTAGCTATCTACCGAAGATTTTGGTGTGTTGTGTCTCTGTTTTTATTAGTTTCAAAGAACTTTTTGATTTCTACCTTAGTTTTATTATTTATCCAAAGTCATTCAGGTGCAACTTGTTTAATTTCAATGTAATTGTATGGTTTTGAGATATCTTCTTGTTATTGATTTCTGTTTTATTGCACTGTGGTCCAAGAGTATGTTTGGTATGATTTCTATTTTTTTTTTTTTTGAATCTTTGAGATTTGCTTTACAGCCAAGCAGGAGGTCAATCTTAGAGTATCTGTCACGTGCAGATAAGAAGAATGTATATTCTCTTGTGGTTTGGTAGAGCATTCTGTGTCTATTAGGTCCAATTGTTCAAGTGTTGAGTTTAAGTCCAGAATAGCTTTATTAATTATCTGCTTCAATAATTTGTTTAATCCTGTCAGTGGGATGTTGAAGTCTCCCATTATTATTGTGTGGTTATCTAAGTCTCTCCATAGGTCTCCAGGAAATTGTTTTATAAATCTGGGTGTTACAACTTTGACTGCATATATATTTAGGATAGTTATGTTGTTGAATTGAACCCTTTATCATTATATAATGCCCTTTTTTGTCCTTTTTGATCATTGTTGGTTTAAAGTCTGTTATATCTGATATAAAAATAGCAATTCTTGCTCTCTTTTCCAATTTGCATGATACATATTTCTGAAATCTTTTACTTTGAGGTTATCAGTGTCGTTACATCTGAGATGAGTCTCTTGAAGACAGCAGACAGAAAGGTTTTGTTTCTTTTTTCAACTTGTCACTCTATGCCTTTTAAGTGGGCATGTCCCACTTAAAATGGGGCATTGTCCCATTTACATTCAAAGTTAATACTGATAAGTGAGAATTTGATTCTGTCATTGTGTTATTAGCTGGTTGTTAAGTAGACTTGATTGTGTAGTTGCTTTATAGTGTCCATGGGCTATGTACTTAAGAGTTTTCTGGTGGCAGGTACCTTTCTTTCATTTCATTTATTTCATTGTTTAGCACTCCTTTAAGGACCTCTTTTCAGGCAGTTCTAGTGGTAATGAATTCCTTTAACATTTGCTTGTCTGAAAGGATTTTATTTCTCCTTCACTTATGAAGCTTAGATTGGCAGAATATGAAATCCTTGGTTTAAATTTCTATTCCTTATAGATGCTGAAAATAGGCCCCCAATCTCTTCTGGCTTGTAAGGTTTCTGCTGAAAGATCCATTGTTAGCCTGACTGGGTTCTCTTTGAAAGTGGCATGCCCCTTCTCTCTAGCTGCCTTTAAGACTTTTTCTTTTGTGTTGACCTTGGTGAATCTGATGACTATGTGCCTCAGGGATGGTTGTCTTGTATAGTATCTCACAAAAGCTTTCTGAATTTTTTGAATTTGCATGTTGACCTCTTTAGTGATATTGAGAACATTTTCATGGACCATATACACAAATGCATTTTCCAAGTTGCTTATTCTTTCTCCTTCTCTTTCATGAATGCCAAATGAGTCATATGTTTGATCTCTTTACACAGTCTCTCACATTTCTTAAATCAAGGCTTTTTTTTCCTTTTTCTGATTCTTTTTTCTTTATTCTTGTCTGCCTGTGTTGATTCAAAGGAATGGTCTTCAAGCTCTGAGATTTTTCCCTTAGCTTGGCCTATTCTGTTGTTAATGCTTCCAGTTGAATTCTGAAATTCCCATAATAAATTGTTTAAGTCCAGAAGTTGTTTTGTTCTTTCTTAAGATGGCTATTTTATCTTTCAACTCTTGGATTGTTTTACTGTTGCCCTTGGATGGGGTTTCAACCTTCCTCTGTACCTTATTGAGTTTCTTTGCTGTCTGGATTCTGAATTCTATATCTGTCATTTCAGCCATTTCAATCTGGTTAAAGACTATTGCTGGGGAACTAGTGTAGTTGTTTGGAGATAAGAAGACACTCTGGCTGTTAGAGTTGCCTGAGTTCTTGTGCTGGTTCTTTCTTATCTGTGAGGACTAATATAACTTTATTCTTTTAAGTTGATATCCTTTGGGTGGGGCTGTTTGTTTTTATGTTCTTCATTTCCCTTGAGGTATGGTAGATTGGCTTCATTTCTAGATGCCTTCAGAGGGCCAAGGCTCAGTTCCACATTCCTGGGTTGCATTCTCTAAATCCAGGCGGCTGGGACTAGGCTGATAGCTTTGTCCTCTGGCCCCTCAAGATCAAGCAGTAGCTGTGCTGGGGGGTTGCCCAAGGTGCTCCCAGGCTACTGACAAAAGCACTCCCTTGGGGGCTGCTAATGAAAGTGCTCCAGTGTGATAGCAGGGGCTAGCTGGAACAAAAAAACATTCCAGCAGGTGGCAGGGGGCTGCTGGTAAAAGTGCTATGGCAGTGGTCACTGGCAAATGTGCTCCAGCAGAGCAGTGGAGGCTGCACTGCGTGTCCACTCCCAAAGGAGCCTCCAGGTAGGGACTCTGGGAGGGACTGGCAGACAAGGGGGAACATAGATCATACTCACTGTGGTTCCACAGCCCTGCTGTCTGTAAGCCTGACTGTTAGCAAAGGTCAGAGCCAGCTGGGGGAGTATGGAGAACCTTGGGAGATAGGCACCTATTGCTGATTTCCTTTGCAGCTATCCCCACACCAAACCCCCTGGGCTCTGCATAGACTCAGGCTCTGTATCTGCCGATGCTCCAGGCAGATCTCCCTGTCAACTTACTTGTCCATAGGGGTCATAAGCTCTGCAGCCAAGACACGGGAGATCTGTGGCAAGAGTAGGTTGCACTGCAGTTATTTCACTCACCACTATCCTTAGGAGTAGCTCAGGGTCAGGAATGAGTTCTGGTGTTCATCAGTTGCACACAGGGTTCCCAACTTCCTTCTTCTTCAGCTCCTGTGTCTGCATTGTCTCTTCATTCACTCTCAGCACATTCTCTCAGAAGGATCTCTATTTGGAGTATACTGGTCTGCTTGGGAGTCTGATGGCTCTAGATGGAAGAAGCTCTTCCTAGCTGTGTCTAGTCAGCCATCTTTATTCTTTGTCTTTTGCTCTGTACAGCTAGTCACCTCCAAGACAATACCAGGAGCATGTTGCAAATCCTCTATTTAAATTTTGTGACTATTGATTATGTCAAAAAATGTATGTAGTAAGGTAATGTATTGTTTCAAATAGAGTTTAAGTTAACTAGAGGGATACATGAGTAAGGAAATCATTTTTTCTGCTTCTTTTAGCTCATTTTCATTAGCCAATCCAATTCTACACTCTTAACAATCTCTTAGAAAAAAAAAAGTTCTACTTATGTAGCTTCAATGGATTGGGAAGTAACAAGTACCAAAAGTTCATTATATCCTAATTTTCCACCCTGGGTCTCAAAGCAATATTGTCTTATAGTTTAGGTTTTTTCCCATGTGCTGGACATGATATGTGATGGAAAGAATGCTTGGTAATTAACCTTGGATCATAACTTGGCAGCTGCTAGGTCTCCCATCTTTAATAGCCATTCACAAGAAGTTGAATTGGGTCCCAAGCTGTCATCCAAATAAGCAGAATGTGTCCTAAGGCAGATCAAATCTAATTACAGGGCTCTAGAGCTATTCCCTTTCCATTCTCTTTAAAAAGAGGCCACTCATACTGCTCCAGCTCCCCTTACGCATTTTGCAGCAGTATCAGGTGGTTCCCAGTAATTCACTGACTCGTAAACCAAACTGATAGAAGTTCTGACTCTTACTAGTCCAATTGAGGTCCTCTGGTAATTGTCTTCTGGTAGAAAGTTGTGGATTTTGCATTATTATTGTGAGACCTCCAATTCATAGACAAGGACCACATGCTCTCCTTTCATATTCTCCTAAATTAGAAAACCTCAATGAGTGTGTTATATATCTCCATCCCAATAAATATTTATCTTCCTTGGTTTTCTAGCATCCTTTACATTTCTCCGTTTCCCTAGGCCCCTAGCAATTATGAAATCCATTAACTATAATTATAAAGCTCCATTAAAAATTTGATATACACAGCAGTTAATATTCACCATCTGTAATCTTCCAAATGAATATTTGTTTATTTCAGTACTTCAGCTGCTACATCTAAAAATGAAGGTAAATAATTTGACAAGGGCCTCAAAAGCCCTGAATATTTTATTTCAACTGAGCAGTATGTGACTTCTTAAAATATCTCAGGCTCTTTCTTTCATAATGCCCCTATTGATTTCTTTTTTTAGAAGACTAGAAAGGGAAAGGATTTAGGTTACAAAATTCATACTTATTTTTAGTAAAGTATTTAAAAATCAAAAGGTATCATTAGAGAAATGCTATTATATTGTCAGTGCAATCCCCAGTTAATATGTGAGGCACTCAATTTAAAATGGTCAAGAGAAAAATCATCATCTTCATCATCATCTATGGAATCTAACATACTAGTTCCAGTCAGAATTCTTGTTTGGAATAGAAACCAACAAACCCACTCTGGTTAACTTAAGCAGAAAAGGGATTGCTCATCAGATCTATAATAGCTCTCAGATTCAAGCTGGAGAACCAGACTCAGGGAGAAATCAAGGAAGTAAAGGTGCAGCCAAGGAGTCCCCAGTGGACTTCATGGTATCACTGTTGACAAACAAACCTTTGATATTGCTTTCTCTTGTGCCTTCACCCCTGGACACTGGCTGCTGGCTGCCGGTATCCACTGTCTCTAAATATTCGTTGTTATGCCACTGGGAATCTCCAGATTACAGTGAAAAAATTCTGACTCTATACCTTCACTTCTCTTCCTTTTTTTTTCAGTTTCAAATGCAGGCCACAGCTTCTGATTAGTTGAGCTGTTAATATGTTCAGGGTCTAGGTTCCCAGATGTATTAGGCCGTTTTCATGCTGCTGATACAGACATACCTGAGACTGGGTAATTTATAAAGAAAAAGAGGTTTGATGGACTCACAGTTCCACATGGCTGGAGAGGTCTCACAATCATGGCAGAAGGCAAAAGTCACATCTTACATGGCGGCAGACAAGAGAGAATGAGAGCCAAGTGAAAGGGGTTTCCCTTTATAAAACCATCAGATCTCATGAGATTTACTCACTACCACCAGAATATTATGGGGGAAACTGCCTCCATGATTCCGTTATCTCCCACCATGTCCCTTCCACAACACATAGGAATTATGGGAGCTACAATTCAAAATGAAATTTGGGTGGGGACACAGCCAAACCATATCACCAGAGGAAAAGGCAAGATATATTTTATGCTCCTTTTGTTTTATAGTAGAAAGTATAATTCCACCTCTGTGTCAGTCTATTCTCACACTGCTTTAAGGACATACCTGAGACTGGGTAATTTATAAAGAAAAGAGGTTTAATTGACTCACAGTTCAGTGTGGCTGGGGAGGCCTTAGGAACTTTGCAATCATGGCGGAATGGGAAGCAAACATGTCCTTCTTCACATGGTGGTAGGAGAAAGAAGTGCCAAACAAAGGGAGAAAAGCCCCTTAAAAAACCATCAGATCTCCTGAGAACTTACTCACTATCATGAGAACCTCATGGGGGAAACTGCCCTCCTGATTCAATTATCTCCACCTGATCCCACCATTGACATGTGGGGATTATTACAAATCAAGGTGAAATTTGGGTAGGGACACAGAGCCAAACCACATCAACCTCTACCTATCCTTTGAGGAGCCACAAATCCTGGTTTGTGGTAATAGCCATGATTTTAGCCCATTGTTCAGGAGTAATGATGAATAATGCTCCCTTTATTCCAAAATGTATTCAGGTTTAGATGATAAATGATATGCTTGTCTTGCTTATCACAGGATTTCGCCTCATATTCAAAGGATGTTTAGATGCTGGGAAATCAGATTTTACACTCTTTGTCTCTCACAAAGACACAAAGTGTGACTGATGCTTCTTTACCATTTTTCTTCCCCCAAAATGGGGATGGAAACATACTTCTGCATATCATTATTTCTTGAGGTACTTTCATGTTTAATCCCTTTGAGCAAGCAGTCAACACTAACCAAACACAAACATTAGCTTCTTTCAGAATCTAGTAATGCATCCCATTTACAGGTACTATTCTTATTGATGGATGAAAAAGGTAGAGAATAACTAAGTTCTCTCATATGAAAGCTTATAAAAGTAATTTATCACATATGCATCTACTGCTAAATAGTATCATTTGTGTGCCCAAAGCAAGATGTGCTCAGATGGGAAAGCTTTCTAGAGATAGTAACTAGAGTAGTTTATGGGTTTGCTAATGTGAGCCAAGTGGGATCAAAGGGCAAAGAAATTATTTTCCCTCCACCCTCAATTGGGATGGTGACCAAGATAAGCCATTTACCTGCCATAGCCTGAAAGTAGTGTCTCCTCGTCTTCTCCCTGTTTTTCTAGCCAATTGCATCTGAGGCATTCATTTTCTTTCATCATCTACTTCCTCGTAATATTATTATGCTTTCTTGCTATCTAGATAATATGTATTTTGATGGTCCATACCACTTAAGTTGGGTACCCTTTGAAGTAGGAAACCATACCTTGATCATCATTGTTTTTTTTAGTCACACCTGACACAGTGATTTGTATGCAAAGGTTCTTGATTTTTAACAATATAATTAAAACGTAACCATGCACAGTGTAATGTACATAACAAAGGTTCAAACTGTGTGTTAAATGATCGAACATAATTCCGAGTAAAAAGAGCCATTTGGAAATTACATAAGTTTCTGGAGATACTGGATGTAGAATCCTCAGGATCTTATAAACTAAATTCTGCAAAGAAATACATTAGGAACCTTGGAAGATGTCTTTTTTATATGTTATTCTGGAAGATGTCTTTTTTATATGTTATGCTGTTAATGTAATACAATACAGGAGGAGCATTCTTCTTCCCAAAGAAACTTACTAGCTCTCTGGAAGTTACTCTTGTGAGTTTATTTTAATGGAATTGCATCTTATGAATTTTGATTGACAAGGACACCAATTGTGACCTTTGTGACTTATCTTGATATTTTAGTTCCCTGAGATGAGTTTGTTCTTCATCATTGAGAAGTAAGAAACTGAAAATAGATGCCTCCACAGAGACCATAATAGAGAACACTTTCAAAGGGGAAATTGCTTTTGCTCAGAGAAATGTTCTCACCATTTTACTTTTTTGATTGTTTTCTCACACCTTATTTCACATAGGAAGACGTTTTCTTTAATTACCGTAATCAAATATGCGCTCATAGGAAGTGACTCAAAGGAAAAAGGTGTAGACTCCTATGAACTGATAACATAGAAGCTGGTGACCACACAGGAAGGCCTTCAACATGGAAACACAATGTTAGTTTTCTGCCAGGATTTCATGGCCAATGATAAGGCATTGCACTCCCTTGTACATATTTACATAACTTCATGAAATTGCTTTTAAGTAAGGCTTGCAAGATGCATTACGTATGTGGAATTAACTTATATTTCATTACATTGTATGGTTTAGGCTTGTTGAAATGCACAGTTTTCCTAGTTTTGAGTCTGAAATGAAGAAGTAAATATTTGTTCATTCACTCAGCAAGTATTTATTGAGTGTCTACTATGTGCAAGGCATTATTCTAGGGTCCATAGATACAGAAATAAACAAGACAATGTTCTTTTCCAGTCCTGGAATAGTAGGGTAACATGGAGAAGATGGAAGTGGAGACATAATAAACAAATGGACAAATATATATACATATATAAAAAATATAAAAATGTTATAATGTAAATATATTTTATCAGGTTATTGTAAGTGCATTGGAAAGCATGAGACAAGGAGAAGCATAAGACACTGCCAGTGAAATCAGGAATTTCTATTTTAAATAGGTGGCCAAAGAAGTTGTTCTAAGGAGGTGCTGCATGATATAAAATCAGATGTAGGTTTAGTGAGAGTAACATCATGTGGATAAGTGACAGCAGAACTTTCTGGATAGAAAAATCTTTGAACTTGCTGCCCTAAGTAATATCCTCTTCCAAGAAAAGGCAAGGTGTTCGGACAAGGAGGGTGAGTGTTACAAGATGAAGTAAGAATATTAGCAAGAACTAAATCATGTGCTTATGCAGGCCTTGATACTCCCTCTGAATGTTATACCAAATTTTATATATATATATATATATATAACGTATACTTATATATATATAATGTATGTTTATCAATGAGTTCTCTGAAACACCAACTTTTGTATCATTGTAACTGCCTCTTCTATCTCCTTTCTTTTCCTCCTTTCTTATTCCCTTTCAAGTGTACCATACTTGAGCTTTTATGCTACACCTGGTTTTTACATAGAAAAGGAATTTAATGAGAGTGTGCCTGTCATTGCACAAAGAATATTCCCATTTGATCTTTACAGCTACCTTCTTTTTTTTTTTTCTGAGAGGGAGTCTGGCTCTGTCGCCCAGGCTGGAGTGCAGTGGCGTGATCTCGGCTCACTGCAAGCTCCGCCTCCCGGGTTCACGCCATTCTCCTGCCTCAGCCTCCCCAGCAGCTGGGACTACAGGCGCACGCCACCACGCCCGGCTAATTTTTTGTATTTTTAGTAGAGACGGGGTTTCACCGTGTTAGCCAGGATGGTCTCGATCTCCTGACCTTGTGATCCACCCACCTCGGGCTCCCAAAGTGCTGGGATTACAGGCATGAGCCACTGCGCCCGGCTACAACTACCTTCTAAGGCAAGGCTGAGGTTAAGTAAGGAGTCATGAGGTTCATAAGGTTAAGGCTGTTTGAGCTCCTCGTGTTCTGCCACACTACCACCATCTCCATGGCTCAAGGGATGAAGTGGACCCTTCATCATCTCACCTGAAAATTGAGTGGGTGGGCTTTACCCCAAAGGGTATATGAAAGGTTGACCTTGGACTCGTATCCTAAAGCCAGCCAGACTATTTTCCAGTTGTATCCAGTCCTTCCTCACTTCCCTTGTCTGCTGCCAGGGGGAAGAATTCTAAAGTAATTAGCTAGAACTGGTCCTACTAGAGTATGGTGAAGGCGGCTTCTGCCCAAGAAATTTACCTTGTTTTGTGGTCTCTCTGTTCATGTGGGTCTCACTCATAGGTAAAAGTGGTGTGGCCAAGAATGGAATTGAGAACACTGCCTCCAATAAGACAAAACTAAATAAGCCAAATGGTGGAATTTCAAGGCCTATACACCGTGTCTGGGTTTCACGGGTAAGCTATTCATCTGCATTTCCTGTATGCTTGTAGTCACTTTTCATTTGCATGTTCCCAGAGAGAAATAAAATACTGATATAAACAAAGGAATTGGAGCAAGGCAGGTTGGTTCTTGGGAGATACAAATATTAACTCTTATTCTGTCTTTCTAGATTTTTTGCTTCAAAATATTCTGTTCACCGCTAAGATTTTAATGAAAAGAAACATCTATAAGAAATGTTTCTCTATTTGTACCTCTTAGAAATGTAATAACGTATTTATGCAAATGTAAATTATTAAAATAAGTAATTAATATTGATTTATTATTCTAATGCCTCTTCTGAAGAACTCTTCTAGCTGTGAACAGAAAGTTATATCTTGAAAGTGTGCAGCATTTGGAACCAGATGAAGCCAAGTTTAAGGCTGGGCATCCTTGCTTACTGGTTGTATTTCTTTGGCTAGTTAAGTTCTGTGAGTCTCAATTATTAAATCTGTAAGTGGGTATAATAACTCCCCTAATTATACTGTGAGGTATATATTATTATGTGAGGCAATGTATATGAAAGTATTACACATTGGAAACCCCACAAAGGTAAGGTGTTATTAGTAATAACCATCATTTAATGCTGTTCACACATGACATGTATATATAGTCACTCCACAAAGCCTGTGATTATCTAAATTGGTGATTAGAAGAGTAACAGAAGTTCTTTCCAAAGACAACACATGAATTCAAAGATTGAAAAAAATTCTTCCATCACAAAGAGAAGACTTTACACTTTCTATTCTATTTTGTGAAGAGGATATGGAAATTAAAGTAAGCCTTATGTATTTTTTCCAAAATATGGATATTAAATCAGAGAAACAAATAAAGAACAAAAGCCACAACAATAACAACAGCAACAAGCAAACTAAGAGTCTTCTGGCTCAGTTCAAGGCAATAACCTGTACTGTAGGTAACAATAGTGATTACTCCGTATTTTCTCTTTTTATTAATAGAAGAAACTCAAAGAAGAAGAAGAAAATCTGGCTTCCTTTTACTATTTGTGACTATACATAAAATAGAACTGGAAAAGAGAATAATAATTATCCTCTTGTTTGACTTATGTCAACAGCTTTTTTTATTGTCATAAAGACAAAATAAGACAAAAAGCATTCCCTTATAAAAGTTTGAATTGTTACTAAATTATCTAGATAATTTCTTCTACTCTGTTTTACTGTCGCTGAATGTTTTACTTATTGTCCCCAATAATGTTGTATGGCCATGTTCCAAAGACTTTTAAACATTTTTTGATTTACGCACACTTTCTATTAGCCATTTTCTAAAAAGACTTTTTTCCCAAAGCAAGTTGAGTAATCATGCTTTCTATTTTTAATTTATACTTAACACTCTATTTTCGTTCTCACCATTCATGTGCTCTGTGTTTACTTACCTTACTTCAGACAGGTCTGTTTCCCTTTCTCTTTTATGGAAAACTTCACCATCTGTTCCCAATGCTGTAATAGCTTACCATGGTATTTAGGTTTATAGTGGGTAGGACTGAGGAGTGGCAAAGAGAGTTAAGAAAAAGAAAAAAAAACTGAACTGTGTCAATTGAAATTCAAGTTAATTAATGGAAAACTTTCGTGTTAATAAAACATTTTTATTGCATACTATAACATGAAGCATACATTTCCTAAAATGTATTTATTGTTATATCTACTGTTAATATTATTCAGCCTTTTTTTTTTTTTTTTGAGACAGAGTTTTGCTCTTGTCACCCAGGCTAGGGTGCAATGGTGCAATCTCGGCTCACTGCAACCTCCACCTCCCCGGTTTAAGTGATTCTCCTGTCTCAGCCTCCCTAGTAGCTGGGATTACAGGCATGCGCTACCACGGCCAGCTAGTTTTTTGTACTTTTAGTAGAGACGGAGTTTCACCATGTTGGTCAGGCTGGTCTTGAACTCCTGACCTCAGGTGATCCACCCACCTTGGCCTCCAAAAGTGATGGGAATACAGGCATGAGCCACAGTGCCCAGCCTATTCAGCCCTTTTCTATTTGGAGAATGGTTGGTCTTTGCACGTTTTACGTTGTCATCCACATATAAATGAAATCAGTTGAAATAAGAACCATTATGACAGTTTTACATTAAAAAGAAAGTAACTATTGAAACTTTTCAGCAAAGAAGATATACGAATGATCAGTAAGCACATAAAAAAATTGCCCAATATCTTAGTCATTAGGGAAATGCAAGTTTAAGCCACAATGAGGTTCTATCTCACATCCACAAGGATGGTGATAACAAAAAAGTAGACAATAACAGTTGTTGAGGATGCAGAGAAACAGAAGCCTCACGCACTGCTAAGAGAAATGTAAAATGGTACAGCCGTTTTGGAAAACACTTTGGCAGTTTCTTAATCAGTGAAACAAATGTATCATATAACCCAGAAATGAAATTCTACCCAAGAAATGAAAACATATGTCCACACCAAAACATATACATGCATGTTCATAGCAGCATTATTCATAATAGACAAAAAGTGGAGCCAACTCAAATCTCCATTAACTAGTGAAGGGAGAAATAAAATGTGGTATTTTCATACAATGAAATACTATTCAGCAATAATAAGATAAAGCACTGATTCGGGCTATAACGTGGGTGAACCTTGAATGCATTATGCTAAGTGAAATAAGCCAGGTACAAAATATCGTGTAATAGTATGATTCCACTTGTGTGCAAAGTCCTGAGAATACAAATCTATAGAGACAGAAAATAGATTAGTGGTTACCTGGAATTGAGGTGGAAACAGGCATTAACTATGAAGGGGCCTGAGGGATCTTATTGTGATGATTGAAACATTATAAATCTGGATTATAGTGAGACAGATGTACCACCACTAGGTACTTTACTAAAAGCCATTGAATTGCATGCTTAAAATGGGCTTGAGTACGGCAGTGGGTTTTCTGTGCAGGTGTCTTAATAAGGTTTCGTATGGAGGGAGAGGCTAGCCCTCATCTGGGAAAGAGACTTGCTAGGATTTAGTCGATTTTGTCTCTGTTTGTGCCACCTGCCCCACTATGAAAGCTCTATGACCAATAAAAACAGGAAATATGCAATTCCTGGAGCTCAGGTTTTATATTTTCCTGCCCCAGAGGACAACATAAAATCCATGTTAACCCTAGATTTTATGCATTTCAGGTGTTCAAAACAAGGTACAGTGTAATGCAGGGAACTTGAAAAGCAGAGCGTTTGACCTCAGCATCCTGAAATCAGGTGTGAGAAGAAGAAAACAAGACACCTTGTAATTAAGACAGATCCAAGACCAGATTAATAATAAATATGGCAGGAAACATTGGGAAGTGTCACCCTAGAGGCCGAGCCATGGATTTTAATATGTATCCTTTCAATTAGCCGTTGACTCTGTGGACATCCTTTCATGCTTAATGGAAGCAGCCTATGTTAAAATTCAAATAAAATCTCAAATTTAAAATCATTTCTCATTTTCACTCTGCATTTATTATAGCAGCCTCTTTGAAGTCACTGTCCTTCTTCTTTTTTTTTTTTTTTTTTTTTTCCCAGACAGATTCTTGCTCTGTTGTCCAGGCTGGAGTGCAGTGGCACGATCTCAGCTCACTGCAACCTCCGCCTCCCCGGTTCAAGCAATTCTCCTGCCTCAGCCTCCTGAGTAGCTGGGATTACAGGCACCCGCCACCACACCTGGCTAATTTTTGTATTTTTAGTAGAGACGGGGTTTCACCATGTTGGTCAGGCTGGTCTCAAACTCCTGACCTCAGGCGATCCGCTCACCTCGGCCTCCCAAAGTGCTGGGATTTCAGGCATGAGCCACGGAGCCCGGCCTGAAGTCACTTTCTATCTGATAATTTATCATTCATTTTCTTTTAACATATATTAATTGGCCATTGACTCTATGGACATTCTGCTCAATGGAGAAGTCCAAAGGGATATCAAATATCCTTGAACTTTTCACCAATTTGCAGGACAGCGGAGGATACAAGTCAAACATATACATAGATAAATTGCTGCAATAGAGCAGGAGAGCACATGCTGACAGCCAGAAGAGGAGGGAGTGGTAGTTCCTAAATGCATATTGATTAACTGTTCCTAGGCTGGTTGCATCAAAATTGTTTGGAAAAGAAATAATAATACAACTTCCCTAGCCTTACACTATCCCCTTGCTATTCAGTGTGAACTGAGGACCAACAGCATTGGCATTGCCTGGAAACTTGTTAGAAGTGTTGGATTGCCAGACCCGTCAAAGACCTAGTCAATCAGAATCGCATATTTAGTAATTTTCCTGTATGATTCATAAGCACATTGAAGTTGAGGAAGCACTCTGGACTATAGACAGATTTGTCTATGAGATTCTGGGAATTTTTTTTTTAATGTATGGTTACTAGGTTGTTTCATTTTTTTTTAATTCATTTTATTTGTCTATTCTACTAGAGAGGTAAAAGTTGCATATATTTATCGTGACCAACAAGTTTTTTGAAATACATTGTGGAATGACTCAATTGAGCTAATTAACATATGCATCACTTTACATGTCATTTTGGGGGGTTTGAAAACACTTAAAATGTACTCTACGCAATTTTCAAGAATACAACATATTGTTATTTACTATAGGCACCATGTTGTACAATACATGTCTTGAACTTATTCCTCCTAATTGAAATGTTGTAGCCTTTGACTAGCACCTCTCTATCCATCTTATCAGCGCGAGCCTCTGGTAACCACCATTTGGGAATGTGTATTTTTACAAGGGTCCCAGAGGGTTCTATGTTCAAATTGTGCAGAGAAACCAGTGACCACAGAAGATGGCGAATTGCAGAGGTCCCTAGAGAAGGTGGTCTTGCATTGAGTAAGAGGGTAAGTGGAGAGTGGGTAGGGAGAGCCATCAGAAAGAGCAAAGGTGTTGAGCAGTATTACTTGAGACCTGTTTGAGGAATCATGAGCAAAGCTGCTTAGCTGGTTCCAAGGGTTTGAAAAATAGCCTGAGAGGTTAGAAGCAGGGGCCGGTGAATCACCCACATTCTGCATGCAGACTAAAGTTTGATTGATAGAGACAGGCAGTAGAAAATCATTGAATACTTGGGGAAAGAATTGTGTAAATAATAAGTGATGTAAAGTATTGTTTCCAATTTTTCAACAGGGCTTACCATGAATAAGAGAAAGTAAAGCCTGCTCCTGAATTTAAACCTGGGTTTATGGGTTTCTTCACGTCCGTTCATATCTTTGAAACAGTGCTTTTTCATCGTGATCATTTCTATGCATGTGAAAAGTACTGCAACATCTGCGTGCAGTTGTTTTTCCTCAATAATAATGTCCGACGATAGACGTAAATAGTCCTTTTGACTAGAGCTGTTTTCTGGAATGGCTCCAATACTAAGAAGGGAAAAATGCAAAAGCTAAAGAATTAGATAGCTCTTAGATTGTGTTGTTCTCTCTGAGAAGATAAAACTGAAACCCCTATTAGAAAGGCAGGATTACGGAGAGATTATGATATGTGAAAATTACAATAGGCCACAGGAAAGTGTGGTGGAAGACTTATGAGCATCTACTGCAAAGGAAGACATTGTTCTTTCTGATTAGGAAGGTCATAACCTGATCTGGAGGTTTCTTCCTTTGATGCTGAGAGAAGGAATCCTAAGAATAAGAAGAAGCCAATGTATTGCAATAACTATTTTATGGATTACTCTGAGGTCCAAAATTCCTAGAAAAGATGATTGTTTTCTTTGAAAAGCAAAAATCTGCTTTGTGCTTCCCAGAGGAGAAGATCATTTAGAAAAAGGAGTTGGTTATTTATTGTTCACTTTCATGATTCTAAAGAGAGGTGACCTCAGTGATTGAAACAGAAGACAAAAATAATTTTGAGCTGTCTCTTGGCTTTTCATTTTTCAAGGGCTTCAAATATATTATTTGGCTATTACTAAATTTATGAAGCATCCTGACAAACTCGAACCCTTTCCCCCCATTTATTTGAATCACTCTGCCCTGAAAATTTGGATCCTGAATCTATCTCTGCTCCTGTACTCAGATCTTTGAGCACAGCCAGAGAAAATTTTACAAATGTGTGGCTTGGTGCCTTTAAAAAGTATAGGTCCTACTTCAACTGCTCATTCAGTATCATTGGGCAATTACGGCAATGATTTGCTTGTCTTCAATGAGTTCTTCTATTCTCATAGAAGCTCTGGCGAGCTATTTGTCTCAAGCCCTTTGTAGAGAGGCCCACCCTCATGCCCAGGAGGATGAACTCTCGCATGGCTTCCTCATACTTTCCCTGGTCCTGTTTCTGCTCTCATATAAATATTTAGGTATACAAATACATCTTTTTTCTCTCTCTCTTAAAGAAAGAAGTGTTTCTTTTCGGGATGACAGCAATCCTTCCAGTTGTACTCTTGATCCTACATTGCATACCCTCTGTTTTTCTTTAAGACCTTGCCCCAACAATGACTCCCTTTTTCTCCATATCTTCAGCCTTTCCTTCTCTACTGGCTCCTTCCTTTCGGTTATAAACATGAACAAACTTCTGCAATTCCAAACAAACCCTCCTTTGACCTTGCATCTCCTTCCAGCTACTACCTATCATTCTTCTGCCCTCCACAGCTTTGAAAAAAATGAAAACTGAGGATGTTTTTATTGCAAAGGAAAACATGCTCATTATATAAAGTTAACAAATAGAATAGACATAGAAGAGAGAGATACAGGAATAGAGAGAAGTTGGAAGGCACAACCATATATTAATAACTAGAGATGATCATTGTTATCAACTTTTATATATTTCTAGGATACCTCTATGCATAAAGGTACTTTGGAAGCATAAAATGGATCTATACTGTTCATGTTATTTTATAATATAAATATTAGATTTTTAATATTTTGAAGATAGTTAAGTTACATTGCATTTCAATCTGCGATGCCATTGCTAGTGGCTAAATTGTATTCCATGGTGTAGCTGAATAATATTTTGAAGTATCAACTAATGTGTTTCCTCCTGTACTCCCTCCCTGACACCATCTCATACCCTTGCACCTGCTCATCACTACCTCCTTCTCAGTCTCTCCATATATACCAGACTTAATATTCTTAACCTAAATGTGTTACTGAAGAAGCATGGGTAGCATTAATAAAAGACACTTTCATAACTCAAAGTAGAGGAACTAGAGATAATAGAAAGGAAATGTTGAGTTTATGAGTATTTCAGGAATCTGGTGTTGAAAATTTGATGCTGTAACTGTGAGTAGTGTTCATGGTCACCATAACTAGGATCTTTGTGAGACAGAGTTTTGCTTTTGTTGCCTAGGCTGGCGTGCAATGGCGTGATCACAGCTCACCACAACCTCCGCCTCCTGGGTTCAAGCAATTCTCCTGCCTCAGCCTCCTGAGTAGCTGGGATTACAGGCATGTGTCACCACGCCCGGCTAATTTTGTATTTTTTTTAGTAGAGACGGGGTTCCTCCATGTTGGTCAGGCTGGTCTCAAACTCCCTACCCCAAGTGATCTGCCTGCCTCGGCCTCCCAAAGTGCTGGAATTACAGGTGTGAGCCACCGCGCCCGCCCATAACTAGGATCTTATAAGCAAGGGATGAGAGTTGGAAATAAGTAGGCTTGTGTTATGCCCCTTTCATACTAAACCTAGGGGGTAGGGAAGATAATCTCTAAATGATATGATCTGAGAATAGAGAGCAATTGGGCTTGGCATTCCCAAATTTCCAACACCGCCATAATAAGAGTTGAGCAGCAATAAAAGTGAGGCAGAGAGAGTCTGGTGCAGTCCCAGGATGTCTGTGGCTGCAGACTGCTCTGGGAGAAGGGTCACACTATTCTATGCTTTTGTAAGGGATGTGGGTGTAAGATGAACAAAAATGTATTGGCCAAAATGAAGGGAACCTGAGCCAAGGGCACATCACATGAGAAATCTGCAGTGGCAGCATTCAGGACCAGACAAGCATGTGGACATCTCAATAACGAAGGGAAAAGAGACAACCACAGCCAAGAGTAAGGCTGAATAATAAACACATGGATCATATACCCACAGATGCCAACCAATGACCAGTTGCCTTATCCTTCTCCTCTCTCTCTCTCTCCCATCACCCTATTTTACTGAAGAATTCAGTAACTTAGAAATGACTGCACGGGTGAGGAAGGGGAATTTCCAGAATGGATTGCTTTCTTGTTGTAAAAGAAAAAAATTGGGTTGAAAAAATAAAGCAACTTCTTTGTATACCTGAGTAGAAGCTTACAAGAATTATATCGGCTTCACTAATAAGGGTGTACTTTATTTAACCAATCTCCTATTTTTGAAATTGTTTTGCTTCCAATCAGTCATTATAAAAAGCAATGCACAGTCAAGCATCTTTATTCATTCTCTCAGTTGTCAGACTTCAGTTAGTTCTCCAACCAGGAGCAACCTGTTTCTTATTCTTTCTTTTCCAGCAAAACAAGCCTTATGAAGCAGCCAATAAACTTCATCTTGCCAAACCCAATGGACTCACCACAATCTCTATAGAGTTGACATTGATTCTTTATTGGACATGGAGGCATATTCCCTTCTTCTGAAATTCTCACCTCTCTTGAGTTTCTCAATATGATTATTTCCTTTATTTACTCTACTTCTCTGAATCGTATTTCCTGGTTTCCTTCTCCACTTTCATTTTTCTCCAAAACCCACTTGGGTTAACATCCACCATGGTTCCCTTTTCTTCTCAGTATTTATGTTTTTTATGTGAGATCTCAGTCAATATCCCATGTTTAACTATCTCGTAAATATGGTCATTCCTAAATCTTTATTTCCTACATGAAATTTTCACCAATTTTCTCATTAGTGGTATCTTATGGATATTAATTCATCCATCCATCTATCCAGACATCTATTTATTTATTTAACATTTTTTTCCTACTGACAGAATGCTTGCCACTATTCTAGGCACTTGTCATACAACAATAACAAACAGACAATAATATCTGTACTCAGAGATTTTATACTCTAGTTTGGCTCAACAGACGATAAACAAACAGTAGGGGGAAATAATATTTTTCAGTCAACAACTCTAAAACCAGCTCATTATCTTCCTCTTTTACACCTGTGATTTCTCCCTTAACAGCAATAGCCGTAAGTGGTATAATTATCTATCAATCAGCTTTTTCATGCTAGCATGATCAGAATCAACCTCAATTCCTCTTTCCACTTTTATAAGTATTCAAAGGCAGTATTGTCTAGTGGTTAAGAGTCTGAGCTATCCCATTCCACAGACCTTGGTTCAAATTTTGTTACTACAAGTTATGTGATTTTCATCTAGTTAATCTCTTTAAGCCTGTTATGGTGTCAAAAAAATCCTACCTGACAGGATTGTATGAGTGTAAATGAGATAATATACGATTATTATCCGTGTCTCATATTTAGTACTCAATGAATGGTAGATATTGTTCTTTTATTATCATCATTTATCCAATTGACCATTGTGTCTCGCAGATTCTATTTTCTAAATCTGCACTGTCCAAAATGGCAGTCACTAACATGTGGTGATTGAGCATTGGAAACGTGGCTAGCCGAAATTGAGACATGCTCTAAGTTTAAACTATACACTGGATTTTAGTTTAAACTATACGCTGGATGTTAGTTTAAAGTATACACTGGATTTTAGTTTAAACTATACGCTGGATTTTAGCTTAAACTATACACTGGATTTTAGTTTAAACTATATGCTGGATGTTAGTTTAAACTATACACTGGATTTTAGTTTAAACTATACACTGGATTTTAGTTTAAACTATACGCTGGATTTTAGTTTAAACTATACACTGGATTTTAGTTAAAAGTATACACTGGATTTTTGAAAAATTAGCACCTAAAAAGAATGTACAATATCTCACTGAAGATTTTTGTATCAATTACATGTTAAGATGACAATATTTTATGTCTATTAGGTTAAATAAAATGCTTTATTAAAATTAATTGCATACACTTTGTTTTACTTTTACTTTCTCAATGTGGTTAATAGCAAATTAAAACTTACATATGTGGCTTTCGTTAGAATTCTATTGGCCACTGCTATTCTAAATATTTCATATAATTGCTCTTCTGCTCATCACAATAATAAGCTTTATCATCTCTCTTCTCTCTTATTGCCGTGACATCCTACCAGCCCTTTGCCCGATTCTCCTCTGAACTTTTAATCCATCCTCTCCAGTGTTGCCTGATTGATACTTCTAAAATGTTAGAAAAAAAATGTAATCAGCTTTCCACTACCTGGAGGATAAATCCAGTCTCCTTATCTCGGCACATAGAGCTCTTTGCCATCCTGCATTTCATATACCTCCAGGCTTTCTTTGAAGCCTCTCACAGTTCCCACAGAATCTGGCTACTCGGAGCCATTTTGTGCTTTATGCTTTTTCACATGGTTTCTCTCTACCTGAAATGACCTCTCTTACCCTGACTACCCAGAGAATTCTTCTTTTGTCCTCAAGAACCACCTTAAGTTACCTGTGTGAGCTTTTCCCCACCTCTCCTCTTAGCTTTTGGTTATACAGCCAAGTTTTCATTTATTGTCCTCATTTTCCCGTTCTGTTACTTGTTATCTCTCTCTGGACTTTGAATTTCCTAACAAATAAGGTTGTAATTTCTTACTTTCTGGATTTGCCATACACGTATTTGTAGCACATTAAGTACAGAAAAAACATTTAAAGGAAGGATAGACCGTAGGCTTATTTAAAAAAAAAAAACAAGTAAATAAACCATAAGTTAAACATTCAGTATTGTTCATATCCAATCACCTAAACAAATAAAATGTAATATCTGTTCCCAAATATGATGGCTATATTTTGTATTATTACAGAAATAGTTGAATTCAGAGCCAATTTTGATTTCTTGTTTCCTAGTTCAGTTATTAGGAAGCAATTGTGAATAATACAGGCACCTCCTGAAAGAGGCAATTCTTTAATAGAAATTCTAGTTTGACTTCTTTACTGTTTGGTACAATACTATTTTCTCCAATTTTTAAAAAGTAATTAATAATTATTGTTATTGAAAGTTTTGCTGTTGTTTCTACTATGGAACTATTACGACAACTACATTAGCAATTCTGTTAAGGTACTGGTGCATAGTATTTGAAAGTTTGCAAGCCATAGAGCCAGGCGTGGTGGCCAGTGCCTATAATCCCAGCTAATTGAGAGGCTAAGGAGTTGGGAGGATTTCACGAGCCCAAGAATTCAAGACCAGCCTGGGCAACATAGCAAGATCCTGTCTCATATTAAAAAAGAAAAAAAAAGGAAGTTTGCAACTCTTTTTATCTTCAAAGTATCGTCTGCATTGAATTGTCTCCTATCTGACAGAAACCTGGCCTGGGAATTACCCCTTTCCCTTCCCATTGGGTGAACATTGAAACTAGTATCAGGTGCTAATGATTTCTGAACCAGACAAAAACAACTTAGAGAAGTGAACACAGATCCCTGTCCTGTCAGCTCCTTCCTGCTGATTTATTAGCTGGAAGGCATTGTTTGTTTTAAAAGGTGGAGCAACTAGGGACGGTCTACCGTCATCTTTGTAATTTCTTAAGATCCCAAAAACAGACATAGTGGTACAGTGACCTAATTTTCCAGGCAATGGTTACCCAATAGGTCAGTCAGCTAATTTCAGAATTTGATGCACCACGAAAAAGGATGGTCATTGGATCAAGAAGTCAGCTGGGCAAAAAAGTCGTCCTTAATAAAATAAATGACATCATATTGGCAGTAGCTTTGCTGGCCTTTGGATATTTAAATTTCATAAGTTATCACAGATGAATGTTTGTGCAGTACTGGTTGTGTAGAGGCAAAAAGATATGATACACATTGTCAGAAGTGTTAGTACTAAGAAAAAAATTACCAAAAAAGATATTTGAGCTTAAGTGAGTTTACAGTCATAATATAAACCCACTACCTTGTAAAATTGGCTATTGTGAAATACCAATGTTTTTGTACCACACCTATTGGCATCATTATCACGAAGTAATCATTGTGTTAATAGATCAGAATAAATAGGTTTCTATTTCATTTAAGGTTACAAGTTTCACATTTGATCCTTGCCATTAAACTTTTTTAAAAAAAATAAAAAAATATAACTGGCTGGCTACAACAGGGATCAGCAAAATTTTTCTGTAGAGGTCCAGATAATAAATAATTTAGTCTTTGCAAGCTATACAATCTCTGCAGCAACTAGTCAACTCTCACCTTGAATCATGAAAGCAACCATAGACCATATATAAATGAAAGAACAGGGCTGTGTTTTTATAAAACTTTATTCACAAAAGCAGGTAAAAATAGATAAATATTCAATGGTCTGGACTTTGGCCCACAGACCATAGTTTGCCAACCTCTTGGCTATAGTATAAGTGTAATGTACTCAACTATTTTCTTATTGCTGGGGATTTAGATGATTCCCAAAATTTCTCTATTCTAATAAAAAATTTCAACAAACATCTCTATGGTTAAGACTTCGTCTGCATTTCCAAAACTATCCTTAGAATAGTTTCCTAGAAGTGGAATTTCTAGGTCAAAAGCTATAAATATTTTTAAGCCTTTTAATTCTTTTGCCACTTGGGCATGTAAATTGGTGTGTCATTTCTGGAAAGCAGTTTGGCAATGCCTAAGTAATCCCTCCCTAAGATCTCACTTGTTCTAAGTACAATCATTTGTAAAGGAAAACAAGTAAACAAAAATGCTGCATGAATTTTACGGTTTTTTAAAAAAGATATCTCAATGTATTAGGTTTGTGTGCACATGACAGGTTACAAAAATTCAACATGTTTTACATTTATTTTCCTTTCGTATTTCTATTTTAATATTTTTATTTCTATCTTGGCCCATTTGTCTGTTTGTTTTTTCTCTCATCATTTTATCTTTTCCTCTCCAATTTTATTTCCACCGTACATATTTTAGATGGTAAAAATTTAAGAGCACAATTTCTAGAATCAGACGGTCCAGGTTCACACCGTAATTCTTCCACTTTCTGGCTGTGTGACCTTTCGCAAGTTACTAAAACTCCCTGTGCCTCAACTTCCACATTGCTAAAATGGAGTCACTAAGAGTATCTACATCACGTTCTTGCTTTGAGAACCCAATGAGAACAGCATATAAAGAAATCACTTTACACATTACCTAGCACACAGAAAATGTTCAGTAAATACTACCTATGAGAATGGTAGCGAAGGTACATTTCCGTCATCGCTTAAATGGTCACTACCTATCTGGTGATCAAATACACTTTTACCTCTATTTTATTTGAACTTTATTATGGTTTAATTTGAAAAATTTCTTTGGATGTTATTTTGGTGTATAGTATAGAGACAGTGTCTAAACTGGTTTATTTTCTAAATAGCTAGGCAATTACTGGATGGACATGGTAGCTCATGCCTGTAATCCTAGCACTTTAGGAGGCCAAGGCAGTTGGATTGCCTGAGCTCAAGTGTTCAAGACCAGCTTGGGCAACATGGCGAAACCCTGTCTCTATAAAAATACAAAAAATTAGCCGGGCATGGTCGCATGTGCTTGTAATCCCAGCTACTCCAGAGGCTGAGGTGCTAGAATTGCTTGAACAATCTGGGAGGTGGAGGTTGCAGTGAGTCAAGATCACACCACTGCACTCTGGCCTGGGCAACAAAGGGAGACTCTTGTCTCAAAAAAAAAAAAACCAATAGTAATAATTAATAGCTAGGCAACTACTGCAATAATTGTTATTGAATATACATTCCTTTCTCATTAGTGGGCACTGTGATCTTTATCAAATATTTTGCTATTCCACTTTTTAGAATTTGCTTCAGGGAAACCTAGTGTCTTAGAGGTATCTGCCGGTATAATCTGGCTTCTTCATCATTGACTTATTTGTTATGACTTTATAATACTTTAGCACCCAATAATTCAACTCACTTGCATGACTCTAATTCCCCATGTTTTTCTTAGACATCCTAATAGATTTATTCTCTTATTTGAATTTTACAGTCATGTTGTCAATTTCCCATACTTAAATTTGGTTACTTAATTTTGGATTACTGTTAAACTTGGATCAGAAGTGAATGACACTTACGAAATAACCTGAGAGTTGACATGTGTAATAATGAGCATTCTTCACATCCCCTGGGACATAATGTGTATCTGCATTTTTCTGATTCTTTTTTCTATTTTTCAATAAATTTTTGTGGTTTTCTACATCACTAAAAGAACTAGTAATACATAGAGGTGCTCAATGCTAATGCTGGGTGGATAATGCAGCATTGCTGGAGGGATTAAAGGCAAATTACCTCTTAGCCTTTGAAGGTTCTTCTAAGTAGAGGGATCTTTTGCTTAATTCACATTTTAATGCATTTAATAGCTCTAAAAATATTTTATCTGGACCTCCTATTTGCCAGACACTCTAATAGGTTCTATGAAGGATTTAGACAAAGACTCAGCCATAGGTCTTATCATTGAGATTCTTCCAGTCTGTGAGGAGACACAAACCTGCATAAATGCAATTACATTATAGTATTGCAGGTGTAAAATGAAAGTATGTTAAGAGCAAAGAGTTGGCATATGATTAACAGCTATGATATATGGGCAAGACTTCCAGATGAGTTGCTGATAAAACTTGTGTGAGGCACAAAAAAGATGGATAAGAGTTTCACAGGAGTGTAAAATGGCAATGTGCATTATGTGTTTGTTAAGGGGTATCAAGATGTGGAAGACATCGTCTGTGATTCTTCCTGAGTCTTGGACTCTGTAAAATCCACATTGTCAAGTCATAAGTCAACTTGAAGCTCAGAGGCTGCCTGTGTTGGCAAAAAGGGTGTGAATCTCCAGGGCAAGACAAAGATTAAGTAATGGATGCTTTGATGTTGTTTCCTTGAATGCATCTATCTCATGTGTGTTTCTCCCCAAATATTTGGTGATAATGTGGTTTGGCTGAAGGAGAGAATGTTTGTTGAACATTATGTCAGCATAATATCAGCTTTAGAACTTCACAGATATCTAAGTGTCCTAAGAGACCAACTGGACTGGACATCAGACCAAGATTCTGATAAAAGGGGATAACAGAGATTAACCAGAGCAGAAAAAGTACTTTTCTGAGCCAGAGATAACAAGAGAAACTTAAAGAAAGTGCTGAAGCAAGAAACTTTAAGCCTGTGAGTAGGTAAGTAAAAACTTAAATTTTTTGCAATAATACCAAAGAAGATTTCCTTTTCTATCGTATTAAATTAGTGCTATAGGCTTTGGTCTAGATGCTTCTGTCTGAAGTATAGTGGCTGTAGTATTGTCTTTGGAATAAATATTAATAACGTTTGTTTCTGAGTATTCATTTTCGTAATTAATTGCTTCAGGTTGAGCTATGTCACAATTAAAGATCATTTTGAACCAACTTCTACACTCAAAACATGAGGAAACTGAGGCTCATAGAGAAGAAATGACACTTGAAAGTCTCTCTGACAACCTATGCATTTAACATTCATATATAACACTAACATTTTACACTTTTGCTGTTTTCCTTTGGGTAGAGAAGCCATCATGAATGATTCGTTTTTTGTTTTTGTTTTTTTGGATGGTCTTTAGTTTTTAGAACTATTTTAGGTTTGTAGCAAAATTAAGTGGGAGGTACACAGATTTCCTGTATATCCGCTGCCCTCAAACATACATAGCATCTTGTGTTATCAAACATCCCTACCAGAGGGGTACATTTGCTGTAACTGATGAACCTACACTGACATATCACTATCAGTCAAAGTCCATACTTTACATTAGGATTCACACTTGGTGTTATACATTCTATGGGTTTGGACAAATTTATAATGACATCTATCCATTATTACAGTATCATATAGAGTTGTTTCACTGCCTTAAAAATACCCTGTGCTTTGCCTATTCATACTTCCCTTCCCCTAACTCCTGGAAAACACTGTTCTTTCTTCTGTTTTCCAAAATCTCATATAGTTGGAGTCACGCAGTATGTAGAATTTTCAGATTAGTTTCTTTTACTTACTAATATGCATTTAAGTTTCCTCCACCTTTTAGTATGATTTGAAAGCCCATTTCTTTCTAGTGCTTAATAATATTTTATTGTCTAGATGTACCACAGATTTTTTTATCCATTCACCTACTGAAGGACATCTTGGTTGCTTTGAATTTTTAGAAATTATCAATAAAGCTACTATAAACATTTGAGAACAGATTCTTGTGTGACGTAAGTTTTCATCCCCTTTGGGTAAATACCAAGGGGCTCAATTGCAGGATTATATGGTAAGAGTATGTTTAGTTTTATAAGAAACCACCAATCTGTCTTCCAAAGTGGCTGTACCATTTTGTATTGGCACCAGCAATAAATCAGAGTTCCTGTTGCTCCACAGTTTCCCCAGCATTTAATGTCAGTATTCTGGATTTTGATCATTCTAATAAGTATATAGTGGTATCAAATTATTGCTTAAATTTGCATTTCTCTGATGACATATGATATGGAGTATTTTTTCATATGCTTATTTGCCATCTGTATATCTTCTTTGGTAAGGAGGCTGTTAAGTCTTTGGCTTATTTTTACAATTCGATTGTTTGTTTTCTTATTGTTGAGATTTAAGAGTTCTTTGTATATAATTGAATAATAGTTCTTTATCAGATAGGTCTTTGGCAAAAATTTTCTCCCAGTATATGAGTTAACTAGTTTCTCCTGATGAGATATCTTATTAAGAAGACAAGAATGCTCTCTAGTGTATGTCAAAATGCCTCCTTTCCCCTTCCTCTGCCAGAAGCATAAGGGGATTTTTAATTTAAAAATTTTTTTTGCCAATATTTACTGTGAGAACTTGGTGCAACTCCTGGAGGCAAAACTCAAAAGTGTGTCTCTCCTCCCCTCAACCACCTACTCCAGGACTGGATCTCCCTGGAGTTTTTAATCCTTGGACTTGTTTACACTGACCTCCAGAAATTCATCAATTACAGCTCAGGTTTTCCTACTCAAAATTGATTCCCTTGGAGGTTTCTGTTCTAATAAGCTGTGATTTTTTTTTTTAATTCACCTCTTGACTTACCCAGTTTTGGAGGCAGTGGTTTGCCCTGTGCCCTCGCTTCTCTGATCGATCTAAGAGTTGTTGATTCTTCAGTTTCTTCATCCTTTTGTAATCAAGTGTTCACCTTGCCTGCTGCCTAGACAGGGCCAGCTTATCCAGACAGGGGAATTGCAATGGAGAAAGAGTAATTTAAGCAGAGTCAGCTGTGTGGGAGATCGGAGTTTTATTATTACTCAAATCAGTCTCCCAGATCAGAGTTTTTAAGGATAGTTTGTCGGGTATGGGCTTGGAAAGTGAGGAGTGCTAATTGGTTGGGTTGAAGGTAAAATCATAGGGGGTCGAAGTGAGTTCTTGCTGGCTTACATTCCTGGGTGGGATCGCAGAACTGGCTGAGCTGTATTATCAGTCTGAGTGGTGTCATCTGAGTGATGTCATGTGCTATATCAGAATGCAGGGTCTGTAAATATCTCAAACACTGATCTTAGGTTTTACCATAGTGATGTTATTCCCAGGAGCGATTTTGGGAAGGTTCAGACTCTTGCAGTCAGAGGCTGCATGGCCCCTAAACTGTAATTTCTAATCTTGTAGCTAATTTATTCGTCCTACAAAGGCAGACTGGTCCCCATGCAAGAAAGGGTTTTTCAGGAAAGGACTGTTATCCATTTTATTTCAGAGTTTAAACTATAAATTCCTTCCCAAGGCTAGTTTGGCCTACACCCCGGAATGAACAAACACAGTTTCAAGGTTAGAAGGAAGAAGGGGTCAGTTAGGTCTGTTTCACCGACATAATTTCCTCACTTATGATTTTTTGCAAAGGCAGTTTCACTTTGACTTGTGGCAACTTCCAAGCTTCTAACATGTTTCATAGGTCTGATTTTAGGTTTTTAAACTACACATTTTATTATGTTTTAAAATGAGAGGTACATCTAATGACAGGATTATTATATATAGTATATATCCTATTATATCTTTAAATGATTAGTCTTTGGAGTTTATTTCCTGATTCTAATATTTTTCATGTTATTATCTGATAGAGAAACTAATTAATCATATTATTAGAGCTAAGTCTCTGTCTGCAAGTATGAAGACTAGATCATTTAAAACAGTTAATTCTTAAAGAGCTAGAGACCCAGGAGGGAAAATGCATTTGAAAAATAAGAGTTTCTATGTCATTTGTTAAATCAACAGAAACATGACCTGAAGTTCCACCTAAAAACCTTAAAGTCCCAATTATTCTTAATTTACAAGCTAAATTTAATTGAATTAAAAGCTCAAATTTTACTTCATCAAAAGACTCTTCCCATAATTTTTGGTAAGTTTCTCATCAGTATCAACCCTTAGCGTTTACCATGAATGCTGAAGACTCACTGTGTTACACTTATCTGTTCTGTTACAGATGAACTTTACGGGAGAGATTTTAAAAAGATGAATGTATTAGCATTTAAGCAGTCAGAGAATAATACACCAACCCAAGTAAGAGAGGTCTATGAAGCTGTTTTGTTTGTTTTTGTTGTTGGTGGTGGTGGTAAATTTACCATTGCTAGCCACCAAATGATGGAGTCTGTGATTGTTCCAGTGCCTCTCAGATAATAATATCTTTTATCTTAATATATTTTCATCTTAATATTGCAGAAGATCTGGTGATGTTGTCGTGCTGGTAAGAAACAGAGCTCAGGTAGCCCACCTCTCTTAAACCTCTAAAAGTGTTTCTTACTTTTAAAAATATTTCTGGAGTTAAAGGTCCTGAGATGTATAGCTCTCTCTCAGTCTGAGAGACTCACTTACCTGAGCAAATACTTGAAATTTTTCCTTACATGCAGAGCCTCGGTAGGAAGATAACGTATCAGTCAGGTGTTGCCTTTACTCTGCCAGAGGCTTCAGCTGTTAGGAAATTTACCATTCTAACTTTTCACTGTTGGAATTGCTGGGTCATGCGGAGAAGCAAAATCCTTTAGATTTCGTTCGTCCTCTGTTGGCAGTACTGTAGCCCTGACTTAGGATTCAGCCGTTACGTTTTCTTTTGCAACTGGAGAAAATTGAAAATGTAACTTCATAATATCCCTCCACTCAATGTTGTCAAAGACACTTAAAAACTCCCAGTTACTACTTAAGCCTTAAAGGTGCAAAGGCAATTTCGTTTTGGGGCTTTGCTCCTCTTTTTCAGCTGACTCTCTAAAAGCCTGTTTCTTCCCCAGAAGCAGGTGTCTTGTTGCTGAGTATCACACTTAGAGTAGGGGTGGATCTTTGAAACTGGATCTGTGGACTTTTCTCTCTTACCATGAGCCCTCTGATCTCTGCAGCATTTTTCCTTCCTTGGAATTCTTGCACAAACAGGAGTGATTGATTTTCAAAATTCAGACTATCCAGTTTGATCATTTTAATCCTACCACAAAATCCTGGCTGCAAGAGGAAACTTTATTTAAGATCTATCAGCCAGGATTCTAAAGAAAAGTTGGTGTTCATTTAATTCTTTTAAAGTCTTGGAAGGTATTTAATCGCCACAACTAACCATTGATTGAGACGTCATTTTATTTTTCGGAGTCCCAAGAGCAACATAGTAGGCCTTCAAAGCATATTAATCTTGAATAGAATCAATAAAGAATAAACGTCATTTTTAACAGACTGGAAAAATGTGGATTCTCTGGCAGTGATGTAACCATGCCGAAGTATGAAGTTGTGTTTTTGTGTGATGGGAGTAATTGAAGAGCTGAGGACAGGTTGCAAATGCAGTCAAAGGAAAGCAGGCTTGCCTTCAGCAAATGAGAAGCTTATAGCTTTGTCTTCACAGCATAGTAAAAAGATTAAACAGAATCAGACTGAGGAAGACATTTATATCTCACGATGCCTGCCCACTTTCTGAGAAAGGATACAGTCATCTCTTGGTATCTATGGAAGATTGGTTCCAGGGCCCTTGGTGACTTTAAAATTTCAGGATCCAAGTCACCCATAAAATGGCGTATTACTTACATATAGCCTACACACATCCTCCCACGTTTTTTTAAAATCATCTCTGGATTACTTACAATGGAAATGCCATATAAATAGATGTTATTCTGTGTTGTTTTTCATTTTTATTATTTTGTTGTATTTTCATTTGTTTTTTATTTTATTTTGTTTTAATATTTCTGCTCTGAGGTTGGTTGAATCTATGCATGCACAACCCATGGATACAGAGGGCCAGCTGTAGTTGCAAAATAACATATGCCCAATTTTGTCTTAAGAACAAGGTATTAGTTCACAGGAAGGACAACCAAAGGTCCTTTATTCATTTGTTTTTGTATTTATTTAAGAAGTACATATTGAGCACCTGTTTCATCTCAGTTACCACGAAGAGTTAGAGAGACAGGAGGGTGGGTGGTATATACCAAGATGATAAAGACAGGACCTTGAGGAGTTCATAGTATGATGGGGGGAGAGAGATATGCAAATAAATCATCAGAATTTGTAGTTACAAATGGGATACTTGAGCCTGAACAATGTGCTCTGGAAGCACATTTTGCCTGGGAAGAAGCAGGAGTAAGTTTATGAAAGATGCATGGGTCTCTAGTAAGTGACTGGTACAGTATATTTAATGATTCCAGGCTTTAGACTTTTTCAATTAGGCAAACAAACTAATCTATATGTAAGAGATACACAATACCTTGTCCAAATTTTTGTCCAAATATTTTCATACTACAGATGTGTTCTAGCCCCTCTGACTAACCTTTCATTTTAACTGAGACTGGAGCAGGGTGGAGCAGCTGAGCCTTGGAAACGTAAAACCAGGGAACAGTAGGTGGTGTGAGACTACAGACCTCGAATCTTCATGAGTTCTGGTCTCAGGTAGATTAAATTAATTCAGTGATGTAGAAGTAATAAAATAAAATAAAATAAAGTCTGACTTCTGGAAATGACTCAACAGTTTAACAACAAACTTTCTTTCAAATCTGTAAGTATCTATTCTTATTATAAACGATTCTTGTAAGGTTTAAGGTGTGGACATTCCCACCTCACTGGCCGCTGTTGTGTGTGTGTGTTTTGCAATTCTATCTAGACCTCAGCCAGACTTTTGGGAAATTTAGAAGGGATCACAGGGCCGGGAGAAGATAAAGACAGGAAAGAAAAAGAGAAAGAGGACAGTTTTTCTAGGATAGAGCAGATTTCGTTCTCTTGGTCCTCCAGGCTTTTTCTCCCTCCTGATGATTTGTGAAAACCCACCTTCCTGAAATTCCATGGACCAAAGCACTGCAAGAAAGTAGAGGACAAAATCGAAAAGAATTTGGAGTGAAACTGGATTACACTGGATTATGCCTACTAGATGTGACAAAATTCTAACTCTAACTCTAATTCTAAAATCTAATTCTTTGGCTTTTAACATTCCACACTGATGATCCTGAATAATAGAAAATAGATTATGTAGACAGAATTTGAAAAAAAAATTCTAAGTGGACTTATGTGTGTTAATGGGTTAATACATGAGAATCCTTTGTGTTTTCAAAGCAAACTTGCATGGGTTTCAAAATATTGTAACTAGTAGCTAACGTTAAAAATATTATCATATCTTTTAACTCAATTAAAAGCTGGGCATGGTGGCTCATCCTTGTAATCCCAGCACTTTGGGAGGCAGAGGTGTGTGGATCGCCTGAAGTCAGGAGTTCGAGACCAGCCCGACGAACATGGTGAAACTCCGTCTTTACTAAAACATACAAAATTAGCCAGACCTAGTGGCACATGCCTGTAATCCCAGCTACTCGGGAGGCTGAGGCAGGAGAATCGCTTGAACCCCGGAGGCAGAGGTTGCAGTGAGCTGACATTGCACCAATGCATTCCAGCCTGGGCAACAAGAGCAAAACTGTCTTGAAAAAAAAATTGATAAATTAAAATTTTTTTTAATAAATAAAAATAGTAGAATATTGAGGTTGCTAAGCATTTAAGGTTTTTCAAAATGGTGACAGTTATTTTTGTTTCATGCTTAGGAAAGATGCCCCATTACCATGAAATCAGGTTTTCTATGGCAGTTTGCCTACATTCCCTCATATTTTTTTTAAATAAAATCAGTTCATCAAAGAGATAATTAAATGTGGTTTATTTGGAAATGAACTCATAAATCAGAAACATATTTGCCTGGACCATAAATCCTGATTTTTTTCGCCCATGAAATTTGGTTATTTTACCCGTGAGTTCAATAACATAGGCGGGCGCAGTGGCTCACGCCTGTAATCCCAGCACTTTGGGAGGCTGAGGCAGGCGGATCACGAGGTCAGGAGATCGAGACCGTCCTGGCTAACACGGTGAAATCCCGTCTCTACTAAAAATACAAAAAATTAGCTGGGCGTGGCGGCGGGTGCCTGTAAGTCCCAGCTACTCGGGAGGCTGAGGCAGGAGAATGGCGTGAACCAGGGGAGGAGGGGCTTGCAGTGAGCCAAGATCCTGCCGCCGCACTCCAGCCTGGGCGACAGAGTGAGACTCCATCTCAAAAAATAAATAAATAAATAAATAAATAAATAAATAAATAAATAAATAAATATTAAAAAAAAATTAAGTAACATAGCTTGGGTAATTGAATGCTAAAGTAAACAGTCTCCTGAGATTTAAAATTTATAATTGACATTGTTTGACTGGAAGTAACCCTCTGGGGAAGTCACTATACAGAATTGTTAACATTAAAATATAGTTAATGAACAAATGAAGCTGGGCAACTTTTCCTGCAGATTTTGAAGGGAGAGTGAACATCCCTTTCCAACCTTATAATTCTTTGTCTTTACTGAGATCTTCTCGAGTTGTTAAATTTCAACCTGTTCTTTATAGTGTCAAATGAAAGTGCCATTAGGGTAATCCCATAGAACTAGTTCGTGACTTTCTTTTTTTTACAGTGATACTGTGGTTTGGATGTTCAGAACATCCAGGCACTTCCAGATCAGTATCAGCTTCAACGGCTCAAAGTTGTTCCAGGAAATGAATGAAGTGCCCTGTGTGACCTCCAGTAAGCTTGCTTATTTCAAGAGAGCTTGGTGTTTTCTCGTGACAACCTTGCAGATTACTTTGGTGACAACGTAAGCCTTGTTCCAACACTCAGAGGAAAAGAAAAGTTTTTAATGAAATGGTGAGAGTTGAAGGAAGAAAAATGACTAACACAACACGTTGGCCCACTCATGGTGAATATGAGACTTAAAGGAAGTTTGGCTCCTACTTCCTTTCGAAATAATTGCAACACCTAGGAAAATTAACATTCAGTCAATAGCTGGGCTCTGCCAATGTGCATTTTCTTCCTTGCAGAACACCTAAAAAAAAAATTGAATTCCAGAGTACATTTCTTACTTAGATTACGGACACCGACAAGGTCATTTCTAGTCTGCCCCAGGTACCATATGCAAAAGGATGGGAGTGGGAGGGAGAACACTGATGAAGAGAACCTGGCACCCTTACTACCTGTGTGACTTTGAGGTTAACTTTTTCAGGCTAATATTTGTATTTGGAAAATGGGAGTGATGATTTTGTATTTACTCGCAAAGAAGGTTAGAAGGATTAAACAAGATAACACATGTAAGGCACGTAGCACACTGCCTGACACTTAGCAAATGCTACATAGGAGATAGCTGCTATTAATAGCTCAACACGATAGTTTCCTTGTGGAATTTTCTCCCACTGACTCTCTTTTAACTAAGTGGCAGTACTGTTTTTGTATCTATTTTAGGAAAAAATAAAGACCTGCAGAACAAACCTAGTTTCTATTTCCTTGTCATGAAATAAGCTTTCCCTTAAGAAATACCAGGCACAAAGACAACCCAAATATATTATGAGAAGGTTCATTACTTCTGAATGGTCATTTAACTAAAGTGACAAAAGAACGATGACAGGATTATTATAATTTTCCTTGTTATACTAGGCTTGATGGTGAGTTCACGTTACACTTAGCATTATTAGGAAGAATTACTGTAATTGTTAGAATTATCAAAGGGGAAGAGTACTCTGCTTCCTAGAGAGTGGATACCCCATCTTACCAATAAAGGCAATAAAGAAGATGAAGGTGACACTTTTTAGCAATTCTATGGTTTAGTGACTCTGTCCTATTCATCTTTGAGTCCCACTGAGACTGGTTTGAAATACAGAGATACTAATACCTTGTACAGACAGAGCAAGTACTACTTTTTGGAAGTTGGATGGAAGACCATATATATATACACACACATATATATACACATATATACACATATATACACATATATACACGTATATATACACGTATATACACGTATATATACACGTATATATACGTATATATACACGTATACACACGTATATATACACGTATATATACACACGTATATACACGTATATATACACACGTATATACACATATATACACACGTATATACACGTGTATATACACACATATACACGTGTATATACACACATATATACACGTGTATATACACACATATATATACACGTGTATATACACACATATATACACGTGTATATACACACATATATACACGTGTATATACACACATATATACACGTGTATATACACACATATATACACGTGTATATACACACATATATACACGTGTATATACACACATATATACACGTGTATATACACACATATATACACGTGTATATACACACACATATATACACGTGTACATACACACATATATACACGTGTACATACACACACATATATACACGTGTACATACACATATACACGTGTACATACACACATATATACACGTGTACATACACACATATATACACGTGTACATACACACACATATATACACGTGTACATACACACACATATATACACGTGTATATACACACACATATATACACGTGTATATACACACACATATATACACGTGTATATACACACACATATATACACGTGTATATACACACACATATATACACGTGTATATACACACACATATATACACGTGTATATACACACACATATATACACGTGTATATACACACACATATATACACGTGTATATATATACACACATATATACACGTGTATATACACACATATATACACGTGTATATACACACATATATACACGTATATATATACACACATATATATACACGTATATATATACACACATATATACACGTATATATATACACACATATATACACGTATATATATACACACATATATATACACGTATATATATACACACATATATATACACGTATATATATACACACATATATACACGTATATATATACATATATATACACACACATATATATACACGTATATATATACACACACATATATACACGTATATATATACACACACATATATACACGTATATATATATACACACATATATACACGTATATATACACACACATATATATATACACGTATATATATACACACACACACATATAACCCCTGTCTAACACATAGATGTGGTTTGAGGAATTTCCATCTGTTTTTGGCACTGCCTCTTTGGTGCATGTGGCACTCGTTCAAACAGCTCTCAGGTTTCACTGAGCTTAGGATTTGCCATCTGGTTGTTTGGAACAACTTTTCTTTGTCCACTGATAAACCCAACAAAAGGGTTACAAACAAAAATGAGCATGATCCAGGTGCCAGGAAAGATGCATTTCTCTGACAGTTTCCTCCTCTATTTTTTTTTTTTATAGCAACACTCATTTTCCATAGCTCTGAATACCACCATCACCATCCAATTCCACCCTGGGAGGAACTAAGGGAGCAGGCTCCATATATAGATTACATACTCTATGTAAAATTGCTTGTACTCAAACCCAAAACACTCTGAACTCACTTCATCACTATTGGTTGGAGAGAAAAATTCTGTGCCTGAACAAGGTGCAGATTTGTAGCACCATTATCAGAGGCAGGGCTGATTAGCATATCACGGGCCAGCAATATTATTGAAATCAGAAATAAAATTTAAAGTCACATTTAAGGTAAAATAATTTGCTTATTTCATTCAAATCCAAAAACTAGGAATCATATGACAGATAACTGGGTTGTATGTTTTAAAAAAGGCAAAGGAAATAGGGGAGGTGTCTAAATTTCTAACTTAATCCTATAGACAAATTGCAAATAAATTATAGAAACAGAACAGGGACCTATCCAAAAATCATAGAATTTCTAGGCTGAAAAGAATCTTAGGTTTGACTTAATCATCTTAATTTTACACATGAAAAATTGAGACTAAGGGAAGTTAAATGGCATTTCAAGCTCACAGATGAGTAAGTGGCAAAGATGAGACCACAGGCTAGATCTCTCCATTTTAAAATGGGTGTTTTCAAAGTATGTAATCAATTTGTGACTTCTTGTCAATATTATCCAGTTCAATTTTGTTTAATTTAATAAGGACCTACTGTTTTCTCATGGCAACCATTTTATTTAGATACCTTCTAAAACACAGAAGTGTCAACTGATTGATGAGATTTAATAATATTATCCAGATTACCTTTTGTTTCATAAAAGATCCCCACAAGAGTTATATGTTCATATTTTACAAAAAAAATTGTATACCATTATTTTCATATTTTAATTTCATCCTAGTACAACTGACTGGATGATGGGAAGGTTCAGTCCATGTATCAGGTAGAACGAATCATCATCACATATAATGATGTGCCCCAGAGGCAAAATGCCTGGTTCCCTCTACACATTGTCTTCTCCACAGAGACAGGCAAGGAAAATGGTTATCAGTGAAGCTGTTTTGTCAATTTCTGATTAATTTGGGGGAAATGGTAGCAGTTTGTTTCCCGTTATGTCATGATGCATGGATTTGGTGCTTTCATAAACACAAGCATGTTCAGATGATTCAACAGTTTGGTTTTGACAAATTCATTAATACATTTATTTTCATATCAAAGAATCTATTGATCTATTTAAAGGACTGGCTATGTATCGGGCACTCAATCTGTGTTCCCCAACCACGCTGAAATTGTGTTTTCCCCCAACAGGCCACATGAAAGTACAGAAAGCCAATGATAGGCTGGCTATGGGACCGACGTAATTGGAAGTGAGGCACTTACCCAAAATTTGGTGACAAAAATATACTAGAAATTTATTCCTTTCTTTTTCTTTTCTTTTCTTTTTTTTTTCTACAGAGTCTCACTCTGTCACCCAGGTCGAAGTGCTGTGATGTGATCATAGCTCACTGTAGCCTCAATCTCCCAGGCTCAAGTGATCCTCCAGCATCAGCCTTTTGAGTAGCTGGGACTGCAGGTATGTGCTACCAAGCCCAGCTCATTTTAAAAATTTTTAGTAGGCCGGGCATGGTGGCTCAAGTCTGTAATCCCAGCACTTTGAGAGTCCGAGGTGGGGAGACCACAAGGTCAGGAGATCAAGACCATCCTGGCTAACATGGTGAAACCCTGTCTCTACTAAAAATACAAAAAATTAGCCGGGTGTGGTGGCAGGCACCTGTAGTCCCAGCTACTTGGGAGGCTGAGGCAGAAGAATGGCGTGAACCAGTGAGGCGGAGCTTGCAATGAACCAAGATTGTGCCACTGCACTCCAGCCTGGGCAACAGAGTGACACTCTGTCTCAAAAAAAAAAAAAAAAAAAAAAAAAAGAGAGAATTAAATAAAGGAGTGAAAAAAAAATTTTTAGTAGATAGGAGGCTGAGCTGGGAGGATCACCTGAGCCTAGGAGGCTGAGGCTGCAGTGAGCTGTGAGCTATGATCATGCCTCTGCACTTCAGCCTGACCAACAGAATCCCGTCTCAAAAAAAAAAGAGAAAAAAAAAGTAGGAGAGATGAGGACTTGCTATGTTGCCTATACTGGTCCTGAACTCCTGAGCTATATAGCAGTCCTCCCACCTTGGTCTCTCAAAGTGCTGGGATTACAGGCGTGAGCCACCATGCCCAGCTGTAGGTGGAGCATCAGCAGGTTTTAGGTAGTAGCAATAAGCAAATCATTTGAGGTCACAGTATCCAACCAAGAACTCAGTAGAGATAGAGCTTGCGGATTAGATGCCTTACTTACTACCTGAAGCTGAGCATGAGGAGTGGGAAAATTAGTGATTAGCAACAACACGCGTGTCTAATTAAACAAATAAAAAGAAACTATTAAAGTAGAAATAAGAACTACTGAATATAAATACCTTCAACAGTTGTATGCTATTTCTTTTTTTCCCCCCTTTTTTACTCAAACAACTTGCACTTATATTTAGGAGTTTCAGTTGGCTTTTCTCACCACTAGGCTCTTCTTACTTCTTGCACCTTCTGTCCCAAGGATCTATACACATGTCACCTGTCACAAGCTTAGAACTGATGAGACATGAGTACTTTGGGCTGATTACACTGTTTTTTGCTCTCCTCCAATTACTGATATCTGAGCTGGGCCAAATGAGTGGGATTCAGACCAGGCTGCCAGATCAAATACACCATACAATTCAAAGTTTCTGCCTCTGGAATCCCTATAGCTCATTTATCTGTAGCTCACTTGCTTGCTTCTTTCTTTCTTTCTTTCTTTCTTTCTTCCTTTCTTTCTTTCTTTTTCTTGTTTCTTTGTTTCTTTCTTTCTTTCTTTCTTTTTTAAATAAATCACCTTAAGCTATGTTAGAGGCCGGCCATGATGCAGTACTCTAATAGCTTGGTTATGTTGGTAATTACAATCATATGAGACAAAGTGTCTCATGTACCATATGACAACAGGAACCCAATAAGGGCATTGGTAATTTGAGTTCCCATTTTAAAAAGAATCTGATTAAAAAAAATATATATATATATATTTATATATATATTCCCCTTGTCTGCCTAAAACTTTAGAAAGCTCATGAGCAATCTTGGGATATTTGGAATAGTTACTCAACAATCAAATTTCAGGTTTTAATAATTTCTAGTATTCAAGAAAAAAAGAAAAGTGACTCTCTAGCCATCTATGGTTTATGAATCTGAATTGTATCATTCTGACAAAGCAAAATATATTGCTTTCATAAGGGAATGGAAACATTTGTTTTCAAAGAATATAGGTAAGACATCAATGAAATCTTGTCTCCCTGTATGAAATATATACCAATTTCCTTTTAATTCTAGAAAGCAAATATCGCATTTACATACTATACTTATTTGGCAGGACAAGCAAAGTTCCCCAGGAAAGACCAGGGGTGGCTGATAGATAGATATTTACTGGTTAATATTTTTTTAAAAAAAATTCCTAAATGTCGTGAAGTTTTAAAACTTCTCTAAAGTTTTTTCTTTTCTTTTCTTTTTCTTTCTTTCCTTTTTTTTTTTTTTTTTTTTTTTGTTCTTTGAGATGGAATGTTGCTCTTTCTCCCCACGCTGGAGTGCAACGGAGCGATCTGGGCTCACCGCAACCTCCTCCTCCCGGGTTCAAGCGATTCTCCCGCCTCAGTCTCCTGCCTCAGAGTAGCTGGGATTACAGGCATGTGCCACCACGCCCAGCTAATTTTGCATTTTTAATAGAGACAGGGTTTCTCCATGTTGGTCAGACTGGTCTTGAACTCCGACCTCAGGTGATCCTGCCGCCTCGGCCTCCCAAAGTGCTGGGATTACAGGCGTGAGCCACCGCACCCAGCCTTATTTTCTTTTTTAAAAATGGCAAAGTAATCTTGTTTGGGAAGTTTATTAACATTGAGAATTTGTTTCCTCTGTTTTTGTGTTGAGAATTTGTTTCCTCTGTTTTTGTGTGTGTCTGTGTGTGTGAGAGAGAGATCCTAGCCCTGACTTTTTCCCCTGTTCCTCATTTATCATCCTGTCCAGGTCAGTTCATGGGTTCTGTCCCTGGATGGTACAGCTTCCCGTTGCTTTCTGTCTGTAGGCCTTGGGATAAAACATCAAGAGATTGAATCTATTAGTGGGTCTTTCAAAACTCTGCTTTTATTTTCAAAAGTCGATGTTTGTTTGATTCTACAGAGGTGTTGGAATTTTCTCCTTGTTTTAATCTTGGCTGTCTGTTTCTGCTTTGACATAAAAGAGATCTTCTTAAGTGGCTATAAAACTAATGCATATTATTAACACAAAACATTTTCAGGGACACAGGAAGTTTTGAAAATGAACTTTGGTACTGGTTATCTTAGCCAATTCCTCAGGAATCAATTTAATCATAGAAGGGATGTTTACAAGAAGATCTATAATGTACATACGTGTGTGCATGTTTTATAAGTTGTTTTCTTTGGTTAGCATTAAAAACATGATGAAAAAGAGGCCAAGTATGGTGTGGGTGTTCCTGTTATTTTATATATACATTCGATCCTGGTAAAATACTTAGGAAAAGTGAGATTCCTAGACAGAGAAGATTCTAAATCTGCACATTGCTGAAAAACCAGATGCGATATATTGAAAAGCATTTACTTTGGGTGTTTTATGTAAGTGAGCTAGTGCCACAGAATTGAGGGAAAAAAGCCTAAAACACAAGAACCACCACCACAACAACAAAATCTAACTTGAGATGAACAAAAAGGAAAGAATGTTTCAAGGGTAAGATAAATTTCCTGGAGTGCAACAGTGGTGAGCTGATATGCTCTAGAATGCTATAACTGAGATCTGAAACAAATAGCAGAATTAAAAATTGAAGCCTAGGATAAAAGATGGAAGATGAGTTGGAAGGATAACATAATCTAGTCAATAAGGCACTCCATGTATAAGAATAAAAGAAGCTCTTGAACAACGTCTTTGACTACCATTTATACAGTATTATTGTGGAAAGGTGAAAAATATAAAAGTGGAATTACTTGTATGTCTGCAAAACACCAAATAGGTTTTTGACAATCTCCATGGAGTTAAAAGTTTCACTCTTCATTTGACTGTTTAGATATTAAATAGTTATAATCCTAGAATAAAGAGTTGATTATACTATACGACTTTTTTAAAATGCAAATTACTTCCAATTCACTTGACATATGAAGGAACAATTTGAACATGTGTCTGCTTGAGCATAGCATAAAATTTGAGCCAACTTTCTATGTACCAATGTGAAATTTTGCCTCTGAGAAACACTAGGTAAATGCAATAAAATCTGCACCCAGGTCAATTGATCTATGTAAGAATACACGCAGAAAATCAATCATCTCCCAGCCACCTCAGTTCACAGTGTGGTATAAGCTCACCCATCCTGGTGTTACAAATTTCCATCAGATTTCAGACAACTTCAGGACAACTCAAAAACAGCAAACATTTCTTCCAGTGCCCACTTCCATGAGTAAACTTCAGGTTTTGAGTAAACTTCAGGTTTTTCAAGGCAAAATGTCATATTTATTACAGTATCTATACATTTCTTAACAATGACCATGTGCAAAACTATGCTACCCTTTTCCTTGGGTTCTTATTTTTTATTATTTATTATCATATTTATTACTTTATTTTGAATTTTTAAAAGGAAAAGTCTCACTGTGTTCCCTAAGCTGGAGTGCAGTGATAAGATCTTAGCTCACTGCAGCCTCAAGCTCCTGGGCTCAAGGGATCCTCCCGCTTCAACCTCTCAAGCAGCTGGGACCACAGGCACCACCATGCCCAGCTAAATTTTTTATGTTTTGTAGAGATGGGGACTCACTATGTTGCCCAGGCTGGTCTCAAACTCCTGGCCTCAAGTGATCCTCCCACCTCAGCCTCTCAAAGTGCTGGGATTACAGGCGTGAGCCACCATGCTTAGCCAAGGTCCTTATCTTTTTAAAAAATGCACTTCCGGTAACATTTTTGAGTGGTATGCTCCTATGCTCCCAATTCTATTTTGTTGAAAGTCCTGTGATTTTTTTTTTTTTTTTTTTTTTTTTTTGAGACAGAGTCTCTCTGTCGCCCAGGCTGGAGTGCAGTGGCACTATCTCGGCTCACTGCAGGCTCCGCCCCCGGGATTCACGCCGTTCTCCTGCCTCAGCCTCCCAAGTAGCTGGGACTACAGGCGCCCG
The DNA here is from genome assembly GCF_029289425.2 of Pan paniscus. NCBI lineage: Eukaryota > Metazoa > Chordata > Mammalia > Primates > Hominidae > Pan > Pan paniscus. The sequence goes on from NC_073268.2 coordinate 86,088,771, forward strand.
CCACCTCGCCCAGCTGATTTTTTGTATTTTTAGTAGAGACGGGGTTTCACCGTGTTAGCCAGGATGGTCTCGATCTCCTGACCTCATGATCCGCCCGCCTCAGCCTCTCAAAGTGCTGGGATTACAAGCGTGAGCCACCATGCTTAGCCAAGGTCCTTATCTGTTTAAAAAATGTACTTCTGGTGACATTTTTGAGTGTTATGCTCCCAATTCTGTTTTGTTGAAAGTCCTGTGATTTTTGTTGCAGATCATGCATCGTATGGTGAGTTTCAGAACCACTATGTCACGTTATAGTGGAACTAGTGGCATAGCTCACTGTGAGCAGTGTGATGGCAGAAAAGAACACATGGGTGACAAGCACACGAGGCACCAAACACTTTAATGTGCCAGGACTCTGAGCCCTGCAGGTGCTATTTTCTATGAAATAGGATCTCTTCTCTACTACAGTAGCAAGAAAATCTCAGCATGCTACTTTGTCTTTATTTTCAAATGTGTCCTCTGGTCGTTGTATTCCTAGTGCCTCCACGGTTTTGTTTACCTAGGATGAACCTAACCAGTTGGCAGTGCCTCGTACTCTGTGATGGATTTTCCGAAGACCAAATGTACCATTTTCTTGTCTTTTCAAAGAGAGCCACACAGGAAGGAAAACAAGAAATTCAACTTTTAAGCTGGGCTATTCATGGCCTTTGCTAAATCCTGGCAGAATTTCACAGTTCTTCATTACAATTCATCTCACTGATTTCCTAATGCAATGAACTGGCCTTTTCATTAAGGCCATAGGGAATGAAGCTGAGTTACCCAATCATTAAGTGTTGTTATCTGATGAGTGAAAAATGGATTACTTTTCAATGTGCATTTGGGGAGCCGTGTGTCTGTGTGTGTGTGTGTTTCCACTAGATTCCATTTTGCGAAAATTGGTTCAAGTGGAAGGAGAAGGTTAATCTTTCATGTTCTGTTCTGCTAGAACACTATATGGCTTTCTGCTCTGTGAGCAGGCAAAGAAAAATTGGTGGGCTCAGGAATTAGAAATGCAGGGCCAACAGTCCTGTTTCTCACTTTCGATAAGGGCCAACATTTTACCTGCTCAAGAACATTCTATTCCTTTAACCAACGGGAGTGTTATTTAATTAGTTCCTTAGTTTTTCAGCTAAAGCAGACACATGCGCACATCACACACACATGCATGCACTGTGGTGTTTTTTCTTCTATCACCCCTCCCTCCACAGAGATATCAATTTGCATAAGAGGAGAAAATAAATTCATTTAAACCCCATTCTAAATTCAGTATTAGAAATGTAATGATCTCTAACACTGACCTTTTTAAAATACTTTGTGGATAAACCATTGATTTTATTTGTTCTAAATTTACTTTAAAAGACCTGTTTTGTAAATCACTAAAACACATGTATTTTATTTACCTGTTTGGGATAATATTAAACGTAATCTTTGAGGGTACTATTTTGTCTATTATAGTTTTATTCTATAACATAGATTGAACTGTTTTCATATCCAATTCATTTTCATTAAATTTTTAAATGGTAGTGGTTTAGGCTTGGGATTAGATAATATATAGCCCATTTGATATAACATTAAAGCATCTTTATTAGATATAAATAATTTATCACCCAGGTGTTTAGTTTACAGAGTACTAAATATTTACATATTTGATAACATGTAAATCAAATGCTAAATAAAAAATTTTAATTTGCCATCCTGTTATTTTAGCGTTATATAAACACATTTGCAAAGATTTTAATGTTTTAATGTGAATTAAAGATACATGTACCTAACCTCTTATCTTTCTACCAATCCTAGTATGCACATATCTGAAATAGTAGTGTGTGAGGTGTGTGTGTGTATGTGTGTGTTCATGTGTGTGACAGAGTGTATTATGTTTTTTGAAATGCAGAGATTAGGATAAAGGAAATCATATATGCAAAATAAATTAATTCTCTAGAATAATTGTATGCAGTGGTTTGTCTACACAATTTTGTTAAATTTGGCTCATTCATTTTTTTGTCTCAAGTATAAATCAAAGCAAATAGTTAAAACATGAAGTATGTTCTTTCCTAAGTTGGATTGTGGTTTACAAGATATTGAAACAACTGAGCATTATAAATATAGCCAGTCAATTTGTTGGGGGCTAAGAAAAAAAAAGAAAGAAAAAAAGAATATTGAAGTTGTATTTTATCTCCATGCAGCACTATACAAATTCAAAACCAAATTCAGGATTTCTGAGCTTGTAAAATCTGAACAGTAACTCTTTTCATTTTAGCCTACCTAGATCTATATTTTAATCAATGTAATATTAGCAACCTGTATAGATGACAATGAGATGAAGATGTACAAATATGTACCCAACTGTTCCATTTTGAAGAGTAATAATTAATGAGAACACTTATATTTGGACAATAGCAAATGAAATTATAAGACTATATAAGCGTGACTATGTTTTTTTGGTGTCAAATAGACTATGTCTACATGAATCCAATTCCACCACCTATGCTAAATATTCAAATGGCTACATTAATCTTTTTAAAAAAGAAACAATGTATCAGTCTTTTTGCCTTTGTATAAATATAACATCCTACATAGATTCATTCATTCCTTAAATATATATTTATTGATCACATGTTATGGGCTGGGACCTGTGCCAAACTTTTGAGTATTCCGTGTGGAAGAAAAATAAGACAAAATCTATGTCCTTATTTATGTAGTTTCGTTTCGTTGTAATATGCAGAAAAGAAAGAAAACAACTGTACATCTAGAAGAGATAATAGAGGGCATCCAACCGTTTTATTTTGCACACTAGAAAACTAAGATCCAAAGAAATAGTGTCTTGACAAGGGTCACACATCTGGTTAGTTCTGTTCGCAGTAGAATCCCATTTTCTGATTTTTCTCTAGTGATGTTGCCCCTATACTTGGCTGCTTCTACCTAATTGATGCCATTGAAGAATTTCCTTCTCAAGAAGTGAAAAATCTTCAGAATAAGTACCCCTGCATACTCAGATAAAGAAAACTCAGAACTCTCTGTGACTCCCTGTTTCTCCTCTTTTGCTTACTTTTGTCAGCTATTAAATAACATAAGGGCATTTTATTCCATTTCCTTCTGCTTAGCTCTCCCTCTACCAGCTATTTCCAGCACTCATTAACTTACTCCTTCTAACTTACTCCTTACTTTTCCACCCCTCCCCTCTCACCTACTGTCTTCCAGGCAAATTTGTGCCATATATGGGCCAGATACACATTTCAGAAAAAGTCTACTTCAGTTTTAGAGAGATGTCATTAGTATATGTAACTTACCATGTTACAGTAGACATCATCTTAGATACATTGTTTCATTTGAAATGACATCAAGTTACATAAATACCTTTCGGTCACATTTTGTGCAAGCCATTAGCTCCAGAAAACTAATTTCTTCATTTAAAAAAATCCTCATTAAAATTTTGAATACATTGTTTTTTTGAAAATGCTGAACTGAATTGCTCCTTGGAGAAACAAATTTGAGTTAATTATTTTTTCTTTATCTTCTGCACCTTATATGCATTTTGGAGGGCTTGGAGTAGATAGTAAAATACAGAGTCCTTAAATTAAACAGAAGACAAAAAGGAAGGAATGAGAGGGAGAAAAAAAAGGGAGGGAGAGAGAAGGGAAAGGAATAGAGAAAGGCAGCCACGCAGGCCAAAAGAGACTTTTTGTAGGAGTCAAAGTTGTAGCTCTTGTTACAAAAGAGACTTTTTGTAGGAGTCAAAGTTGTAGCTCTTGTTACAACATGAGACATTCTGATTTGTGGTTTGATGGACTAGCTGTGTGAACTTTATCTTTACAAAAGGAAAAAAGCCTGTTTGCATAAGCAAAGGCATCACATTTCAATTATATGCCCTTTGGAGATTCAAAAGTTCTCAATTTCTCCCTCCTCCAAATACAAACATAAACTCAGTCAGGTTTCTCATCAGCGCAGAAGTTAAAGAACACGTGACTCTGGTAGACAAAACAAGAAGATATACAGACTCATTGGAAATGTCTAGATTTTGAAAAATACCTGATGTGGGGAAAAATTAAAAGAGACAGGAATGGAAAATTCCTCTGCTGGCTTCCTGTTCTCCTTCCTGCTAAGGTGGGATTAGTTACCAGCTGTCAAAAGAAATATCACTTTTAATTCTTATTTTAGGGGGAAGAAAAGCATTAGAAAAAGCTATCTTGGAAGGGAGTGAGGCAATAAGGACATTCATTTTTGCAATTCATTCCTGAGGTTTGAAAGAGCACAAGTTGGGAAGAAAAGGATTATGTTTCCTATGAAAAGTAAAGAACTGAGGACATGATAAAGGCAGATTAATCTCCTTCAAATATCTCCTAATAACATAATCAATGTGGTAATGAAGCCAGTTAGGAGTTTGGGGCTTGAAGTATCCAAGTAATTATTTGAAATCTCTCCTTGGATAGAAAAAGAATTAATAAGAGCAAACTAGTCTTTAAAATGAGGGCATGTTTTGAAATGAAATCAATTATCTTTGATGCAATTACTCTTCCCCTGGAAAGCCTTTTTTTTTTTTTTTTTGAGAAGGATAACTTTTCAATTTACAAGCACTTCTTGCAGAAGAATAGAATTTACCTAATGCTTGGGGATGCCCTTCAAATGTTGGGTCACATCTGGTGGATACATGATAGTTTATAAAGCTCTCTCAAGGTATGGTTTCAAGTAATCCCCATAACATAGCGTAGATCATATCAGTCAACGCGGCTGTGATTGGAGTACTAAAAAGCCAGTACACATGCTCTAAAAGATCTGCTTCACTCAAATCTCCTGCATGTTGGGAATTCCATGGTTAGAAATGCATTCCTTTGCATTCAGACAAGAGCTCCTTGACTAAGGTTAAAAAGCAAGATTCAAAATTGTAAATCTGACCGAATCTCAACTTTATCTTAAGACAGTAGAGAAAATGACTGGAAATAATTTGACCAAAGAAAATTGAGACTTGTGATTATTTTTTACTGCCCTCTTTGCACTCTTATTCATAGTATCTACAATAAACCTATATAACTTTAACATCCAGGAAAGATTTTTTTAAGGTGTTCTTTCCATTTTCCCCACTCTGGGAGAGATAATGTAGTTTTTCATCTATTAGCATGATTCAATGTATCAGATTCATTCAAATGAGACAGCCAATTTCATCCATTTTATTGAAATAATTGTTGACGTGCAGTGCATCATCTTAGGAAAATGCTGAGTGGGAATTTTCATTTCAATCTTAAGAAAATTGCTCCTTGAGGAAGAAAATTCAAGTTGGCTCTTTTCCCCCTTTTCCTTCTGCCTCTGATTCCATATAGTCTGGAGGGTTTAAAACACAATAAAACACACTGAGCTCTTCAAGTGATTGAGACACTTCAGAGGAACATTTTGAGAACTGGGATTATGAAGCGAGAGGACAACTCAGGCACAACCTAGTAATGCTGCAGTATCTGGGCAGCAAGAGGGTCTTGCGACTCAGGAGAGATGGACGATGGACAGTGATAGGGAAGCTCATTAAGAAAGTAAACTGAAGAAAAAGGTAAAGAAACCTTTAAAAGACAAACAGTTTTATTTTCCTAATATGCTTGTTTGCTTAATTCAGAAAAGCATTCATCCCTCAGTATTAGTATTAGTATCAGTACTGAATTCTAGCTTTCTGTTAGTCACTTGGTTGGACTCAAAGATGAATGAGGGAGTCAAGCACAATGACACATGCCTATAGTCCCAGCTACTTCGGAGGCTGAGGCGGGAGGATTGCCTGAGTCCAGGAGTTTGAGACCAGCCTGGACAACACAGGAAAACCCCATCTGAAAACACACACAAAAAAAAAAAAAAAAAAAAAATGATGAGTAAGATTCAGTAAGTTCCTACCCACAAATATTTAGAATTTAGTAGAGGAAATAAGACATGCAGCTAAAAGCTAAAATATATAGATTGAAAAACATCGTGCCTTTAAAGAGTTTTATTCTTTTCTTTATTATTATTAATTTTGAAATAAACTATTTATTGATATTTATAGTAGGCAAGGAAAGACTTAGTAAAAGGGAATATTGAAGGAAAGATAGGATTTTAAGTCATAGAAATGCAGTTGACTTGGACTTAACCGTGAGAGGAAAATCATTAATCAGAAAAGAGGAACATTACTTTTGGAGAAGAGTAAATTTTACGGCTTAGCTAGTTTTGTTTTTTGGGTTTTTTTTGGTTTTGTTTTGTTTTTCTGTAAAGGGCCAGATACAAAATATTTTAGGCTTTAAGGACCACAGTCTCTGTTGAGGTCTTGAAGGTCACAGAATTCTATTGTGTAATATGATGCCTTCATTGACAGTAAGTAAAAAAATATGGATAGGCATATGTACCAATAAACATGATTTACAGACATAGAAATGTGAATTTCATATCATTTTCATGTCACAAATATTAGTTTTCTTTTACTTTTCCCCCGCTATTTATCATTGTAAAAACAGTTCTTAGTTTGGAGTCCTTACAAAAACTGGAAGCAAGCCACAGTCTTCCAGTGACGGAGCTAGAGTGTTCTCTCTAACAAGTAACCCCTTTGTACAATGTAACTTCCTCTTAGGCCAATACTAAAATCACAGAACAGCAATACATTACAGATTTTTGAAAGAGACAATTATTTATCACTTACATTCAAGTGACAAATTCTTGTAATTTGACAAATCTTGAACATGCCTCTTCAACTTGCCTCAGTTTGTCTTTCTGTTTGGGGGAGGATTAAAGTTCACAAAAGTTGAACTTCAATGAAGTTAATTATCAGTTAAGGTAGACTGAGGAGGCAGAGACATGCAACAGAAAAGCCAATCCAGATATCATTTTTATTTATTTGGCTTTAGAAAGTGTTTTTCTACTTACATGTGAGTATGGGTGTGTCTGATACTCTGGGAATTTACTTCAAACAAAGGAATGAAGCCATGCAATGACGATCTGACTCAGTTGGAGTTGGGAATCCATCTAGTTTCCCCATCTTGCCTCCCATCTTGCTCTTCTCCATGGTCTGTTTTTACGCTGTGTTAAATGCCTCATCTTCTCAGATCAATCTAAATGCTCACCCACATAAAATCACCTTTCCTGAAATTGTCTTTGCAGAGCAGAGGGAGTCCTGTCCATTTTTGTGTGTGTGTGTTTTTTTTAAGTCTTTTGAGATAGAACTCTAACAAAGTGTGCTCTGCTTTCAAACAAGGCAGTAATTGAGCAGCATTAAGTGATAATATTGAACAACATCATGGATAAACCACAATGAGAGTTGCTGCAATTGTTATGGAAATGTAGGCATTTGTTTAGTCTTCAATTTTTTTTTTTTTAACAGAAAAGGCAACCTCTGCATTCACTGCTTACCTGAGATTTATGGATGAATGAAAAGATAGGTCCCTTGGAGAGTCCAAACTCTTCTGCAGATATTGTGTAACAGATTGCAAAATAGGTCTTCCTATCAGAATATGTATACCTCAGTGACAGCTACGAGTCTGGAACACGAATTATCTATCTGTGGTAGGTGTTGTCGTTGTTGCTATTATCATCCCCATTTGACAGTTGAGAAAATGGAGTTGCAGAAAGGTTAAGCAGTTTCTCAGTGTCACACAGCTAGTAAGTGGCGGTGCCAACATAGAAGTCCACTTCCTCAAGTGTTCATGCTTTTAAAAATGGAAACAAAACTCTAACAACCGTCAAACAGCAATGATTGTCGGAACCTAGAAAAGGCCTCTTAAATTTGCAGTGTTAACCAAGCCTGATGTGGTTCCCTAGATCCCCTGGCTGCCACTGCTCTGTGGAGCAAAGGAAAAACTAATTCCTTGCTAGCATAACACTTCTATTGAGCATTCCTGGACACAACTCCCCCAGGTTCTGAAGAGCCTAGGGTTGCTATTTGTTTAGTTCCCCATGGCTGCTTTTCACATTTTCTGGATCTTTCTCTTGATTCTAGCATTATAAACCTACCTCTTTCCTGATCACTCACTTTTCTACCTCCTGGAGAGCACTGACCACGTGATCACCTCACCATTTTATTTAACCCATTAGGACTCAATGCCAGGCAAAACCTATACCTCAGCCTGCATTGTATTCACCATCTCAGGCTCGAGCTCTGATTCCTGGGGTTGAGGGAAGGAAGACTTTCCAACACCAATTTCTGCCATCCATGTTGATTAGTCAGAGGGCTAATCAACTGTGAACTCGTGTTCTTTGGAACTAGGCAGCACAGGAAAAATAATCATTAAAGGTTTGGTAAATAAAAGACTGAATGGATGCTTAGCTACCTGTCATTATCCTGTCTCGCTTTTCATCAGCATGCAATCCCAATCCTCAGCTGCTAAGATGTAGACAAAGAGTTCTGATGAAAGGGATTTATTTGTACTATTCCAACAGAGTCTGAAAACTAGCATGAGCATTTCCATAGGTCGTCTCTCAACAATCCTGTTTGTAGATATTTGAGTCACTTACTGGCATTGTTGAGCATAGTTCTGGCCCAGCAAATCTTCCTCCTTCGTATCCCTGATCAAGTAAAAACTTAGTCAGGATATACTTGGGTGACCTTCACACTGTACCTCCTCCAGAGGTACAGAGGTGGTGAGGTAATCACTGCCACAGCTGACTGGTTATGGCTTGCTTGATAAGATGCCAGGGGCTACCTATGTAGATTCCCAGGGAGGAACTGTAGGAACAAACCAGTGTCAATGGTTAACCCAGGTTCTTGGTGTCTGGAGCTTTTCTTTCCTTTATTATTAACTAAAGAGCATTCTCTACCATTGCCCAGCTGAAAGCACCTAGCTCATAGATTCTCTGTGGGGAGAGTGAATAAAGGTAAGTGCTATTATTGCTATGGATACAATGTCATTCAGCCTATGTTTTGCCCTTGCTGGCATCTGTGTTTGGGGAGCAGCAACACTCTGTTTCCAGCAAATGTAAATATTAATGATCAATTAAATGCAATTAAGATAATTTAATTTTTTATCCAAGTGCTTTAAGTAGGAATCAAACAGTGTGTCATATTCCTTAAGTTATTTTGAAGCTTTGGTTAAAAGTAGTCTCACATTGGTGTTTACAGAGTCTGTTAAACAGCCCTTGCCTGCTATTATATTTGTAAATGTCTAAAAGTGGCTTTATTATATTCATACCATATGGAGTATTCTGCAATGTCTTTCAAAACCAGATTTTTGCATCCTGTATGCACATATGAACATATAATTGCAAATATTGAAAAATATGTATTTTATACCCCCTCTCTTAAAAAGCTCAGAGAAAATACACGTTAACTTTTTTTTATAGTTGTCTATAATCATTGAAAGGAAATAAAAGATCTATTTTTTCTAGATTTATTTTAACATAAATTGAAAGTGAAGAATTTTCTCCTTTTGTTTTCACCTTAATCCCTCTAAAGCTTTTTTTTTCTTATCATTTAAAAATCTTAAAATTTTGTTTTGAGTATTTAGTCAGAAAAGTGTGAGTTTGTAAAACTGTGCTCTCTGGATGCCATGAATTCTCTGACATATATAATTGAACAGTTTTCCTTGTTGGTATATTTAGGTAGTAAACAATAACATTTCTATAAGCCAGATGAATTTTGATCATGCGTATTACATGGACTGAATGGTCTTTAGAAAAAGAGTACTGGAGTATTTCTGCTAAATATTACTCTTATGGCTAGTAAGAGCCAGATCCTGAAGAAGAAAAAAATGTATGAATGCACCTTTGTTACTTTAGTATGGGAAATGTAGACTAGCCACTCTTTATGTCAGATTTTAACCAATAAAGGAACATGAAGTACCCAAACCACAGCTGTTTTGCAGAATACATTTAAGGAATTCCTGAAATTCAGCCAAAAAGAATTTAAAAGTGAACAAGGTTCAGAGTTCAATTCAAATCAAAAGAGAGAGAAAGAGAAAGAGAGCCTGAGTAACTTAGAGATGTAATCCTGCTTGTTTATTTTTAGAACACGATAATTATGATAAATCTAAGATTATTAGTCTCATACACAACAAGACTGACAACCTTTGAAACTGCAAGAAAAGACTGCTTTGGGAGAGGAATTCAATATTCTATTTTAATGCATTTTTCTCAACAAGAATTTCAGCATGAGAGAGAACAAGAGTCTTCAAGGATATTGAAAAATACATGTTTCTTCTATTATATAGATTAGTGGTGAGTACAAGTTAAGACCTGGATATAAATTAATTGAAAATTAGAAATGGAAAAAAAGTATAGTTTGAGGCAAAATATATAAAGGGCATTGAAAGTAAATATTTGGCACCGAAATAATACAGGTATTTTCTTTGTTAAATTAGTAAAACCTACCACTTGTCCTCATACAAGAACTTGAGTTCCAGCATAAGAAGATCATTGGGAGCCATCTTCAAAGCTACCTCCCACCATTTTCCATTTATAAATGGAACTGTCAAAGAAGTCTTCACTAAGGGGGTGATATTTAGCCAAAGACCTGGAGGTGGCAAGGAAGTGAGCAATGTAGAATCCTTGGAGAAGAGCGGTTCAGGCAGATGGAACAGCCCTAAGGCTGAGGTGTGCCTGGCGAGTTAACAAAACAGCAAAGAGGCCAGTGTGCCTGAAGCAAAATTGCAGGAGTGGGAGTAGCAGGGAATACATGAGGTCCTGTAGATGTGCCATAATATTTACCAAGACAGATATGATTCTGCAAGCTACAAGTGTCAGAGAAGGTTTTTGAGATGTTAGAAAAGACCATGGGAAGTGTAGATTTAGATAAGTGGAGAGACAGTGAGGAGTATTGCGGATGACAGGCTGATGATACAAGTGAACAAAATATAGATGTGAGAATGAGCAGAATTAGCATAAGCATGAGAGCAAATGAAGTTAGGCTCCTCCAGTGTACCCAATGGAGTAAATAAAAAGGTTTCTGAACATCAAGGCTGTGCTGAGGCTAAGAATATGCTCACCAACATGAAACTTGTAAGGGAAACACAAATCTCAACACAGAAGCCAGGCCCTCTGTAGCTCAAACCAGATGTTGTCAAGAGACAGGCAACTAAGAAATCTAAGTAAAAGTAGATTTCATGGACAGTAAACAGAATTAGAAGTCTTTCTCCAAATGCGTCTTTCCTGGTTAGCTTGTGTTTTTTGTTTGTTTGTTTGTTTTTTCTTGCATTTTAGTGAGTCCATCCATCAGCTTTGGCATCTCCAAATGGCCCCTTTGCTGGAAACCATGGTAATAAGGGCTCATCTTCTGAGATGTCTATGGGAAATTAAAGTAAACTCAAATAGCTGGTTCTTGGTTAAATTTTTCAGGCCCAAGGGCCCAGATTCAGAAAAAAAAAAAAAAGATAGTTTATCTGAAATGCATTGCATGAAGAATGCTTTCCTATACAAAAACAGTTACATTTTGCTTTCTTAGCTGGTTAGCCTCTGCACACTGGGAGGAGAACTATTTTTATCATCATGCTTTAGGGCCTATGGACCCTAGGCTTTGTAGTTATTTCACTCTGTTAAACACAAGGGGTGGATGACTTTATTTTTTTGCATAGCTGCTTTTAAATGAAAAAGATAGGATCAGATTTTTTCCCTCACCTTGCTCCAGAAAGTTCTACTCTGAAATCAAGGATCTGGATGCAAAACATAACATTCTAATAGAGGCTTCTCACTATTAAATGCAACTTTTCCCAGTTGCCATGGCTCCACATTCTCCCCCTCCTAAAACTAGATCTGAAACTGCTGACAGGTGTATAAGAAAAATTTAAAAAAGTCAATCATTTGGGGAAGAAACAGTCCCAAATTAGATTTATCCAACAACTCTGCATTAAAAAAGGTGATTTTTACCTTAACATGTTCCAAAAAGATCACCTCCATTCCTAATTTTATTTTCCTTATATGAAAATAGCTTTAAAGACTCCAAATGGTTACATGGCTTCAGATTGTATTTTGTAAGATTTGCTCTCCTTTTAACTGAGAAACAAATATTCAGTTATCTTTTTTATTTTAAGAAAAATGTGTGTTCTAGCAAACATGACCAAAAACACTCTTGTTTTGGTAAATTTTAATTTTTTGTTGTATCCCATTTTAAATCAGAGGCATGTTCTCATGCAATCAATAAACATTTATTAAGTACCACTGTACCAGACAGTCTGGGGACAAAGATAACAAAGATCTGGTCCCTGCCCCCAGCCTGGCAGAAAAAGGCATGTCTGTAAATAATTAAGAGCCATGCAATGGTCCAGCACCATCATAACATAACGTACAATTAGCACACCAACCAAACTTTTTTCCAGGAAGGCAAGAAGGATGATAGCCAAGTTTGAGGCAGGTTAATATTGTCCTGGGTGTGCTTGTGGAATTCAGAACTTTTAGACACTGAAATATCATTTTCACTATGAACTCTATTACAAGATTTTCCACTGTCAGAAACTCACTCTTAAGAGAACTCAGACAGTTCTCTTAAAATGGTCTTTTTTTCTACTAATGTTTGGTTATTAGTCAAGGATCTCTAGAGAAGCAGAAGAAACAGGATACAGGAGAGCGAGAGGGAGAAAAACACAGAGAGATCTTAAGGAATTGGCTCAAGCGATTATGGTGGCTGGCAAGTATGAAATCTGTAGGGCGGGCTGGTAGAAATTCTAGTAAGAGTTGACATTGCAGTATTGAGTTCAAATCTGCAGAGTATGCCAGAATAGGAAACTTGGACGGCATTTGTATGTTACACTTTTGAAGCAGAACTCCTTTCCCAGGAAATCTTGGTTTTTGCTCTTAAGGGTTGCAACTGATTAGATAAGGCCCACCTACATTATGGAGGATAATAATCTGCTTTTCTCAAAGTCTACAGATGAGAAATGTTCCTCACATCTAATATGTATCTTCCTAGCAATATCCAGACGGGTGTTTGATCAAACAACTGGGTACCATAGCCTAGCCAAGTTGACATATAAAATTAAACATCACAATAACAGAATCCAACTTCATCCTGATTGTCTTTTGCCATCCAGTTATTAGACATTATATGTTTCAAGCTTCCATTTCTCTAAAAGAAATTAAGAATCATACTTTGGTAATCATATAAATATTAAATTTCATAAAATGGATCTGCCTAAAAATACCATCATTTGCATATAGAAGCATCCATTAATTTAGTACAGCATTTTTATTTTATTATTTATTTTTATGTTTTTAGATGGAGTCTCACTCTATTGCCTAGGCTAGAGGGCAGTGGCATGATCTCGGCTCACTGCAACCTCCGCCTCCCAGGTTCAAGCAATTCTCTTGCCTCTGCTTCCCAAGTAGCTGGGATTACAGGCACCCACCACCATCCCTGGCTATTTTTTGTATTTTTAGTAGAGATGGGGTTTCACCATATTGGCCAGGCTGGTCTCGAACTCCTAGCCTCAAGTAATCCACCCACTTTGGCCTCCCAAAGTGCTGGGATTACAGGCGTGAGCAACCACATCTGGCAGTACAGCATTGTTAATGCTATAGCTTTTTTTGTAATGCAACTTGGTTAAAGAGAAAAAGATTTTTTTAAATTGAGGTAAAGAGTAAGTTATTTCTGAGACACTGACAGTGACAGTCCAACCTTCTAATGACATTGCTTGCTCTTCCATTAAAATCACTGTCCATATCATATATTTTGGCTGTTATATAATTTCCTCCATGTTTTCATGTAGTTCATATGTATGAGTCCTACCTCTGAATAACTGTGTTTACAGTAGTGGCAACATACCAAGATCTCTGAGAAACCGTGAGATTAACATCGTATACCTTTTAGAAGTATTAATTTCACTCAACAATTTGGATGGGGAGTAAAAGAACTGAGTAATTTTACTGATAAATGCTTTAAAATTATTTTCATAATGCAGGTATGAATATATATCCAACAATAAATATATATTTATATTTAAGACTAAAAGAAAAACTATCATAAGACCGTGGAATATTTTGAGCTCGGGCCCAGTCATTTATCTTATATCCTCAAATACCCCCGGACTTGGGGTAGTAATAGGGGTAATGTACTCATTTATCTTCTGCTTTGTAAGGTTTATTTTTTTTAATGGAAAATTTTGAGAAGTACTATTAAAGGATGAATTTTGTGAGGGAAAATTCCTGGGTTTGGTTACTACTTGATTAGTTAGTTGGCTGTGCCCCAGAAAAATATCCACTAACCCACAAACTTGGCCAGTCTTTTCACAACTATGTGCTCTCCTCATCTCATGTGAGGCTGAGCCAAACAATGGGTAATTCAGGACATTCTGTCTCTACTTCGGGAAAATAATCTAAAGTAAGCTCACAAAACAAGGTGCCTGGCCTACTGGCTGGACCTCAAAATTGTTCGCTAGATCTCCGATTCAAGGTTTTCCTGTACTGAAGACAGCACAGGAGGTCTGCTAAACTAGGGCTTAATAGCTCTCACCAGCCAGCAAGTGCAAGACACACTTAGCCAAATCTGATGAATGAATTTGGTTCTTAGCTGACCTGTTAGTGTTCTTGTAATATGTTATTGAGTTCTATTTGTTTATTTTATTGAGAAAGTAAAATCCTTCCCAGACTTGCAACCAAAATTTGGGAAGGTTCCAGAATATTAGAGATGATGAGTTATGCACCAGGATTGTCATATCCAGAATGCTCTTGATTTTGTAACTTGCCTTTCATTTGGATCAGAATTGAGCCATTTTGTGGGTGGTTCGATCTCACGCCCAAGGAGAACGTGGAGTGGCTAATTCGAACAAATTATCTAAGACTTATGATTTACACATATTTAAATTTAGGCTTTATGGGAATAGGAGGTGGTTTCATTTCCTCATGATTAAAATTTTATTTAACTGTATTAGATAACAGTATTGAGCTGAAGATAAGATTAGGCCATTTGCACTTAGAAGTTAAAAGCTAAAGAAACATTCAGAGAGAAAAAACTGAACAAAGCAAATCACAGACAGACCCAAACAAAACCAAACAGAAGCAAAATGCACTTTCCACATGCAGGGATCAAGTACAATAGAAATCAGGGCAATATTTTTATGCATTATATTTCTGTAGGCAGAATATTGTTCATGTGTGTCTGCACTATTGTGTTAGCTCATCCCTGTTTTTGCTGTTGTAAACAGTGGGCACTGTTTCTCGAGTTGTGTATGGAATTTGGTTGTGCTCTGTTAGGGCAGCTTGTGCAACAGAAGCACAGGGGTACAGAGCGAGCAGAGTTAACAGGTGAGAAGGAGAAGTCCAAAATTGTGTCCTTGAGACGTTAGTTGTTAAGAGTCACCATGCTGTGTGTGTGTGTGTGTTTGTAAAATAAGCGTCTGTATTAATTATTCACAAAGTAATACCATGATAATTGCTATGCCATTAATACAACATTGTGTACCTGGTTATTTTAGACATGAAAATAATAGCATTCAGTGACCATGCTGCCACTCAGTAAACAGAAGGTTGTTGTCTTTTACACTTTGGCTTCATGAATTGAACAAATGTTCTTTCCTTTCTTCTCGGTTGATGTGCAGTGACTCATTCTGTTGGTCACTAGGTATGTAAAGATTAGTCCATCGGCTCCCTGACATTGAGAAAGTCAAAGTCTAGCAAAGGAGGACACTGACAGAAAAAACAACTGTGCCTGGGAGATCAAGGGAAGCTTTACTGTGGAAGTAATACAGTATTCAGGTTTTAGCTAGAAGGAAGAAAAGTTGTCTGCCAAGTTATAAAGAGCCTAACAGATTTGGGGAAATGTGAGAAGTTCAGTGTTCAGAGTGTAGGGTTTTCAGTGTGAAGATAAAAGCAGAGTGGCAGGGGGTAAAATGGAATACAGAAGTGAGTATGACCTAGAGAGTAACTTAGATGGGAGAATGTTTTTAGTGTCCATTTCTAGGCCCCCAAACCACTTGAAACTATAGTTCTAATACTGAACTCTTTCCCAGTTACTTGGGACTGATTCTAGAGAGAGGAGAATTTAATTGAACATGTGGAGAGCAGAGAAGAGATAGGAGAAGCTAATTAGTGTTTTCCTACTTATCAAAGACCCTTGGTTCAGAGGTAAGGTAGGTATTTCCAAGAAATGGAACTACAACTAACACCAAAAACATGACAATTGCTTGTCGAGGCTCTCCCCTCTTTTGAAGTTGCCCATTCCCTGTGCTTTATACATTGGTATTAACTTGCTGCCACTATCTTTATGGAGTAGGTGGCCAGAACATCTTTTCACACCTGGATGGAGTGCTTAAGATGGTAGTAGAAATTCACCTACAAAGATTCAGTTCTTCTACATACTAGGAGATAAGTAAGGTAGACTAAAAAAGGCATTTGTGGATCAGCAGAAAGAACACTGGGCCCAAAGTCAGGAGCTGCTGTCTTCCTATTATTATACATTTATTATTATTTTAAAGTAAGTAATTCTCCACCATCAGTTTCTTCATCTACAAAATAAAAATATTTCCCTCATTCATTTACACGTTCCCTCAACAAACAGTTAATAGGTTTGAACAGTCAAGGTTTGATTAGAGAAGCAGAACTACTTGGACAATATATTTATCTATTTTTTTTTTTTTTTTTTTTTTTTTTTTTTTTTTTTTTTTGAGACGGAGTCTCGCTCTGTCGCCCAGGCTGGAGTGCAGTGGCATGATCTCAGCTCACTGCAACCTCCACCTCCCAGGTTCAAGCAATTCTCTTGCTTCAGCTTCTCGAGTAGCTGGGATTATATATATTATATATATATAATATGTAAAGAGATATATATTATATGTAGCAGGTGAGAAGGAGAAGTCCAAAATTGTGTGTATATATCATACATATCTATATGATATATATTAGATATATACTATATAGACAGTTATGATCAACCTGTATTGTATGTGTGTATATACATACATATACACATATGGATGTGTATAGTCAAGTGCTGCACAATGACAATTTGTTCAACGATGGGGTGCATATATGATGGTGGTCTCAAAAGATTTTAAAGCCATATTTTTACTGTACATTTTCTATGTTTAGATAACACAAATACTTACCATTGTGTTACAATTGTGTACAGCATTCAGTACAGTCACATGCTGTACAGGCTTGTAGCTTAGGAGTAATAGGCTATACCATACAGCCTAGGTGTGTAGTAGATTATACCATCTAGGTTTGCGTATATACACTCTATGATGTTCAAACAACATCAAAATTGCCTAATGATGCATTTGACAGAATATATCCTCATTGTTAAGTGACACATGACTGTATATATATCATAAAAATTTGACTTTACACAGTTGGTACATAGTCTATGTGAAGCTGACATCCCTGTATCTGGCACTGGAGTCTAAAGTTGTAGGGCAGGCAACTGGAAGGACATAGTGGTGTGAAGTGGAGGAAGATAGAATATTGAAACCAGTGAGGATTAGCTAGAAGCCACCAAGATGAAATGAAGCCCATGTTGGTGTCCCATGGCTTTCGAGCCTCCAACTTGATAACGGGGGTGGCCAGCAGCACAGTACCCTCCCTCTGTAACACAGGAGCCATAGAAACTGAAAGAGGAGACCAGCAGGATGTGTAGGCACAGTGGGCTCACCTGCCAATCCATAATGTGTGCCAGTATATCAGTGACAACCTGCGTGGGTCGCCTGAGCACCTTGTGCCCTACAGTGACTTGCTGTGGAAAGAATATGGCTACTGGTTCACTTCCACCTTACATAAGTCATGCAAGATGACTCCCATGGCCTGAAACTATGAAGGGAATGGAATTCTGAGACATGTAGTCTCAGTTAGTTAAATTGGTACAATCCAAATATACCACATCTGACACATCCATTCAGAACAAAAAACAAGTGATAGAGACATTGTCCCTGACATTGAAGAGTCCACTAAGTGGTAGGAGAGAGTCATAATCCACCTGATGCGTGTTATGATAGAACGGCTTGCTTCTTTAACACACATAAAATGAGATTAATACACACAAACGAGCTTTGGAAGTGTTAAACTTTTAACAATTTTTCAGTCTCATGTTGACTATCTGATGTTTGATTACCTTTATTTTTAAAAGCAAAACACAAAGGAATCCATTCATGGTAGACATTTTAATAAGTTTGAATTCTGTAAGATTCCCTGGTCTTTGCTTCATTTCCTCTGGTAGAGCGGTGGTGCTGAATGGATAGCAACCACGTCCCCTACACTAACCCCAGTCCTTTTGCTCATGGAATTATGCTGATTTTGCTAATCCACCAACCACTTGCCATGGGTGTTTGCCCTGCTTTCACATAGCTTATCTCTCCTTTAAGCTGAGGAAAATGACAGATACGTTAAGAAACACTAGTAAAATTCCTTGATCACTAATAATAATAATAATAATAATAATAAAATTAAACCCTCAAATGTTTATACCAAACCTATATTGTGAAAACTACTTGTTTATCGGCACCATCTTCTATAGATTTTTGTTCTATTTCTTTCTTAGATTGTGTTTGGCCAACGCTTTCATCTTAATCTTCTGCCTCAGTTTATCTTCCTTCAAGGCTACTTAGTTGGGTAGATTTTGTGTATTTCAAAGACTCCATGTTTTCTCTGTATCATGAAGATACTGTCACAATGACAGGTGAGCTCATCATCTTGTTAAAGGGTTTATTTCCACATCTCAATTGTTCTGTCCTCAAAGTCACAAAAAGAAACTATTTCTGAATCTTTCGTGGACCATATACCACTACATGGAGACACACAATTTTCACCTGCCAATAACAAAGGAACATGTGTCAGACATTACATTTTCCATTTATTTTTAAATTTCACAACACAGGGTTCTAAACCTGTGCCATGCACCATTCTAAATGCTTTAAAAATATTGATTCGGTCTTCATAACAGACTTTATTTTTACGATAAGGAAACAGAGGCACTGAAAGGTCGGGATGTTCTGATGTCACACAGCCAGTAAATGACATAGCTAGATTTGAACTATGTAGTCATGTAGTAAAGGCATGGGCTTTTAACCAGTACTGTATGTCTTCTAAAGAGCCTCAATTCCCCATAAATTCATATCTGTGTTATTACTGGAGATGCTAAGTTATATTAACACGTTCTTTGGATTACATACCCACTAGTCAAGACACCTTTGTACATAACTCCAAGTGAAATCCTGAGAAATGCTCAGGCATTGAAATAATAAAGGAGAATGAAACCCTACCACCTCAATTCTGCTCTATGCCTCTGATGATTGATTTTATTGAAGTAGTCTATTTCATACATCAACCGCTAGCTTATTCTTTCTCTATCAAAGCATTTAAGGAATAAAAAAAGCAAACCACAGAGAAGATCTTCACTTTATTCAATGGGCAGAACACTAGATGTTCCAGCGTAAGAATTTGTTATTTCCCTCAAAATCAATAAATACAAACAGAACTTTACAAACAAAAATCAATAAAGATTTTACTCCATTGAGCAAGGATAATACCAAATCTAACGAAAGTAATGTTTTATTGATGGGGAAAAATGTAACCATTCTTTATGGTCCCAACGACAGATGGAAGTTTGCTGCCTTTTATACCAAATATTCAACTGTGACACCATTTATTTGATGGGGAAAATGTCAATAAAATTAGAGCCCAATAGGCCTCGACAGGTTTCTTTAGTTTAAAAAGTCTTTACTTAATTAATTCAAGATAATATAAATATTATACAAATATTGATTTGTTAGAAATACTGCTCTTGATATGGAAATACTTACAATGAGAATTTTTGTGAGAAAGTGAAGCAATCTTAACTTTTATTTTTTATTACAATTAGTTAATGAAGAGTAACAATGATCTGAAGTCATCCACTAAAATATTTTGTTTGCCATTTATTGCATAGTAAATTCTGTATTTCCTTGGTTCAGAACACATATTACTAATGAAGTCAAACGTATATTTTCAGAGAGAGTATCAAACAAAAGCCAGAGGTGAGCATAAGAAAAGTGTATTTTTAAAGGTAAAATATGTTCAGTGTTCTGTGAATAAAAGAAAACTGCACTGCTTAAGACAAAAAGCTGTTAAGATTGTTTACAGATCAAGAAATTATTTTACAAAAATGGTTATTTATTCATCATTTTTTTCAACATCCATGGAAGAATGCCTCTTGAAGAAATAGGATGTTTACTATTTAAGTTGGGAAAAAATTTGGCAGTTTTCCTATCCAAGAAACGATTAGTACATTCATGTTGAGGATGACTGGGCTTCTGAAGGTCCTTATAAACTTCGTTTTAGTGTTTGGCATTTCCTTTTACGTAATTGCAGCTTTTAAACTAAAGATCAGATCATACACTGGCATATTTTTGTTATTCTTGTTTTGTGCATTGTTGGTACAATTTCTGATTTGATTCCTGATGAAAATAACAAACAACATTTGTGGTAGTACTTTGGAAGTTAAGCCTTTTACATCAATTGTCACATTTTATTATTTATTTATTTATTTCAAGACAGAGTCTCACTCTGTCACCCAGGCTGGAGTGCAATGGTGCAATCTCAGCTCACTGCAAGCTCCACCTCCCGGGTTCAAGATATTCTCCTGCCTCAGCCTCCCGAGTAGCTGGGATTACAGGCACCCGCCACCACACCTAGCTACTTTTTTTTTTTTTTTTTTGTATTTTTAGTAGAGACAGGGTTTCTCCATGTTGGTCAGGCTGGTTTTGAACTCCCAACCTCAGGTGATCCGCCTGCCTCGGCCTCCCAAAGAGCTGGGATTATAGACATTATCTTTAAAACAACTCTGTGAGAGTAGTGAGAGGAAGTGGTAGTAGAATTCTTATTATGGCAATAGGAATACTAAGACTCAGGTAAATTAAGTGATGTTAGTGTAAGACAGATAGGGAAACTCAAATTCCAGGGTTTCAATTCTGGCCTCTGTTTTTCTTTCATTTACCATCCAACCACTACAGTGTCCTCTTTCCTCTTTTACTTCTGTCATAGAAAAATCTTAAGGAGGCCAGGCGCGGTAGCTCACACCTATAATCCCAGCACTTTGGGAGGCCAAGGTGGGCGGATCATTTGAGGTCAAGAATCCGAGATCAGCCTGGCCAACATGGTGAAACCCGTTCTCTACTAAAAATACAAAAATAAAATTAGCCGGTTGTGGTGGCAGGCGCCTGTAATCCCAGCTATTCGGGAGGTTGAGACAGGAGAATCGCTTGAACCCGGGAGGCAGAGGTTGTGGTGAGCCGAGATTGCACCACTGCACTCCAGCCTGGATGACAGACTGAGACTCTGTCTCAAAATAAATAAATAAATAATAAAATGTGACGATGTAAAAGGCTTAAGTTCCAAAGTGCTACCACAAATGTTGTTTGTTATTTTCATGAGGAATCAAATCAGAAAAGTACCAACAATGAATAAAACAAGAATGAGAAAAATATGCCAGTGTATGATCTGATCTTTAGTTTAGAAGTTGCAATTACGTAAAAGGAAATGTCAAACGCTAGAACAGGTGAATCGCTTGAACCCGGGAGGTGGAGTTTGCAGTGAAGCCGAGATAGCGCCACGCCACTGCACTGCAGCCTGGGCGACAGAGCAAGACTCTGTCTCAAAAAAAAAAAAAAAAAAAAAAGTAAAAGAAAAAGAAAAAAGTTTGAAAACCAGTAGTCTAGGCCAAGGCACCTCACCGCCATAAAACTTCTGTTTTCTTTTCAAATTGGATCAACGATAGCTGTGATACAGAGCTTTTAGGGCAGCGGTTTCCAACCCTTTTGGCACCAGGGACTGGTTTTGTAGAAGACGATTTTTTTCACGGATGGAGGAGAGAGGGGATATGAAACTGTTCCATCTCAGATCATCAGGCATTAGTTAGATTCTCATAAGGAGCGCACAACCTAGATCCCTCGGATGTGCAGTTCACAATAGGGTTCGTGCTTCTATGAGACTCTAATGCTGCCGCTGATCCAGCAGGAGGAGGAGCTCAGATGATAATGCTGGATGTCTGCTGTTGCTGTTCACCGCCTGCTGTGCGGCCCGGTTCCTAACAGGCCATGGACTGGTCCCGGTCCCTGGCCTGGGGGTTGAGGACCCCTGTCTTAGGGATATTGGGGCAATGAAATTGAAACAACCAACTCATAACAGGCACTTTAGAAATGGTAACATTCCCAGGGGATTAAAGCTTGTCACCAGGGTTAATTCCAAATTATTCATTAAATTTTGTCCTCTATGGAAAGAAAAGTTACCTCTTTTGGGTAACTTATGGTACACTTTGGCTATATTCAAAATGGTTAGTGGCTGCCATTAAAAAGAAATCAAATAAGGCCAAGTGATTTTTTTTTTCTAACTAGGAAACTTAGGAAAAAAATTAAGGAGGTGGCACGACCTGTTTATTTATGTGATTCTGACCATTATACCACAATAGTTTTGCCTAGTGGCCGATTTTAGTCCTATGGCTTGAATGACTTAAAATATGTAGATCTAATATGGCTTGGTAATATAAAAGTCCTCAGTTTAAAAAGTCAATTCAATTTAAAATTGAATTTAAAATTGACTTTTAAAAAGTCAAATTCGATTTTAAAACTTAATGAGAAAAGGTTTTTAGTCTCGTTTCCACCAGAACGTGTGAAAGTTTTCTTTCTTTTGCTTTTCTCATTTTGTAACCGGCTACTTTGGTCCTACGTTGCTGTATGGAACACAGGAATACAAACAGGCAAATCAAGCCAATTTCTTCTTCTGATCCCTATATGTCCTTTTCCTGAACCTATAAATGGTTTCAATTCATACAGTAGTTGTTACGTATCAACTCTGTGCCAGGTACCATGCCGTATGCTTGGGGCCACGCTATCCTCATTTATTTCACTCTTTTTCTGAGGACTGTTCTACAGCAGGAATTTTGGGGTCTAAGCCACTTCAGTTGGCCTCGTAAGTTTTTATTTTTAAATTAATTTAAGAGTCTTGCATAATTTGCATATGAGTTTTAATTACTAGAAAAGAGGGAAGAAGTATGTTTACTTTTATTTAACTCTCAGCATTTCCAGATTCCTGAAGTTGAAAAACATCATCCAAAACCATTTAAAATTTTTGTTTGTTTGTTTGTTTGTTTTAATAGTTCCCGAAGGTGGAATTTGTGACTTGAGGGAGGCAGTGAAAAAAACATAATGCCTGCAGTTACTGAAGCATAAAACTACAGGGTTTCCATAGTTGCTGTAGTCTATAACCCGAGGGCACTCTATTAAATAATCTTAACTTTCTGGGAAGGAGGGAAAATATTTAGCTATAAACTAGACTTACAACCGCAAGTGACATTTTTTTCAAAAGGTTACCACATCTCTGTTTATCAAATTTATATGTACATAAAAAGATTAAAAGTTAGTTACTCCAGTATTTACAGAGAACACACACCTCTGACTACCTCTGTTTAGAATCTCTAATTATATCACACTCAAGATAAAGGCTGATCCTGCTAACACTTTGTAACCATGGTAATAACTGCTTCCACCACTGCAGGTCTAAGTTTAAATTATGCACTGCTGCTTTGAAAGAGGGGATCTCGACAGGGAAACTGGTGTAGTCCACTTCCATCCAGCCTCAGCTGTCTCACTGCACCTCAAGGACACTGTTAAATCATTTGCCCAAGCATTAATTTTTTTAGCCTCCACCCCAGATTTAATCACTTACTTATCTTCCTGCCAAAGTAATTGTGCTGGTAAAACAGGGCAACTGGAATCTAGGCAGAACTGGCTGTTTCTGCTTCTGTCCAAAGGGACAGGGATGGAAAGGCTGATGGTGGTGATTTTGTGATTGAATGGGGGTAATTGTTCTGGGTTTTTTGTTTTTCCCTTTAAAGAAAATTCTACAGGCTTGAAAACTCTAAGATAAGGAGAAAAGCTGACCTAAAAACACTGTCATCTCACAAAACTTTAGCTAGTAGAAAACAGATCACCTTTGTTACATTTTGGCTGGATAACATTGCACACATTATTTGGGTAATTGAGGTCAATGGAAACACTTGGACTTTATTTTCCCAGGTACTTTTCTTTTCTAGCCTGAATTATGAGCCTCATTCTGGCACAGAGTCCTACTTACAGAATGTGTTGCCAATTCATTGGGTGCATTTAGTAAGTTCATATGATAGACATTGAAAAACCCAAGAGTATCATTTTGGATGATCAGGCTCTATAGTTTCTCTTCAGTAATTTTTGATTTATCTACCCGGGTTAGCAGGGATATATGAAATAGTGCACAATACCGCTAACCCACTCACAATACCGCTAACCCACTCACAATACCGCTAACCCACTTAGATCACCTGAAAAAGTGTCAACCATTTTGCTTAGCTCAGTTGCCAGCAATGTAACAAAAACATTGTCCAGAAGTATTCTTTAGGACATTTGTGGCTATGAAACAAAGATTCAAAATCCTTAGCCTAACCGGTGAATGTTTTCCCAGTTTTGACTCAGCTTGATCTTTTGGCCTTCTCTGCCTCCACTTCTCTTATATGACTCCAGCCTTCCCACTTTACAAAAATGCCTTGTTTCTTTCTCCCATCTGGAGAATGTTAAGTTCTCCCCTACTTGACTTTCATCCATCTAAGCATATCTTTCAAAGTGATAGCCCAATCTACCCTTTACACAACACCTTTTCAGAAGAATTACACCAATCGTGAGTAGGTCCTCCTCAGAACTCACTCATGCTGTCTACTTCCCCTCCTACTCATTTGACCATCATCTGTCACCATTTCCCACTCATTTGACTGTTAACTAAAATAAAATTGAAGTCAAAACACAACTTAAGTGATAAGATAATTTCCTGTTTGTTATATCTTGCCTTCTAAATAGCTTACTAACTTCCTGTGGACTACAATCACATCTTATACATCATAAATTTGCTAACAACCAGCTACCCTCCTCCAACACAGTGCAGGAGAGGCCTATGGAATAGTACGCATTTACAGGGGTCAAAGAATCAAAATTTAGGCTTAGGAATGATAAATAATGGGATTTTCTCCTTAATAGGATGTGCTGCAAACAAGTAAACATGCAGTATTTGTTTGGGGTGCTCCTTCCACTCAGCACCCCACCTTATCCCCCAGTACACATACACACACACACACACACACACACACACACACACACACACACCCCACTCCTCTGATGTTTCCATGGCATCTATTCTACTGGTTGCAGAATACAGTTTTCTGCTGTTGTCCCAGATAAGCCTTTAGTTTCTTGCTATTACCTAGGTAGGGCTTCATTAGACACTTAAGGGCTGCTTTGCTTGAACTGAATACATACCCTTGAATCATCCTGATGTACTTTATCAAGAGTCACCTCTCCCTTACTTATTTCCAGGGCAATATTTACATTTAATTGGGGAGTGTGGAGTTCATCAGTCTATGCAAGTGAATGTTAACATTCCATGTCCTGTGACAGCTTGGGTGAGAGCTGTAATTTATTGGGTTGGAGGGGGGTTGTGGTTATTTGCATTGTGTAAGCTAAGCCTCATTCTTAACACAGAAAAACGAATGCTACACAACACCAAAAAGGCTAAAATTTGTTTTGCATTATAAATAACAGAATCCTAAAACATCTACCTAAAAGCACATTGGAATGAACCATAGCAAGTTCCTAATTTTGTTTTTCATTGTGTTTTTATTGTTTTATGAGTCTTAGTTTCCATACAGGATCAAAATGACTCAAATCACATCTTTTACATAAGTGTTTTCTACTTTTAGCCTGTATATTTACAATTATGGAATAAACCATATATGCAAGTTTACCTTCCTCCAAGAAAATATGGATCTGTAGATACCATGTGAAGTCAAAGAACATCATTTTAAGATTTTTATCACTTCCTGCCCATGGGATGTTTTACAACCTAAGAATAGCATTTCTGAAAAACAAACTCAGAGCATGAGTTATGTAAGAGGCAGTAGGTTTTACAGTTCGAAATAACTGAAATATGTACTAGTCCATTGTATTAGTCAAGGTTCTCTAGAGAAACAGAACAGATAGATAGATAGATAGATAGATAGATAGATAGATAGATAGATAGACAGACAGACAGATAGATAGATAGATAGATAGATAGATAGAGATTCATAATGAAAATTGACTTATTCAATTATGCAGGCTAAGAAGTCCCACAATATGCCATCTGCAGCTGGAGAACTAGAAAAACTGTGCTGAAATTCAGTCTGATTAAGAAGGTCTGAGAATTTTGGGAGCCAATGGTATAAATTTTATTTAAAGTCCAAAGGTCCAAAAACCTGAAGCTCTGATGGCTGAGGGCAGAAGATGGATGCCCCATCTCCAGAAAAAGGAAAAAGATGTTTGTCCTTCCTCCACCATTTTGTTCCATCCACACCCTCAGCAGATTGCATGATGCCCCCCACATTAGCGAGGGCATTCTTCTTTACTCAGTCTACTGACTCAAATGCTAATCTCAAATGCCAGACATCCTCACAGACACACCCAGGAGTAATGTTTTACCAGCTATCTGGCCAACCCTTCGCCAGTCAAGCTGACACATAAAATATAACCAACAAGTCCATCAATTTGCAAAGGTTGAAAGTTAGTAAAAGATTCCTCAGAAAGGAAGAAATGGAAGAAAACCTAAAAAAGGTGAAATAACCTTTTGGACACAAGTGTGGATGCTCTATAGTATTATTTGTCTAAGGCTGCTGTGACAAAGCATTGCAAACTGGGTGGCATAAAACAACAGAAATGTATTTTCTCACAGTTCAAGAGGCTAGAAGTCTGAGCCAAGGTGTAGTGTTGGGAGGGCCTTGCTCCTTCTGAAGCCTCTAAGGGAGAATGTCCCCTTTCCACTTTTAGCTTCTGCTAGCCCCGGGCATTCCTTCCTTGTAGCAGTGCAATTCATCTTCACATGAATTCTTCTCTGTGTGTGTGTCTGTGTCCAGATCTCCTGTAAGGACACCAGTCGTATTGGATCCGGGCCCACTCTAATGACTTTACCATAACTTGATTACATCTGCAAAGACCCTATTTCCAAATCAGGTCTCATTTGCAGGTACTAGGAGTTAGAACTTCAAAATTTCTTTTTCTGGGACACAATTTAACCCATAATAGATAGTGATGACAAGAAAATGAGAGACTCCAGGAGATTCCATGCTTTCCTTATAAAAGGGTAGAGAAACATAGTGAAATGAAGGATGGCTTTGTTTTCATTTTCTTACTAATAATTCTTTCTTTTACTGTGCTTTTAGTTTTTTATGGCCATTATGGGGAGGTAAGATAATACCACATGGAAGCACTTATTTTTCTACTTATTATTTAAATCTTTCATTCTTTTCAAGAGGCTTGGCCAATTGTTCTGTAATTTGCCATAACTATTGGAATATGGTTAGGTGTCAGCAAGCAGGTGATCTTAGTACAGATAACAAAAAATAGAACATGTTTCACAAGGAGTAAGGAAAAAAAACAAATAAAAAGGGCAAATAAGGGGAAGAATTAATGATGGATTAGGGAAAGGTGAAAGACATGAAGCATTGTCAAAAATATTTATCCTATAAACTTGGTTTAAATTGCGATTTGGTATTGACGCAATGGCTCATGACTCAGGTTTTCTTCCATAATGTCTCTTGTGCCCCAGACAGCCCTGTGTTCTGAAGCTTCCTTTATATTTTCCAGAAATCACAGCCTAAAGAGAAATAACAATTGTGACATTTGCATTTAGTTAAGGCTTTGGAAAAACTCAAAGTGAAAATAAAAGTAACCTTCAAGAATTGTCTCCATGGAATAACTGTCTCAACTATTTTGGCCAAGACTGTCTTTAGGTCTTTATTTTCATGGCAGGAATAGCAATAGTTTCAAGCTTTGGAGGGTAAGAGAAGTGGGAAAGGTGGGAATATCAATTGAATCTTTCTACAAGAGAAAACATCTACATGAAGAAAACAGTAGTAAGTGTTGCAATTAGAAATTTGAGAAATTGTAAAAGTTGAAAGAACTTGAACTGCTAACAATTAATAAAAGTATGTATTTTATCTACAGATATCATCTAGAATGAAAGGATGGGAAGGTGAGGTATTTAAATTATTGTAACCATCCATTGCACTTATTTATTAGTCAATGAGGTGAAAGGTGGAGGGAATGATAACATATATTTTCTTAATTTTTTGTGATTAAACAAATTCGAGGTGGTAGATTTGATAGGGCTGAAATTTATTATACCACTGTCCCCCGCAGGTTTGAAACAATTTAGGACGCTACATAGAATTACACTGGAAAGTAAATGCACTGTAGGCAAATCATGTTTCCAAGAACATGACATATCTTACTGGCTAGAGTTAACCAGTCCTGAGAAATGGCAGGAACTCTTGCTCTCCAAATCCTATCTTGCAAGGCCATAGAATTTGTCCACAGAAAATCATCACCAGTCATCACTGAGCATTTGTCACAGTAGGTTTTATTAAGTTCAGACAGATTCAATTATAATTAAATCAATCAACCTTTAATATATTGGCTAACAGACAGACTTCTAAGAAAACCAAGCTTCCCTAAGAAAAAGCAATTAGATATTATTTTCTTGATTCAACTTATGTGAGCATCTGAGTAAATTTACTTTTAATTCACAAATAGCTCAATTTATAAGTATTGGTGTGGGCTATAGGCTTAAGAAACATGTTTGTGTAAAGCTGCTGTCCCACATAGCATTTACCAACATACTATGTTTTTTATCTTGAGAGGCTGAATATACAAATAAATACTGGCCAGACCATGTAAGACAAAACAACTCTGACCATAATCTCTGCAGGAACCAGCCCAGGAAGCCCAATCATAACCTTTGTAGCCATTTGGCCCAAAATGGTCAGAACTTGGTCAATGACTCTCAGCTTTCCTTATGCTTGCCTTCACTTCTAACCTAGAACCAACCAGAGAAAGAAAATGTGCTCCTCAAACCATTTATAGAGGAAGCCCGGCTTCCACATAGCCTACCTCCAGCTTCCTCAGCCAACAGCTTTTGATCAGGGCAAACGTGAAGCTTTTCTACTTTTTCTACTATAAAGATTTTCCACTCCTCTGCCTGCCTGTGAGTCTCTGGCAAACAAAAGTGATAGTGCCTGTCTTCCTTGCAAGCTCTGGATAAATAATGTCTGCTTGTTCTGGTTCAGATGATCATTGTTTATTTCCACAATCTTTATTAGGATCTCTATACAGAATCTTTTAAATGGCAAGATTAGCCCTGCCCAGATTTAGGAAATCATTTAGGGCCACTGGATATCAAATGTGGTACCAAAAAAATGTTGAAACTGATTCAAACTTGGGTCAAGATCCCTTTGATCTAGCTCAAATCTGTGATAATTTGGCATTTTATATTACTCAATCTTCTTTTTTTTTTTTTGAGATGGAGTCTTGCTCTGTCTCCCAGGCTGTAGTGCAGTAGCACTATCTCGGCTCACTGCAAGCTCTGCCTCCGGGGTTCAGCCATTCTCCTGCCTCAGCCTCCCGAGTAGCTGGGACTACAGGCGCCCGCCACCACGTCTGGCTAATTTTTTGTATTTTTTAGTAGAGACGGGGTTTCGCTGTGTTAGCCAGGATGGTCTTGATCTCCTGACCTCGTGATCCACTCACCTGGGTCTCCCAAAGTGCTGGGATTAAAGGCATGAGCCACCGCACCCAGCCTACTCAATCCTTTTTCCAGTCCATTTCAGCAAAAGCCTCACTGCTTGTGAGTGTCCTGCATACAGTCTGATTTGGGTGGTTGTTTTCTTTGTGGAACTACTTAGAGGTCATATGACATTTGCCTGTGGATAGTTCAAATTGGCTCTATTTTCTTAGGTCCATTTTGCCCTTATTCACTGAGAAATATGTGGTCTCTGATATAAGATTGTTTCCATTGAAATTCTGCCAATACCTTTTATTCATCTTGTAAGCATGGAAAAGTATTATGAACTTATTTAATTTTTAATTTGTTTATTTAAACATTTTTATAGTGACATTAGCACCTACCTTCTAAAGTTGTTTGAGAATTAAAGGATAATTTCTGTAAGACAATTACCGAAGTTCCAATATGTAATGCTTATTCAATAAATAATAACTATCATTATTATTATTACATCATAATAGGTGCCTATATTTCTAAATTAACAATCTTTTGTACTATTGATGTGACAATATGTACATTAAGTGGGGTGAAGAATTAAGTCATTCTCTTCATAATCAGGTGATAACAACCTTCTCCTTTATTGAGAATCAAGCATCTCAGAGCGAGTGTGAATGGATATTAGAGTTTCTGCCTCAGTGTTCTCAACAGCTTCTACTGGTAAAGCAAGTTACAGCTAGTAACTTGGTCAGGGTTTTTGGATATAAACTTTATTGTTTAGAGTGTAGACCAACCTACATTTAAAATGTGATACTTCAGAAGTGCAGAAAGGTACGTGACACAGCCAACTGAAGAGGTAACATGTCCTAACATATTAAATTTTCTCTATTCTCTTTTGAACCCTATTACAATCAAAGAAATCTCCATGGTGAAATGCTCATTTTGCAGACACGATATTGTGTAAGTTTAATTTCATAATCACACAAAGGAAAAATTCCTGGGCATTTTATGTGCACTTTTGTTAATGTGATCACAGATACAGAGTTAGCCGTTCAACCCCAAACGAGACATGACCTCACTGGGAGGTTTGTTCGTTCACTGCATTACGGGGATCCACACAAAGGACATGTCAATGGCACGACCCATGCGCCCCTGTCTCCCCACTCTTGTCAGGATTTGTCCTGGAAGTTTCTAGCAAACATTTTTGGAGCAAATATTTTGTGAGAATGTCACTGTTTTTGTTAGAAAGGCCATTTAGGGGTCTAACTAGGCACCAAGAATGGAATGAGTTACCTTATTAAAATTTTAAATCAAAAAGTGTTTATGTTGTTTGGTGGGTTTCAGTAGAAATTAGAGGAGCAGGTCAGGAGCAGGAGGATGGAGAAATAAGAGCTCCATCAGGAGCACCAGGAATGCTTTTTAAAAACATGCATATTCTATTAGATTCTCAAGGAAATGTGACTAAGAACAGGCCCTCATCGTAGCCCCATATAGCATAGTTTTCAATTTTTCTACAGTGACTATTTCAAATATTTTCTGTTCTCTTCAAATCTCTACTCTTGTCTCCTTTACCCACTACCCTTATTTAACAGGGAAAATAAAATCACAAACTTCTTGTCTACCATCCATAGACCTGATTGCATCTGTATCCACTCTTTCCTTGCAAAGAACCTTGACTCTTTCCCATCCTTCTACTCTGCTCCTTCACCTCCATTTTCTTCTCTTTCCTTCATTATGGATTTCTAATTATTGTTGATTCTGACTTCCAAGTCCCTCTTGAATCTGTTCCCTAGGTTATGACCTCCTCATCACTTGTCTGGCCAATCTGTTCTCAACACTAGAGCCAGAATCTTAAATACAGATCTTCAGTGTTTTATCTTTATGCTAATCAGATTGTGTTAGTTTCCTGATCAAAGCTCTTTAATGCTTTCCTAGAATAATACAAATTCTTTAACATGAATTACCAGATGCTGCTTACTACTCCAGCTCTATCTCATACTTCTCCCCATTTTAGATCCCAGGATGCAGCCAAGTAATAATTTTTAAAAAATTTTCCTGCTAACTCTCATTCAGTGTGAACACAGTTTGTCTCAACGAGTTTGGTTCAGTATGAATAGAGTAAGGGTGTAAATTGCACCCTTGGGGAAATGTGACTCAACAAGTAACTACTGCAGAATGGATTCACTGGAGAACAAAAGCAAACATATTCGTGCTTTGAAGAATTTAGGAGTCAATCAAGTGTGGAAAAGGCTAAACATAAAAATAATTTTATTCATGAGTACAGTTCTAACTTGAATATTCATAACATTTTATTATCATAAGGACTTAAATGCTGAGTTATAGGAAAACAATTTAAAAATTTAAGATAAATCATTTTTGCCATATGCCTCTTAACAAGACAGCAGTTGAAATCTTCTTTCTTTTCCCTTTGATTAAAAGAAAAAAACCTTTATGGCCTAGTGGCATATAATAATTGTATTACGTGTGTGTGTGCATATAGATATTATTAAATTATAATGTACACTGATATATGGGCTTTCCCCAATTTTATTTCTAGCACTGTCATCGAAGATTAATTTTTTTCTGACTCAAATATTAGAAGCTAGAAGCTTTTTCTATGACTTTATGTATTTCCTCCACTCATAGTAGCTTTGAAGTTGAATTTTGAGTGGAATGGAACCTTTGAAGTGGAATTTTGAACAGAATCTGGACTGATATGGGGCTGGTCAAACAGCACCTCAATAATTATGAATTAAAATATATAACATTTTTTAAAGACATTCAAAGAATAACCAGGTGTTGAGCAAATTCTAAGTGCCTGAGCCAGCTCCCACTAGCTCACAAGAGCTAACTGTTTACACGTCTTATCAAATCCACATTCTGAAGCCTCATATCAGTGACTTGACATCAGCCATGCGTGGAATATTTACACCACAGAAATGGGAAACTCTACAAATCAGTCCTTTTATTTCCTCCAGAGAGGCAGTTAAAATGCACCAGCACTCTGCTTCCTATGAATAAGTTGACCATATATCACAGCAGTATTGATTGATGCCAGTTGTACTTCTGACCCATGATTTTCACTTTTGTCCCCACCCTTTTCTCTGTCAAAAGTGACAGATTCAACAATCACTATAGATATCAAGGAAAATAATATAATGGAGATTTTTTACTGCAAGAAATGAAGACTGGGTTAGAAGGTAAAGAAGCAACTACAAAATGTTTATCTTTATGTGAAGAACAGGCTCCTGGAAGTAGTACGAGACTTGTTTTGCAGAGCTTCAGGGGACAGCATGAGGACAGGAAGATCTTGTGAAAGCTATAGGGAGACACATTTTTATCTGAGTTTAAGGAAGGACTTCCTCATGGGTAATGTCGAGTCATCATAAAATAGGAATAGAATGCATTTAGGGGTGAATGAGGTCTTAGTCCACAAAAACAGTCAAGTAGAGACGGACAGCCACCTTGAGGGGTGTTGTGGAGGAGCTGGGGCAATAAATGCTTGGGTGTTAATGCCTTTCTCATGATTCATATTGTGGGTTGAATCTTTCTCATGGCATTTCTTCACTCAGTCATTTTGGCAATCCTCAGAGGGTCTTTGCCTGGTGCTATGTGTGTTTGGGAGTAGATACAAGGAGAAGAAAAAAATAATTCACTCAAATTCACACAAAAAAGTGACCCAAACCAAAATCCTTATTAAGCCTCACTGTTAAGTTTTAAAATGATATGATGATCACTAATTTGAGAGGAACTACATGTTAGCCAACCCATCACTGATTTATTTGTGATTTCAGATTTTGAAATCTATTAGGATAATCAATTTCACTTCAGCACGGTTTGGTCAAAGAAAGGAAAATACATCAGAGGGATTCAAATAACTTTAGAATCATACGTAGTGTGAGAGATCTACAGGAGGAAAGTCAGTTTAGCAGTGAGAACTTCAGACACTTCCTCTATATCCTATGGTAACCAGGCAGTTAGAATAACAGGAAGCCCTCAGGCCGGCAAAAATGGCACCTGTGAAGTTTGTTTGGGTCTATCTGAAGGCAGGATTTTAGCAGGGGCTGAGGCTGTACAGAACAACTTAAAAATTTCAGTTGGATAAGAAAAATCGGTAAAACTTAAAAATTGTATTCATTTCCTAATGCCTACATGGTATTACATATAAGTCAGACAATTGTTTTCTCTATTTCAAATTACTGGATTAGTTTGATTATTATACGGACTATCAGAAGAATAGTGGTACAGCTTTTCTCCAAGATCAACGCCTTTCATTTGTGGATCTTCCATCTTACCTGATACTTCTCTGCCTGTGTCTTCAGTACTGGAATTTACTCCAGTACTTCTTATTTTCTGTTTGTCTTTTCACCACCCGAAAAACATTACTCTCACTCACCAAACTATGTATACCTCTCTTTATATTCTCCCAATCAGACTTAACAAACACTTAGATGACATTTATTTTTGCCTGGTACTGTTTTAAGTGCTTTACAAATATGAATTCATTTACTTCTGCTAAGAGCTAATATATTTCTATTATCTTCCTTTTACAGAATGGGGGATTGAGGCACAGAGTGTTAAAGTAGTGAGACACAGGATTCTAACTGGCAGACTGGCACTTTATCTCAAGTCTTAACCACTGTGTTGCCTCTCACTTTAAAGATAAGAAATTAAACCAATTTTAACATGATTCTCTGAAAAACCAATACTTGCACTCCCTCCTCCATGAAAATGTGCTTTATCCCTATGCATTTTTCCAGAAGTCCAGCTTTCTACTTATACGTTTATATTTTCATAAACTTTGCTACAGAGCAAATTCGGTGTTACAAACATTGCTTCCTTTTGTTCACATTTTACACGTTTACTGCCTCCTTAAATCATTCACCTTCACTGTATTTTAGGAAAGAAATGTTATTTATATATTTTGTGAATCCATAGTCTATTATACATTCTGCTAACTAAGAATAAAACTTGTCTACTTGGTTATTTGGGTCTAGAGAATGATTTTCAACCTGGAGTGATTTTGCTCACCAAGGGACATCTGGCAATGTCTGGTCACATTTTTGGATGTCTCTACTGGGGTTTGGGGTCATACTGGCATCTAGTGGGAAGAGTTTAGGGATGCTGTTAAACTAAATGCCATAACCAGAGGTCATCTTCCTGGTTAGGAAGAATTTTCTGGCCCTAAATAATGAAGTCGAGAAACCCAGGTCTAGGATATTCTGTGCATTTAAAATGATTCCATTCAGAACAATTTAGGTACTTTCTCAATAGTACTGCAAAAGCTATATGAAAACTATATGTATATAAAAATTATATCTATCTGTCTCTAGCTACATTAACATATCAATCTGCTAGGTTAAGTAGACTCAATTTAACCATCTGGTGTTTCATGTTTGCTTTTGATTTGTAAAAGACTCAGACCTATAACACAGCCTTAATGCTAATATCATTCTTGAGATAAATGATTATAATTGCAGATTTTTTTTTTTTTTTTTTGAGAAAGAGTCTCGCTCTGTCACCCAGGCTGGAGTGCAGTGGCACCATCGGCTCACTGCAAACTCCGCCTCCCAGGTTCAAACAATTCTCCTGCCTCAGCTTCCTGAGTAGCTGGGATTACAGGTGCCCGCTACCAATACTTGCAGATTTCTTCAGTGTTATGTTATTCAGCCACTCATCCATTTTTTTAAAGAATTAAGTATTAAGCATTCACTGTACACCAAGCAATGTTCTTAGTGAACAAGTAATTTAGAATTAGATTACAATTAAATTGTGGGTTTTAGGACATTTTAGTTAAGGTTTACTGAAAAGTATTATCACAGAATTTATATTTTCTATACTTCATGTTGTTTTATATGATTATAAAAGCAATGTTTTATTTAAGAATAAATTAAGTGAAGTATTTTACATGATGTGGAAAAAATGAGAGAAAAAGATGAAAAAGAGTTGATTGAATTATTCATTTTCACCTGATTAGTTGAAGCCAGTGGTTAGTAACATCACATGCACAAAGGACCCAGTGGCTGATTCAAAATAGTATTCCATTCTCTCCCCATGATTTTACAATGAAACTACGAGACCAATTAGGACACCTTCTTCTTTCTTCTTGTTCACCAAAAGTACTTTTGTGGTTTTTTTTGTTTTTTTGTTTTGTTTTGTTTTTTGAGATGGAGTCTCTCTCTGTTGCCCAGGCTGGAGTGCAGTGGCACAATCTTAGTTCACGCAACCTCTGCCTCCCCGGTTCAAGCAATTCTTCTGTCTCAGCCTCCCGAGTAGCTGGGACTACAAGCATGCGCCACCACGCCCAGCTAATTTTTGTATTTTTAGTAGAGACAGGGTTTCACCATATTGGCCAGGCTGGTCTCAAACTCCTGACCTCATGATCTGCCCGCCTCAGCCTCCCAAAGTGCTAGGATTACAGGCGTGAGCCACCACTACCTGCACAAGTAGTTATTAATAGCAATGACACACAAGAGTAATTGCAGGACATTTACTTAACTAAAAAAATTAATCAGTTGGCAAAATCTTATGTGAAAAATTAAAACAAAACAAATAACCATTTCCCTGAAAAATTAACCCCACTTGGACCTCCACATCCCTTCCCATCCATCACCACATTTTTCTACCCCATTTGACAGCGGAACTCTCTGTAGGCTTTCTGCATGCTTTCAACACTTCCTGTCACCGTTTTTACTCGTCCCTAGTCAAATCAGGCATTTATCTCCAAAACTCTGTTGTGACATCTTTCATCAAGGTCACCAGTGACATCACACTGCTAAATCCAATGGTCAATTCTTGTCCTTATCTTGACTGATTGTTAGTATCTAACACACATGATCACTGACTTTTTCTTTTTCCTTTCCCTTTTTTTTTTTTTTTTTTTTTTTTTGAGACAGGGTCTCACTCTGCCGCTCTGGCTGGAGGGCAGTGGCATGATCAGGGCTCACTGTAGCCTTGACCTCCTGGGCTCAAGTGATCCTGCCGCCTTAGCCACTCAAGTAGCTGGGACTACATGTGTGCACCACCATCCAGCTTATATATATTATATATATATATTTAATATACATATTTATATGTGTATATATATTTAATATATATTTATGTGTATATATATTTTTGTGTTTATATATTTATATGTGTATATATATTTATGTGTATATATGTGTATATGTGTATAATATATGTGTGTGTGTGTGTATATATACATATATATACACATATATATGTATATATACACACACACACACACATATATATATATTTTTTGTCAAGACAGCATCTCACTATTTTGCCCAGGCTGATCACGAACTCCTGGGCTCAAGCAATCCTCTCGCCTTAGTCTCCCAAAGTGCTGTGATTACAGGGGTGAGACACCATGCCCGACCACACTGCCTTTTGCTTCTAACACTTTCTTTACTTCGTATCACATGTCACAATTTTTCCTCCTACTTCAAGCAATTCTTTTTCTCAGTCTTCTTAGTTATAGCCTCCTCATTTTCCCAGACTTAAATTAGGCTGTCCCAGGCCTTCGTCATTGGAATCCTTCTCCTTTCTAACTACTCTGACTCTTGTATTGTTTCATCCATGTTCATGGTTGCAATTACTCTATGTACATTGATAACTTCCAATCTTATATTTCCATTCTGAAATTCTCCCCTGAGCTCCAGACTAATATATTGTCTCCTTGACATGTTCATTTGGTTGTCAGAAAGCATATCAAATTTTGCACAATAAAACACCAATTATTGATTTCCTCACTCCAAAACTCCTTTTCTACCAGCTCCATTATCTGAGTAAACAGCACAAGTATTTACTGTGCTATTTATTGGGTAATGGTTCATTTTTATTTTATTTTATTTATTTTTTTTTTTTTGAGACAGGATTTCATTCTGTCACCTGGGCTGGAGTTCAGTGGTGTCATCCTAGCAAACTTGCAGCCTCGATCTCCTGGGTTCAAGTGATCCTCCCACTTCAGCATCCCAGATAGCTGGGACTACAGGCACATGCTACTATGCCCAGCTAATTTATTTTTTATTTTTAGTAGAGATGAGGTTTCACTACATTGCCCAGGTTGGTCTTAAACTTCTGAGCTGAAACCATCCTCCTGCCTCAGCCCCTCAAAGTGCTGGGATTACAGGCATGAGCCACTGCACCCGGCAAGTAATGCTCCTTTACAAGAAACTTGCTCCCTCTCTAATCTGAAATTTAGAGGAAGCAAATGAACAAACAGCAAAACAAGACCAGCATGTTGAAAGAACATCTAAACTTTGTCCTTGGAGTCACTACTGAGGTTGTTGATAGTCTTTCTGGGGGCCCACGCTTCCTTGAAACCCAAATGAAATGATGTTGGGCAAGATGCTGTTTGCCATAGGTATAGGGTTACATAGTCAGACAAAGTGTGCATTTGCATAGAAAAATCTTTGCTGTCACAATCACAGAGCACCTACACTTAAGAAGAACACACTTGGAAGAGGTTGTACAAGACCTGGAGGTGTCAGTAAGAGAAAATCCAGCCTTCCAGGACAATAAGAAATTTAGGGGTAATGTGTGGCCACTTTTGTGATATGGAAAGATTTTTATTATTATATAAGCTTCCAGAGGTTTGATCAGAAAAAAAAGATGTAAATGGGCATGGAAGAAGGCTATTCTTGGTTCTTGTTTTCTGTCCGCCACCATTGGCAAGACTATCTACTATGCGTAGGCATGGGAACCAGTTAAAGAAAGTGTCGATTCACTAGAGCGAAGCTGAGAACTCAGTGGCCTTTGTCTGTGGTGAATGTATCCGGAAAGGCAAAGAAGAGAGAGATTCTCCTGTGGGGTTTCTCATCTCCATGGCGGTAGGTGCTGACAGCTTCAGAAGGGTACTAACAGGGCCAAGAGAAAAGGGCCCTGAGATGCTCAGCTACAGTGCTCTTACAAGATGAAAAGGACATGGGGTTCAGATCTGCACTTCATCATCTTTCACTAAGGTAAGATCGTGTCGTGGATTAAAAGTGTTCCAAGCCTGAACTAATTGCTTGTCTGCTCTTTTAAGCTCATCCTTTTTGCATGTATCCCCGCTAATATGCATCTTTATGATGCTTTTTTTGGCTCAGCAGTCATGCTTTATGGAGGCATGCTCTATGGCTGGGAATAGGTTTTCTTTCTCTCATATATCTCTGGGGAATGCTGAGCCAAACAGATTAAAAATGTCAGTGCCATTTGCAGATCCATTAAGGGAAGTAACATTCAGAAACAGAGAGAAACTAAAAGGATGATGACTTAGCCAGCTGACATAACTTACTGACGTGGAGCAACGTGGAAGAGGTGAATCTTTCATTTCCTGTGGAAAACAGTCATTCATAAAACCATCTTTTTTGTATGTCTTTGTCACTCTTCCACTGTTGCAAAGTGACAGCAAAGTAGCATCGCAAATTTGAAACTGTGTAATAAAATACGTTGACATCAATTTGGAATTACATCTTCACAACTAAAAATATAGACAGAAATGCCGTAAAGACTCTTTAGAAAAACAACTGCTAAAAGGTAACTTCAATAAATAATAAGCCCTTCAAGCATTGAAATCTGACTAAGTATAAAAGCACGGGGCTTTTGAACTTTTAATGTTTTTCTTCTGCTCATTGCTTTCTTTCAATTTGTAATCTGGACTGTTGCTATGGAGTAAATAACACCTACTACATTCCATGCCTTCAGGTTTCCATTTCACTAGAAGAAGTGGCACAAGTTGAAGTAAGGCAGCTTATCCATGTGAAAATTCTAAGACAGTATAGATGCCTGGCCATGGGTTTAGCCATAAATGACTTATTTATGAAACATGTTAAGCTTTTCTGTTTAAAATCCCTCCCCTACCTTTTAAAAAATTTCCCATGAATCTTGAAATAATCCTGAGAATTCAGATGGAGTGCGGGTATTTTTTCTAATTGTTGCTCAGAAAATCCTTGATCCAGTCTGAGTGTTTTGTTATCATTAAGCCATATGCAGAATTACAAAATGAAAATGAAAACAGGTCAGCTAAAATTAAGAAGTCAATGCAAGGAGTAAAGGCACAGATAGTACCAAAACATGAGTCAGGATGATCTGTCTTGTTGGCCTGACAAATATGGCTCAAAATTATTTTTTTAAAAAAAGATTAGAAGTTCTGAAAGTCTACAATCTGCAAGGTAGAGACCAAATTGGCTATGCATTGGCAGTGTGACCTTCCCCCAAATTACTAAGCTTCTCTCTGCCTCCTTTTCAAAAGCCTTTACTAGTATCTATATCTTAGATATTATTTAATTTCATTTGATAATTGTGTACCTGACACACAAGGAGCACAGAGTAAATGGAGACAATTATTGTTAGCTCCATTTTAGAGAGGAGAGAAACTGATATAGAGAGTGATGGGGGGTTAATAGCTAAGCTCTCAGTAATATACCAAGTGGTGCAGTTCCAAAGAATACATGTTTTGCTCTCAAGTTAAGAAAACACAAGCCAATTGCGATTTTGTGATGAGGAAGATGGAATACAGTTGCAATATCAAAGCTGCCTCTGACAACTAATACCAGCCCTGACCTGCTTCTGCCATGGTTTTCTGACCTGCAATATTTAATCTTCAGCTTTCAGACATCCACATTCCACCCCGGACCTTGCCTGTCTGGTAAGCCCAATCTCTGCAGGTCAGCCATGCAGCTGAGGTGAGGGAAGGTATGTTGGGATGGGCTGGCATGAGGAGTCATGGGGGTCGAGAAGAAAGTTATGGCAAGAGACATTCTTTTGTGTGTGCATAGTTTAACAGAGACAAATAATGTTCATTTTGATCTTTATTAAGAGGTGGCCTCTTAATAGGCCACCCCCTTATTAGGCCTCAGAATATCTGCTTTAAAGTGGCTTTTTCCTGATGGTTTCTTCTGCCATTGTTACAGTAGCTGCCTCAAATCAGCCAAAGCAGAAGTTCCTATTTTGCTTGAGAGCTTAAGCTTCAGGCAAAAACTACTGACATTTATGAGACACCTAGTATTTTACAATGCTATCTGGTTAAATTCTTATAATTGTCCTTTTAAAAAGACAGAGAACACAGAGGTAAAATAACTGCTCTGAGTTCACATAGGCAAATGTTGGAGACGAGATTCAAACAGAAACCAGACTGACTCAAAAATCAAATCTAAGTGATGAAAGTAAAGGTACTGTTTTGTTTGCATCACTTAATAATTCATCTGGAATCACAAGTCATGATAAGAACCTAATAAGCCATATCATCAAAACCTGAGCTTGGGTCACCTTC
The DNA here is from genome assembly GCF_029289425.2 of Pan paniscus. Lineage (NCBI taxonomy): Eukaryota > Metazoa > Chordata > Mammalia > Primates > Hominidae > Pan > Pan paniscus. The sequence continues at coordinate 86,129,476 of NC_073268.2, forward strand.
AAGATGCAACACACCCAACATCACAGTGGATTCAGGGGCACCCTGAAACACAAGAGTAAGAAACAGAAACATCTATCCTTAGAGACTTCCCTTGTAGCCATTCTACTGAGTTGTATTTTTTTTTCATTGTTGCTTAGAAGATCCTTGATCCTGTCTGAGTGTTTTGTTTTCTTTGAGCCCTATGCAGAATTACAGAATGAAAATGAAAACAGGTCAGCTAAAATTAAGAAGTCAATGCAATGAGCAAAGGCACAGACAGTACCAAAACATGGGTCAGGATGATCTGTCCTGTTGGCATGACAAATATGGCTCACAATTTTTTAAAAAAAAAAATTAGAAGACTCAAGTCTTTTGACTTTATTGAGAAGATGAAGCCTGACACTGTTTATTTCCAATCTTCTTGGAAAGACTTTCACCACTGTTTATCTCACAAAATTGGAGTGCTATTTACCAGTTAATAAGAAAATGGCATAACATAAAGCCTTTAAATACTAATGTTAAAAGAGAACTTCAGAGTTTTCTAGTTCAACCACCTAGCAAACTCAGGAAGCTCTTCCTTAAATTCTTCAAGTTGATTACCCAAATTCAGAGTTAATACTCAGTAGATTGCTTCTGTTGTAAGGTACTAACAATAAAAACATTCTTCATGATACAGACATTAAATCTACATCCCTGTAAAATTCATAAGCAGATTCTAGCCCCGCCCTTTGTAGCACCATAGAGCAGGGCCCCTGTCTCTACTGCATGAATACAGACTATTCGTAACTGCATTCAAGGGTGTGAACTAATTGCAGCCAGGGCCATGTTTTGACTATCTCAGCATACCTAGATCACAGTACAGGGAACATAGCTGGTGTTCAATAAAAGCTTTGAATATGCGAGTATATATCACCTTTAATAGTTTCTTCTGTTTTTTTCTTTTTCCTGATTTCAGACATCCACATTCCACCCTGGGCCTTGCCCGTCTGGTGAGCCCAATCTCTGCTGGTCAGTCACGCAGTTGAGGTCAGGGAAGGTATGTTGGGATGGGCTGACATGAGGGGTAATGAGGGTCAAGATGAAAGTCAAGGCTAGGGACATTCTTTTGTGTGTGCATAGTTTAATAAAAGACGAATCAGTCATTTTGCATGTTGATCTCTATAAATGACCACATCAACATATCTGCTTTAAAGTGGCCGTATCCCAGTGGCTTCTTCTACCACTGTCACTTTTGAAGGAGGGTCCTGTTCCACTCCTTCATCACTATAGTGACCTCTATTAAACAAAAGAGGTACCAGGAATCAAACATTACATTTCAGATGTGAAATATCTCCCAATAAACCAGCATTCACTACTTCCACTGGGAATTCTCTGTGGCTAGAAAACTATTTTTGTTGAATCTTTGCCTTGATTTTCTGGGAAAGATATATTTTTAACCCCATTCACCTTCCTCCCTCCCTTTCTCCTTGCCCGTTTTTGCTAGCCCTCTGAGCTTGACATTGATAACTGTTTAGTATAATCAGTTGCCTAAATTTCCCTGCTTGTGAGTTTCTCCAATCCCTAGAGCTGAGGGCATTTGATTCCACACGCACGCCCCTCTGCTCTGGGCCGTGGGATGGGTCATTCCTAGAACTCCTAAGTGAGTGGCTCTAAAACTCATCTCAGGTGACTTAGTGAGCATTTCTTGCAGTGAGTTCTGCTCTGAACCTGTGCTCCAGTCCTAGTGACTGAGTGTTGTTTTTTCCTGAGTTCAGGTCCAAATAGCCACCATCACTTGATTCCATGTCCAACAGTTCCTTTTATTATTAAGGCTTAAAACTTTAATAATAACATGAGATAAATTTCTCATGTTTTTTTTCCCCCAACATGTATTATCCTGTGACCCTGAATAAATATCCCAAACTAGTTAAGCTTCAATTCTTTATCTTTAAAAAGGGGATAATATTGATCCCTTGTTCTCAGGGTAACTGGGAGAATTAAACATATTTCATGGGCATAAAATGCCTGGCACTTAAGAAGTGTTTCTCTCTGGCTGATAATTGTTATCTGATTATCCTCTCTCAGTTTGGAGGTCCTAAACCCCAGCTCCATATCTGGATCTGTTACTTTTTTTTGCCATACCTATTTGATGCAGACTTCTTACCTACATAAATATCTACATGCTGCCTATTATCCCTTTTCCTAACTTCCCCAACACTGGGTTTTCCCCTCTTTCTCTTCCCCTGTTCTCTCACTGGGTGCCTGTTAAGCTGATTAACTAAAGCCCTGCCCCTCTTTACTCCCTGTTCCAGCAGCTCAACTGAATTTCCGTCCTTTCACAATCATAGCTGGATGCGTCCCAAGAACAGAAAATGCCACACTCCAGTGGGCAATCCTAAACTCTTGGCTTTCGACCTTAGAAGTCTGGCCATTACATTGCCTTTGAATCCACATGTGTCAGATCTAATAATACTTAGTTGAAGATTTACTATCCTCTCCCTAAATAACTGCTCCCGGCCACTGGGATGATCCTCTCAGCTCCCCAGCCCCACAGTCTGCTAGCATGGAGCTGTGAAAGCTGTATTCCATCAGCAAGGATCTCCCAAGGCTAAAAGATCCAGAAACCTTGCCATCTGCACCTACAATGTCAGGAGATATACCCTCTTCAAAGGGGAAGGCACTGCTTCTACTTAAACAGTTCTCAATTGTGATGACAATACATACTTCAATCCTGTAAAGTTTCTCCAGACACGAAGATGGAAATGTGCTTTTCTGCTTCCCAGTCTCAGGCATTCTTTTATCTCTAATTTGACATGACAAACAGACTCTCCATCGTCACCTGTTATGGTGTGAATGTCTCTTCATTTCATTAATGCAGGGCTGCCACTGACATAAAGGGCTTTTTTGTTTTGGGTCACTCTTCTGTACCCCTATCCTTCCCATATCTAATAATCACCATTATTATATTAAAAGGCAAATTTCTGATCACAGCTTGATAGTGTCCTTGAAGTGAACAGGACGATTTTCTGTCTACCCAGTGAAAACAGCCTTTGGTCCTTCACAGTGATTTCACAGACAACCTAGAGCCTACGAGGAGACTGGAATGTTGATCTCTCTCAGGTCAGGAACCAGACTTACACACCTACACACTTCGTGCGCGCGCACACACACACACACACACACACTCATTTCCGGCATCCAGTCTTTATGATGAGAGCTAGTTCTTCAGTAAGAGTCCAGCTTCTGGCTGCAGAAGGAATTAATGCCAAGATAATTCTGTGTACTTTGGATCCACGCAGTAGGAAGCTTCATGCTTGCTGCTTTCCTCAGGATGCCCTGTGACATCACCCACACTGGATTGTTTTTCCTTTTGTGTTAAAACACTTTGGCTTCATTCCAAAGGGTGTCTGAAGACAACAAGCCTTCCCTCCAGTCTACCCACTGGCCACGTAATCCCACAACTGGAAACATTCTTCTGCATGAAAAGGCATCACTCAATTAGCTCTCACTCAGAGCACCCCTCCCACGTCTGAGCTTCCTTTGACCTCTTTCCTTGCCGATGTTTTAGATTCTTAATGGTTTGGTCTGGTGGAGGTCTGCTACAGTCACTTGATACTCGTACTTGTGTCCCCCAGTGTGTATATCAAGGGCTGATATTATAAGGAGAGTGAGTAGATGTATCTCAGGAAAAATTAAAAATCACTTCAGATGCTGAAATAGTTCACTACAACCCTGGTGTCTGGAGTTGCAGGGAATAGGATATAATCTCCTCAATTCTAGAAAACATGGTTCAAGCTGTATACAAAAGATATGCACATCTGAGGGTATGAGTGTGACATTAACCATTATGCACCACTCACACCAGTTACAGAGATCTGGGTTGCAATGCTAGTTTTTTTGCTTAGCTTGTTAATTTGCAAAACACAAAAGATATAATACAACCTGCTTTTCAAGATGGCTATTAGGATTATGGGAGAGTGACACAGCACTGAGCCCCAAAAAGAGGAGATGGAGCTGGGCTAAGGGGAAGGTGTCACTAAAAGCAGAAGCGGGGAGCACACAGAAAAACCTTGATTAGCATCATAGATTGTCTGCAGGCTGGACCTTCAAAGTTGTACCACGCTGAATACTTGGTTGCACTATTAGACTTCCTGGCCATTACTGCTTGGATAGCTGAGATTTTGATTAGTGCTATTCTATTAAACTGGTAGTAAAATATCTTTGGGGAAAGGAATGGGGTACATATGCTCGCAGACAGGCAAGGTCACTGATATGGTTTGGCTGTGTCCCCACCCAAATCTCACCTTCAGTTGTAGCTCCCATAATTCCCATGTGTGTGGGAGGGACCAGATGGGAGATAATTGAATCATGGGGTAGTTTCCCCCATACTGTTCCCATGGTAGTAAGTCTCACGAGATCTGATGGTTTTATAAGGGGAAACCCCTTTTGCTTGGCTCTCCTTCTCTCTCTTGCTGCTGCCAAGTAAGAAGTGCCTTTAGCCTTCCACCATGATTTTGAGACCTCCCCAGCCACGTGGAACTGTGAGCCCATTAAACCTCTTTTTCTGTATATAAATTACCCAGTCTCAGGTATGTCTTTATCAGCAGTGTGAAAACTAACTAATACGGTCACCAATCTCAATGTGTTGCTTTCATACAAAGAACATTCTTTGATTCAAATGAGAAGAATATACATCAGAGTGGTCCTGCTCAGGAGAGGAAGTGGAGACCCGCTTTGCTTGATGGCACAGCATAGATGATGTGTTGCCACACTCAGGTGCCCCTGGGACCAAGAACCCAAGAACCAAGTATGAGTCCTGGAGGGCTAGGGGTTGATGGGCAAGGCCTTGCACTCCTTTTGGTTTTCACAAGGTTTTAGTGACATTTAGCCAAATATGAATAACAGGACAAATATTCCTTCAGCCTATTATGTCTTCTCTCGTAAATGTTTCTGGATAAGGGAGCTGGCAAGGGCATATTCACAAGTTGTTGACAATCTGTCTTTGAGGACTGGTTTCTAATTTTTTTTTTTTTTAATGAGGGCATCCAGTCTATGTTTCTAGGGGAAAATTACATGAGATTTGGGAGTTCAAATGCCAATGATGTTTATAATTCTCAGCTAAAATGCCAGTATTTCTTTCTCTTGTCTTGAACTCTATGAATGAAAAAAAAATAGTGTTGGTTTATAGTATAATCCTTCCAGTTATGTTTTAAAGCTCTGCAGTACTCCCAAACCCATCAGTTGAATGATCTTTTCATAAATATTATCTATCATTTATGTGTACAAAATGGCATTTTGATTAAGTTAAAGCAAAAGGTAATTTTATTACCAGAGAAAATATTCATCTCATCCCTGTCCCCTTCTCTAATCAACCTCAAATAAAACAAGGCCATGTGGTCTACAGTTAAAATTGTTATAAATAATATTTAATTAAATCAGTATCTAAAATTATTGATTTTTAAATACATATTGGAAATCTTTCTCCATGTAGCCATACCATACACATTCTTGGCTAAGAAATAATTTTGTTTTGGATGCAGGAAACCTACTTGTTCAAGGCAAGCACCACTCAAATTTTCATAGGCAGATTATCTGCCAGATGAATTAGCCCAAGGAATTAAAATTAAAATTCCTAAACTTCCTTCTGCTCAACAACCCAGAATGTTCTCCTTGGTTACATCTTTCTCATCTGATAGCTTGATTTCAAGGGAACAAAAAATCAGTTTTAATGGGGCATTCTTTTCAAAGCATATAATTTATTCCAAGTCAAATGCAAATTGATTTCTCACTACTTTCCTTTTATGGCTTATCTATGGCACCAACTTCCTTCATTCGCCTAGAAAATCAAGAAGTAACCACCCAAGCCAAATACCAGGGAAGCATCTTTGTTCCTTAAATGCTGGGAAAAGTCTTAACCCTAGTCACCTTTCTTTTGGATCTAGCAGCGTCTTTTTCACTTTGATATTATTCCACCAGAGAAGTCTATATTCTCAAAGAGCTGTACTGACAGCAGGGCTGTGGTTTACTTGGCAAGACTGAACTTCTCAAGGGCAGTAATATTGCTCATAATTCTTAATCATAGTCTTCACAATACTTCAGATATAGTTGAATGTTGATTGAATTTAAAAATACACAAAGATGTGTCCATAGTTTTTTCCAGTCCCTTACTGTCATTGGTGTATTTGGCTGAATGGTACAGAAACTCTTCCCGTGAAGGTTTAAACACCTTACCATCACGGTTTCAGGGAAAAGTGCTCCCATCTTCCCCAAACTCAGTTCTTAGTTGCCCATCAACATGAATATTCCAGACTGAGAAATACTGGGAAAGTATCACTTTTCTTTTTAAGGAAAATATTACTAACTTGGGTTGCCGCTGTGTGTATAGACATTCATGGATAATAAAATTCCAAACTTCCAAATCAGGACAGGATGATTCATTCTTCTTCTATAGCACTATCATGGAGATAAAAAGTGTGATTGGAAGAGAAAGTATTAAAAAAAACATGGAAATTCAAGATTCTATCAAATACACTAACTCCTGTCAGCTCTCTAAATCTTCTATTATCTGTAGTAAGTGGTAATGCTTCCCTGCTAAGAGGCCTTGAGAAGGCACACACTAATAGAAAGTTAATCTCATGTGACAAGCAACATATAGCTTAAGGTATTGTCTCAAGATGCTATCTATCTGGATCTTCCTAGGAAGATCTTTTGTCTTGTATTTTAAGGCCTTCTTAATTTATCTATATCCACAGGGAAAATGGGAATTGAGCCATCAGCCAATAACACTTACTTTATTTTCCTTTCCAGTAAAGATGTCCTGAGTTTTCATTGCAACAGCTTAAAACAGAAACCCAATCACTTAAAGGTCAAAGAAGTTGTAGACACTATCCAGGGAGTTTCTGGTCTACGAGTAAATCACATCTGTGAGTTCACTGATTCCCAGCAGATTGAATAGACTAATAAATAGACTCTCTGTAAATTGCCAAAGAGGACAGTTTGCAGGCAGTTCTCACAAATGGGAAAATAGCAACAGAGAGACAGGAGTTGGATTTCTGTTGGCATACCGTAAATACCAAATTTTGAGAAGGTCAAAAGTCATGACACATATGCCTTCCATAAATTACATTTGTTTTGAAATGCACAGTTAGGTTCAACCAAAGCAGCTCCCATACAAAACTACATGGGAGCTATTAAAGATTAGTCATAGGTAACCTGGCATTTAGAAACACCATGGAGAGTGTTATCATTCTGTTGAGAAACACAAAGCAGGTAACTAGTACAAAATGACTTCTATTCTTAGCAATACTCGTAGTTCCTCTGGGCAGTTCTGTCATGTCTCCTTGAAGGTAATGAAGGTCAAGGCAACTAGATGCTAAAACAGAATTCTGAAACAAGTCTGGGAAATTGCCAATTTTATAATTAATGGTGGGGGAAAAAAAATGCCAGTTAACTCTCTCCTCATTTGGGTCTACACTTGAATGATGATATTAATCTGCATAAGATAATTCCACTTTCCATTCGTTATTTGGTTTGGCTAAGACTGTAGTCATAGCTACATGCACTGTGATTAAAAACTAAACAATACCACCTAGTATGAAAGGAGGTTTAGAAACACAGCTTCTTTTTATCCTCATAGCAATCCACTGATGTGCATTTTCAGATGGGTAAACAGAGGCTCAAAGAGGTCGATTAGTTGGTGCAAACGTGCACAGTCTTACTAGCAATCAAGCAGGTACTTAAACTCAAATCCTTATGTATCAGAATCTAGGTCTCAATTTTTGAAACTTAAGGTCTCAATCTTCAAAACGCATAAGAATCAATTGAGGACCAATCAAATCAGGATTGGGGTGAAACTCAAGAATCTACAAGTGCAAGATGTTCTCCTAGAATTTGAAAGCAAATAGTTGACTACACTTTTAAAAACACCACTATACTATACTGCTTGTAGGGATATCTACATGAGGTGTTGGAGGTTATGAATATGTAGCTTGAGGTTATGAATATCTAGCTGGGGACAGCTATTTAGGTAAACCTGCATCATGAATACATAATTGCCCTCCTCAGAACTCATTCATTTAAAGGACCATTTACTTGAGTTTTGTACATCTAGCAATAGAGACCTCAAAGTAGGAAAGCTGCAAAATAGCACAATGTTTAACATTTTCTTTCCAAAGTTATTGAAAATATTAAGATAAAAGAAAGATTGTTAAAACAGACATTGTTATACAAGCCAAGAAATAAAGGTATTAACAGTTTAATATGGTTTGGAATGGGAAAGAGACAAAAGGAGGCACCAAAAAGGGGAAATGCATTTGGTGCCCATTTAATGCTAACTCTGCTTCATCCCTGATTTGTTACCCACTGTTTTCATGATTTCTCCAATTGCTCTCCAGTGGCCAAATGTGATCTGACTCCCTCTTCCTCCCACCTCCTTGTTTTAAATGAGATCTGGTTTTACTTAGATGAATTAAATGTCACTATATTTGTTTCTGTAAATTGTTCCAGCAAAAATTACAGCATCGATGTCTGACTTTAAATGTCTGTACGACTGTCTGCCTTGCTGGGCTATTTATAGCTGCCTTTTAAAAAGTCTAATAAATGCTTTTAGATTGCTATTGATTTGTTTCCCCTTTACAAAGCCTCAGAATTAATATTCTTCAAAGTATTAACTGAAAATACCTTTTTTCTTTCTGCAAAAGTCATGCATGTTTACTGTTAAATTTTAGAAAATATAAGTATGTGAATAGAAGAAAAAAGAGAAAACTAATCACATCAAAATTAACATTTTGTTGTATATGATTCTGTTTTTTCTCCATTTTTAAATATATTTAAACTTAAAAAATTTTATGGTATGAGAGTTTTTATAGCCCTGTTTTTACTTTCATTTAAAAAGCCCACATTTTTTTCCCGTCACTCTTCTACTCCATTACTTTTAATGGCTATAGAGTAATCATATGATTGTACCATTACCTATGAAATCAACTTCTCATTTATAAAATAGCTAATTCACATCCAGATTTTGTCCCTACAAATAGCCCTCCAATGTAGTCATGTCTTTGTATTCATCCATAATAATTTCTTTAGAAAAAAATTGCTGAGAATGGAATTGCTGCATTGGAGGTTGTACCAGATTCATAGACTATTGTCACACATAGCTAGCTTACCTCCAGAAATAGTTCAAATTAAATGTATACATTTGAATATATCTTTAAAGTGACAATATAATAACACATTAATATTGGGGAAGTCACATTTCTAGTAATTCAATTATAGACTTAACAAATTTAATTAAACACTTTTACACAAACAGACACTTTTCAAAAGAAGACATACAAGCAGTCAACAAACATGAAAAAATGCTCACTATCACTAAGCATCAGAGAAACGCAAATCTAAACCACAATGGGATACCATCTCACACCAGTGAGAATAGCCATTATTAATAACTTTAAAAACAACAGATGTTAGCGAGGCTGCGGAGAAAAGGGAGTGCTTATACAGTGTTGGTGGGAATGTAAATTAGTTCAGCCACCGTGGAAAGCAGTTTGGAGATTTCTCAAAGAACTTAAAACAGAACTACTATTCAAACCAACAATCCTGTTACTGGGTATATATTCAAAAGAAAACAAATCATTCACCAAAAGTTTCATGCACTCACATGTTGATAAAGGCACCATTCACAATAGCAAAGGCATAGAATCAACCTAAGTGCCCATCAATGGTGGACTGGATAAAGAAAATGTGGTCAATATACGCTATGGATTACTACACAGCCATAAAAAAGAACAAAATAATGTCCTTTGCAGCAACATTGACGTAGCTGAAGGCCATTATCCTAAGTGAATTCACATAGGAGCAGAAAACCAAATACTGCATGTTCTCACTTAAAAGTGGAAGCTAAACATGAACATAAACATGGCAACAACAGACACCGAGGACTACTAGAAGGGAGAGCGGGCAGGGCTTCAAGGTTTGGAAAACTAACCTCAGCATCACACCAAACCTCAGCATCACACAATATACCTGAACCAAACCTCAGCATCACACAATATACCTGAATAACAAACTTCCACATGGACCCCAGAATTTAAAAGCTGAAAAAATAATAATAATATAAAATTTCATACTGAGCTCTGTTATCAGTCCTGAGGAAGACGATACATAAAAACAAATAGTATCACCTTTGTGTTTTCTGTTTATAAGCTGGTATCTGCAACGGGGAGATGTAGGATAAATGGGTGTTTGGAGAACTGTCAACACTGATGTTTTTATAGTCTTAGGAGTACTAACTCTCTTATGAGTGATGAAATTTCCTTGAGGATAAATATCATCTTTGTATTATTCAATTATTTATTCATCTATTTCTTCAAAATATAATTAGTAAGTGCCTATACATCACATATTGCTTTAGCTGTTAGGGATACAGTGGTAAATAAGACAAGTATGGCCCTCGTGGAGCTTACAATTTATTTCACAGAACAATCTAATCAACAAAAAAGTTAATCAGTAGCAGAAACATCCTTAGGCTTTAGAGCAGGGTGTGGCAAACTCTTCTGTAAAGACTCAAAGAAACTAGGATAATATTTAAGGTAGTAAATATTTCAAGCTTTGTGGACCACATGGCCTCTGATGCAGCTACTCAACTTTGTAAGTTTGTGTGATGTAGGGGAGGGAAGACTTTCCCTCTAGCCTCAAGTTCAGTAATTCAGTAGAACTTATGATTGTTCAGAACTTGAGTCTATAAAATAAGCTGACAAGAGGCAGATTTTATCAGTCCATTTTTACATTGCTATAAATATCTGAGACTGGGTAATTTAAAACCTAGGTAATTTAAACCTGTTTTAAAGAAAACAATAAGAACACAGGGACACAGAGAGGGGAACATCACACACTGGGGCCTGTCGGGGGATCGGGGGCTAGGGAAGGGATAGCATTAGGAGAAATACCTAATGTAGATTATGGGTTCATGGGTGCAGCAAACCACCATGGCACATATATACCTATGTAACAAACCTGCATGTTCTGCACATGTATCCAAGAACTTAATGTATCATTTAAAAAAAGAAAAATAAATAAATAAACAAATAAATGCTGAAAAAAAAGAAAAGATGTTTAATTGGGTCATAGTTCTGCAGGTTCTCCAGGAAGCATAATGCCAGCACCTGCTTCTGGGGAGGCCTCAGGAAACTTACAAAATGGTGGAAAGTGAAGGGGGAGCAGGCACATCACATGGTGAAAGCAGGAGCAAGTGAGAGGTAGAATTGAGGAGGGAGGTGCCACCATTTTTAAATGACTAGATCTCATAAAAACTCACAATCGTAAAGACAGCACCAAGCCATGAGAGATGCGCCCCCATGATCAAAACACAAAACACCTCCCACCAGGTCCCCCCTCCAGCACTGGGGAACACATTTCAACATGAGATTTGGGTGGGGACAAATACCCAAACTATATTATTCTGCCCTGGACCACCCCAAATTTTATGTCCTTCTCCCATTGCAAAATACAATCATTCCTTCCCCCAAATTCCCAAAAGTCTTAACTTATTCTAGCATTAACTCAAAAGTCTGAAGTCTTATCTGAGACAAGGCAAATCCCTTCCACCTATGACAGGTTAGTTACTTCCAAGATACAATAGGGGCATTGTACAAACAGGTGTTGGATAAACATTCCCATTCCAAAAGGAAGAAATTAGTCAAAATAAAAGCTCTCCAGGGCCCACACAAGTTTAAAACTTAGCAGGGCAGTCATAAAATCTTAATGCTCCAAAATAATCTCCTTTGACTCCATGGCCCACATCCAGAGCACACTGGTGCAAGGGGTTAGGTTCACAAGGCCTTGGGCAGCTCCACGTCTGTGGCTTTACAGGGTTTAGTCCCTGAGACTGCTGTCACAGGTTGTTGAATGCATGTAGCTTTTCCATGTGCAAGGTAGAAGTTGCTGGTGGATCTACTCTTCTGGTGTCTGGAGGATGGTGACCCTTTGTCACATCTCCACTAGGCAGTACCCCAGTGGGGACTGTGTAGGTGGGCTCCCATCCATGTTTCCCCTCTGCCCTTCCCTAGTAGAGGTTCTCTGTGGAGGCTCCACCCCTGCAGCAGGCTTCTGTCTGGGCACCCAAGCTTTCCCATACAGCCTCTGAAATCAAGTAAGAGGCTACCAAGCCTCATAACTCTTGCATTCCATGGACCTGCAGGCTTAACACCACAGAGAAGCCACCGAGGATTATGGCTTGCACTCTCTGAAGCAGCAACTCAAGCAAGCTGTGTCTGGGGCCCTTTGAGCTAAGGCTGGAGCTGGAGTGACCTGGATGCAGGGAGCAGTGTCCCAAGTCTGCACAAAGCAACAGGGCCCTAGGCCCTGCCCACAAAACCACTATTTTCTCCTAGACCTTTGGGCCTGTGATGGGAGGGGTTTTCTAGAAGATTTCTAAAATTCCTTTGAGGCCTTTTCCCATTGTGCTGGATATTAGCACTTGGCTCCCTTTTAGTTATGCACATATCTCTAGCAAGTGGTTGCTCCACAGCCTGCTTGAATTTGGCTCCCCAAAAAGCCTTTTCTTTTTTGCCATGTGGCCAGGCTGCAAATTTTCCAAACTTTTACACTCTGCTTCCCTTTTAAATATAAGTTTCAAATTTAGGTCATTTCTTTGCTCTTGCCTCTGAACACAGGCAGTTAGAAGCAGCCCTGGTATATCTTGAACAATTTGCTGCTTAGAAATTTCTTCTACCAGATACCTAAATTATCACTATGAAGTTCACACTTCCACAGATCCCTAGGGCAGAGGCACAATGCAGCCAAGTTCATGCATGAGTCACCTTTGCTCCAGTTCCCAATAAGTTCCTCATTTCCATCTGAGACCGTGTCAGCCTGGACTTCATTTTCTGTATCACTATTGGCATTTTAGTCACAACCATGTAACACTAAGCAATTCCAAACTTTCCCTCATCTTTCTGTCTTAGAACTTCTGAGTCCTCCAAACTCTTCCACCCTCTGTCATTCAGTTTCAAAGCCACTTTCGCATTTTCACGTGTCTTTGTAGCAATACCCCACTCTCAGTACCAATTTTCTATATTAGGCTCTTCTTGCATTGCTATAAATACCTGAGACTGGGTAATTTATAAAGAAAAGAAGTTTAATTGGCTCACGGTTATGCAGACTGGACAGTAAGCATAGTGCCCGCATCTGCTTCTGGGGTTGCCTCAGAAAGTTTACAATCATGGAGGAAGGTGAAGGGAGAGCAAGCACTCCACATGGTGAAAGCAGAAGTAAGCAAAAGAGACAGAGAAGTGTCTGGGGGGAAAGAGAGATGCCACACACTTTTATATGACCAGACCTTGCAAGAACTGGTCGTGGTCATGAAGACAGCACCAAGCCATGAGAGATCTGTCCGCGTGATCCAAACCACCTGGCCCCACGGCAACCCCACCTTCAGCATTAGGGATTACAACTCAACGTGAGATTTGGGCAGGGATAGATATCCAAACTATATCACAGATTAACAGGAGAAAGTGTATATGCATTTATCAAGTGCATTTTCTTTTATAGGAAAGAAAAGTGAATACTCAAGAAACCAGGTAGACTTAAAAGCTTATTACCCCTTTATAAGGGAGAGGAGAGTGGGGATGCAGACAAGTTAGGGGGTATAAATGATTTGGGGGAAAGATGATGGGGTCCATAGAAGAAGAGGTGACAGTCTGTGACAAAGTTTGTCTGGGTGTGGCATGAACTTCCAGTTACCCCTTCTGGGATATGAGTTAATCTCTGGTTGATAAAACTGGGGGATGGCAGAGGTATCAATGACAATTAAGAAGTTCTTTTTGGAGGATCTGTCCCTAGGCAGATAAGAGGATCCCAGAGAAAGATTCTGCCTGCATCTGTTGTCCCACAGAAACTCCAATTTAATGTAATCAGCTACCAAAGTGGCATATTTTGGGGTGGCATTTCCTGAACATTTTCAGGAACAATATGTAGCCACAGACCTTAAACAATGGTCTGGCTGTATTCCAATAAAACTTCATTTACAGAAACAACTCAATACTCAGATTTGGCCCTCAGGCTGCAGTTTTCTGACCCCAGTGTTTGTTAGTGAAAAAGGAAGATACGGTGAAGATCTCTACCTATCACAGAACAGTGAGAATAGTAGTAGGAAATACTTTAGAGAGAGGGCCAGATGTTAGATGTATCAATCTGCTTACCATACAGATTATGCAAATTACTCTAATTGCAATGGAAAGAAACTGGAGAGTTTTAAGCAAAGAGTGACACGTTTTGGCTTTGTTTTAAAAGAGGGCTGCGTGTAGTGGGTCACACCTGTAATCCGAGCACTTTGGGAGGCTGAGGCCGGCAGATCACTTGAGGCCACAAGTTCAAGACCAGCTTGGCCAACATAGTGAAACCCCTAGTGAACATTTTGCTGCTTAGACATTACTGAAAAAAAAAAAATACAAAAAATTAGCTGAGTGTGGTGGCACATGCCTGTTGTCCCAGCTACGAGGTTGAGTATGAGAATTCCTTGAATCTGTTAGGCAGAGGTTGCAGTGTGCCAAAATTATGCCACTGCACTCCAGCCTGGGCAACAGAGCAAGACTCTGTCTCAAAAGAAAAGAATAGAAAATAGATTGACGTGTAGGAAGGGTAAAAATAGGAGACCTCTTAGGAAGTTGTTGCCATGGCCTACTGAAGACAGTGGTTTTGACAACAGTGAGAATTGAGTAGATTTAATATCTACTTAGAAGTGAACTAAAGGGCTTGCTGGTAGTCGACATGATGATTTAAGGGAGAGTCATGAGACCATATGCTTGCATATCGGATACTTTTTTTTTTTTTTTTTTTTTTTTTTTTTTGAGACGGAGTCTCGCTCTGTCGCCCAGGCTGGAGTGCAGTGGCACGATCTCGGCTCACTGCAAGCTCCGCCTCGCAGGTTCACACCATTCTTCTGCCTCAGTCTCCCAAGTAGCTGGGATTACAGGCACCCACCACCACGCCCAGCTAATATTTTTTACTTTTTTTAGTAGAGACGTGGTTTCACCATGTTGGCCAGTCTGGTCTCGTACTCCTGACCTCAGATGATCCACCCACCTTGGCCTCCCAAAGTGCTGGAATTACAGGCGTGAGTCACCGCGCCTGGCCAGAATACTTTTTAAAAAGGTACATGTAATTAAATTTTAACTGATTTTTGTTGTTGCTATTGTTCAAGCAACAGAAATTATCCCTGGTTAACACCAGCAGAAGAAAACATTATTGGAAAGATAACAGTTTGGCTTATAGCATCAAATATAAGAAGATACAATCTGATTTGAGCAGAAACAAGAGGAAAGGCAAAATAACAATCTTGTCTCAAAGACTGCCTCGTACGGAGCTGTGACTTGCTTCTCTCTTTCAACACCTAGATGTACACCACCTCACCACTGGCCTCTTGACTGCCTGCCAGTCCCTTAAATAACAGGAGTCAGCAACTCTGGATCACTTCCTCAAGATTCAGCCTAGTTCGTGAAGTTCTGATTGGGCACTCCTAGGTCATGTGGCCCTGCCGCACATGAAGGGTGAGAAAGCACTGTAGTGAGAGGTGGCTTCTGATACCTTCTCTGGCCTCATCCTAATCCCAGTCATGATCATCTCTTACCTCATTGTTGAAACAGCTTTCTGGTTTACCTCCCTCCTTCTGCTCTTAAATTTCCCCCAACTGATTTTCCAATGGACAGCCGGCATGATCTTGTTCAAATGCAAAAGTTATCATGCAATGCCCTTGGTTCAGATATTTCAACAGCTTTCACTGTTCTTGGGAGAAATATCCAAATCTTTACCTACGAGATATTTTATGCTCTGGCTCTCTCTTTCTAGCCTCAATTCTCCCTCATTTCAACCCACGCCCACACTCAGGTCTTTGGAAAGCATGTCCTATGCACCTTTCAAAAGATATTGAAAAGATAACCGTTTAGCTTATAGCATCAAATATAAGAAGATAGAATCTGATTTGAGCAGAAACGAGAGGCAAGAAACCTTTGCATGAGTCATGCAGCCTTTGCAAATATTGTTTTCTCTGCCTGGGAAACATTTTTGCTTCCTCTTCTTATTGAGTTAATTCCTCTTCCTCTTTCAGATTATAGCTTGGACATGCATCTCTCCCAGACTAGGTAAGGCCCTGTATGATAAGCTATCAGAGGAGAGAGATTTATTGAAGTTAAGGGATAAGGATGACTATAAATAAAAGAGCTTCCCAGGTGCTATTATGCGCTTTCATTTTATGTCATTTATTCCTCACAAAAACATTTTGAGATAAATTGACTATTGTCCCCATGATTTCAATAAATACAATGAGGCTTACAGATGCTGATTCCATGCAGCTAAGATGTGGCAAAAAATAATAATAATAATGAGAATCCAAGTCTTTGATCTTCATATTCCTGCCCTTTGACTATTCTGCTGTTAGACCACATTCTGGAGCTTGGACTGTACCCATGGTAGCAGGAGGAGAGATACTTACATTTCAGGTTTAGAAATGATCGCTCTGGATGAAAGAGGAAATAAATGAGTTGAAAGGCTGTTATGTAAACCAGGTGAAGCCAGGTGAGAGATCAGGAAAGCCTGCATTCAATGATAAAATGCAGATGCGTTCCTGTAATGATAACTTCTTATGAGAACCAGGTCTTAAAATTAGCTTAGAAAGAGGGAGGCTGCAGCCAAATCACACCTATCAATAGTGAGAGCCTTAACAACCAGATAGTGACTGTACCTCAAACAAATAAAATAAGATAGGGAGCAAGGTCTGAGTTGAGAGCATTTTAACCTAAGGCTCGGAATGAAGAGCTCACTCTGAACTTGAATGTCAGGCCCTAGGCCAAACCTTCTTGGATGGCCCTGGTTCAACAGTAACCTCCCTCCTTGCTCCAGGCCCTTCTCCATAGTATCACTTTCTTTTGTGTCCTCCATGATAGTTACTGCTATCAGAGATTGTTCCTTTGTATGGTTTTCATGTTTGTTGATACCCGCCTCTCCAATGTAAACTGCAATTCTGTTTTCCGGTGCCTAAAAGTGGATGGGTCTGTCACATAGTAGGAACTCATTTTTTTAAAAAAAAAAAAAAACTGAATGAAAAGAAAACAAGAATGAAAATAATTAGTAGCAACTACTCCCAAGGGGAATGTAGAGGCTGTTGGGGGAAGTGGTTTCCTTATACAACGAAAGGAGACTGAGCTGTGGTCTTTTAAAGGAACGTCAGATCTCATGTTATCTGACTTCTTTGCCAACCCAGATCCAGCTCAAGGTAAAAATCTAAGCAACTTGGGCTAACATCCAACCAAGACAGGGATGGGCAGGCTGATTGTCAAGATAAGAATAAGAGAAAGTTTCAGAACCGTCTTAGTAAAACATGTACACACAATTTAAGACAAAGAATAAGCATGATAATCACTTTGTGGATTTCTTTAGCCTGTTAACTTTGCTAATCTTGTCAGTCCTGTCTCCTTTAGGCTCGTTCCTAAAGTAATACATAGCAAAGGAGTAAGCAGTGATACAATTTTTAAACTGAGTTGAATAGATGGGTGTGTGTTTGTGTGTGTGTGTGTGTGTGTGTGTGTGTGTGTGTGTGTGTGTGTGTTCAGATATGAGTGTTGACAACAAGGAGCTGGGGATCTCCCATGTAGTGATGGTTGTAAAAAGAAAGGAAAGTTGGCTGGGCACAGTGGCTCACATCTGTAATCCAACACTTTGGGAGGCCGAGGCTGGAGGATTGCTTGAGGTCAGGAGTTCAAGACCAGCCTGGGCAACACAGCGGGACCCTATCTCTAAAAATAAATAAAAAATTAGCCAGGCATAGTGGCACACATCTACAGTCCCAGCTACTTACTTGGGAGGCTGAGGTGGGAAGATGGCTTCAGCTCATGAGATCAAGGCTGCAGTGAGCTCAGATCATGCCACTGCACTCCAGCTTAGGTGACAGAGCAAGATCCTGTTTCCAAAAAAAAAAAAAAAAAGAGAGGAAAGAAATAAAAGTCACCTTGTCCCTGGGGCTTTGAGGAACTAGTGAAAGGACAGAAAAGTGGCCCAGGTTGCTTTATGGTAGGAAACAGTGGTACTATTCCTGAGCTTAGATAGAAATATATACTGGGAACCACAGGCTCTCTGCCAGTGTCCTGCCAGTGGAGCACCCTTTGAGAGAGTGAAAGCAGGTGTTCTGATATTCTACAGAGGATGAAACTCAGTTCTCAGGGTGTTACTGGAAAAGGCTCCTGATCCAGACCCCAAGTGAGGGTTCTTGGATCTTGCGCAACAAAGAATTCGGGGCCAGTCCACAGAGTAAAGTGAAAAAAAGTTAATTAAGAAAACAAAGGAATGGGCCAGGTGCGGTGGCTCACGCCTGTAATCCCAGCACTTTGGGAGGCCAAGGAGGGTGGATCACGAGGTCAAGAGATCGAGACCATCCTGGCCAACATGGTGAAACCCCGTCTCTACTAAAAATACAAAAGAAATTAGCTGGGCGTGCTGGCGGGCACCTGTAGTCTCAGCTACTCGGGAGGCTGAGGCAGGAGAACTGCTTGAACCCGGGAGGTAGAGGTTGCAGTGAGCCGAGATCGCACCACTGTGCTCCAGCCTGGAGGCAGAGCAAGTTTCCGTCTCAAAAAAAAGAAAAATAGAAAACAGAGGAATGAAAGAATAAAGAATAGCTACTCTATAGACGGGGCAGAGCATTCCCAAAAGCAAGAGGAGGAACATGCCCACCTTGGGTGCAATGCTTTTATATATATAAGATAACAAAGCAAAAAAATCATGGGGGAGATGTGCTTTACTACAAGAGCTTTTGATAAAGAATTGTTAATTTTTGTGTAACTACAGTCTTCTGCAAGAATTTATATTATTATCTTTAAAGTGAAACTGATTCTTAGTTTAAGAATGCTTTTGTTCTTAAGATATCAGGACATCAGGACATTTCCTGGGTCTGTTAGGTTGTAGGTCTGTTCAGTAAACACCATTAACTTATTCTCTTAACTGTAAATATCCTGTTAACTAAGAATGCCTAACCTCCTGGGGAATAAAACCCAGCAGGTCTGAGCTTCATTTTACCCAGCTCCTACTCCAAGATGGAGTCCCCCTGGTTTGAATGCCTTTGACAATGGGGTTCAGATTCAAACAATAATTATTGAATGACTCTTGTGTGCCTGGCACATTAAAAGGTGGCTTCCCATTCATTATCTCATTCAAACTTCACAGTAATTTGGTGACATAGGTATCATAACCTTATTTCATGAATTAGTACCATGAGGCTCAGAGAAAAGTTATTTCCACAAGATGCCCAGGAAGTTGAGGGCAGACCTGGAACTGGGGTCCGCCTCCTAATTCAGGCCCTCTCTGCAATACCGAAAAGCATTTTATTTTAGACTATTTATTAGATTGGTGCAAAAAATTGTGATTTTAAGTTTTGCACCAACCTAATATTAAGGGAATTTGATTTCTAAACTCGGTAACTTAAAATTATAATTTATATTGTTTTGGTGCAATCCTGACATCCAGAACCATGGAGAAACGTAATCCCAGATTCTACATTTCTTCTACTTCTTTATAAAACAGCATTTGGGGAGAGGTAGGATTTATAATCAGATGTAGATACTACTTAAGGAAAAACTGGGCTAGAAACAGGATCTCCAGATAACGTTACTAGTGATGCTGATACACTGGATTTCTTCCCAGCTCCAGCTTTCATTTAGTTGTTTGCTCATAACATATTATAACCCCTTTCTATAGTAAACTGGCACAAGGTTTTCTTAAATTGATTCAGGAGGAGAAATTGTAAAGTTATATCAGGAGAGGGGTAAAATCCACATTTACCAAAATGGAGGATTAGGGTTAGGGGTTAGAGCTGAGAGGGAGAAGAGAAAGAAAGGGAAGAAAAGGTGGAGGACACCCTGCTCTGGGGATGAGAAGGGAACCTGAGAATGCCATTGACTTGTCACCAAAGGAGAAACTGAAGTTAGAGAGTCAGGGAGTATTTGGAGAAGCGTGGACAGTTATCTAGTAGGTTCTGGGTAAAGCAAGAGTTCAGTGGCCGAATGAAGAGCTCCACCTAAGCGGGTCTGAATGTCTTAGGAGGATTCCAGGCCTCAGGCTCCTGCATAATCTACGGCAAGGGCAAGAAGTTGTAAAACAGGTTTTGAGCAAAATAGCCACATAGACTAATTTGGCCTGGCATTGTCCTAACTCTTAATACCTCTCTCTCTCTGCTCCTCAGCACCCAAAGCCCACCCAAATGTACCAACGAACCGCACCTTCCTCTACCGGCCTACTCTTCATCTACCCCGGGTCCCATCCTCCCGTCTCCTCCTCCTCCTCCCTCAGAGCTCCACCCAAGCCTGTCTTCAAAGGCAATGACCTGCATACAGAATTAGGCCATCTCTTCTACTCTCTACCCCATCAGCTCTCAAATTTCCACCAAAACTTATCTCATCTTATAGTCGTCAGGAAAGCAACTTGAATAATGATGACTTCATGTGTTAACTACCTCAGGTCCTTTACACGGTAAAGAAGGCACTCGTTACCTCAAACACCACAGACATTCAGAATTGAGTTTTCTGAAGAAATTTTAGACCTTTTTTGTGGTGCATCTCAAAGTATACAAAGCACACACTTCATATTAACATATTATGTTAAGTAGATGCTAGAGGAAAGATCCAGTTTTATCACCAGTGTCTTAACCACTGTGTTGTACCCTCGGCATGAGCTTACCTTTGAAGAGCAATCTACAAGAGGAGTTTACCTGGTAAGTCGCTGAATTTGAGAGGAGGTGGCAAAATGGCAGAGGAATTGCTTCAAAACGGATGAGTCTGATTGAGACGCTTTTGTATATTGGAAACGGGGACAAATAAGCAGGATGTGCATTTGTTATGTTGAGAATGTTCCTTGCTGTGTTTATAGCTTATTTGAAATGTACTAAATTATTAAAAGTTTCTCCTTAAATACAAAGATTTAGAAAGCTGAGGCCTAAAAGTAGATACTACTGGTCACAGTAGATTAAGAAATGTTTCTGTATCTGAGCTTAAGACAATGAGTAAGATACGAGAAAAGTGGTTATCAGGGTTGGGGTTACTGACCCTTCTAACTTCCGCTCTCTCAGACCTCCTCGTGGGATGAGGTAAATCAGGGAGTCTCTCGCTGCTTTCCTCAGTGTCTGTGGGTATTTAATAAACGTTGATGGAAACGCTTCACCAACCTGAGTGCACTGCCTCTCTTCTCTAGCCTCATCTATAAAAGAACTCTAAGTCATTTCTAAGCCAAGAAACGGCTGTGCTTTTACTACCTTTGTCATTATTATATGTCAGAATAGACCTTACCTGATTCAGCGTTTTCCTTCGAACTTCATATTCTACAGCTTTGTAATGATAGTTGATAGTAATTTTCATTTGCAATAAAAAAAAAAAGTTTAAACCAATGAAATAGCTGCAAGCCTGCTGTATCCGTTCGAACCCCAAGAGCGCGGTAACAAACACCACAAGGCGGTGTGGAGCAACACGCTGTTCTAATGAGCGCCTGGGTACAGACGTGCTGTCGTCTACAATGGCGTCAGCACCAAATGAGTATGCGGCAGGGGTTTATAGAGTCTACCGTAAAGAGGAAGTGCCTCAGTCTGACGTAACTGCTACGCAGTACGCGGACGGCCTCTCTTTCCGTCTTCAGCGGGTGCGTGTCTTCCGGGCAGCCCTCTTCCTGCTTCTGCTATCTTGCTGACACAGGCTGCTGACTCAAGTGGTCTTGAGCCTTGGGACTGGGCCTGAGAAGGGAGGAGTTATTCACCCTCCACCCCGCAGCTTCCAGGCCCAGGTGAAAGTCTTTCAATAGCCACCATCAGTTTCTACGGAGCAACATGCAGAAAATTACAAAAGTAGGAACATTGCAAATGCTTTCTCATGGCGGAATTAATGGCGACAAGAAAATTACGAAAGCATCGAAGCACTTTTAAGGCTGAGTTTTAATCCTAAGAAACACAAATGCTAAATATAAAATTCCAGTCAATCAGCAAGTGCTAGCCTCGATTATTTAATGGTAAACAGTTGGAAAAATGCTCAAATTAACACGAAATACTAAATAAGAGACTAATAAATATTTCATCTAGTTAGTGTGACAAAAAGGCCTCCATAAACTTCTTTGCTTATTGGGTAGGCTGAGAAATGGGTCAGATTGGATATGGTTTATTTGGTTACAATTGATCATTTGGCCTAAAGACAACTGTCTTTTAAAAAATGCGTTATTTATATCGTTGGAGAGTCAAGAAAAGGATAAGTGTATAGACCTAAACAGAATCTGAATGCTTGCCTTTGGCTAAGTTGAAGTTAATGATCACAATAATGAACCACATCAGGAAACATGGTGAGCTTGGGGCCGAATTTTCAGTTGTAACTTGTACCTCTCAAATTGTTACATTATTCAACAATACATTTTCCACACACTCAAATTTGTTCACTTGTAACTTGTATTAATTGAAAATTCATTCACTTTGGAAGGTGTTTTGAAAGAGGCTTGTGTATAGCAGTTGCTGGTACCCCTGGAATTCAAAATGATGCCAACTGAATGCCATTTCAAATAAAACCTTTTATTTATTTATTTATTTATTGGCAGAAGAAAAGAGCAGAGTCACACAGTAGCTCTCGATTTATGAACAGTGTTTTCTAACTCTCAGACTCCCACCGTGTGTGTAGTTCCCTTGAAGGAACTAGGTTGGACACATTTAAGAAGAAAATAATTGTATCTCCATATCTGCTTTTTAATTTGAAATCATATGGACCTTTGATTATACTTCATCCCATTTTCATGCCTCCTATGACCAGTTGAGAGGGTGGACACTGAGAACCCTACAGCACCTTCTTCTGTTTGTAAAATATTGTTCAATGACAAGTCAGACAGATAGAAACCTCCAAAGCATGGTGGCTATTGTGGACAAAATTTGTGAAAATATTTTACATTGGACCTTCCAGTAAGCATTTTCGCAGCCCTAGGTCACATCTTGAAATTATACAATTGGATCCCCCCAAATTGGGTTGAAGTGCTGACAAAGGAGAGGATGTAACAGATCAAAACTGATCTGGATGATGGGTGAAGTGCAGGCAGGTAGAGGACAGAGATAAACCCATACATGCCTTACGGGAGTTTCTGGCTTTAAGTGGAGTCCATCCTTGTAAGTGGTGCATTAAACAAAGAGTTTATTGTAAAGTGGGCCTGATCCCTGGAGGAAAAGAAAATTGATTCTTTTTCACTGGAGGGAAGTTAACTCTTTCTGTCCTTTTGCAGCAGAGAAGGTGCTGAACACGTATTTAGTGATGAATTTCCCTGGTTCGTTCCAAGGGGTCTTTATGTCAGGAATAGTATTTATTCATACTGCATTTTCTATGTAATAGAGAGGCAGGATTCCCTAAAGTCCCCCGTTATAATCCCTTCATCCCATCTAGCACAGGTAGACTGTGAAAAACACATATTCTAATAGTTACTAAGCTGTTAAAATTGGCTACAATACTTTTATTTTTGTTTGTTTTGCATAGGAGTAACTCAAGATGATTTTGATGTTGCAGTTTTAAATTTCACTTTGACTTGAGCTGGGAAATCCTTTGGCCTATTATACCATGGATGCTAAAAATGATAAGAGCTGCATGTTCTGCCTTGATGTTTTCAAGACTGAATTTGGAGGGAGAAAAATTATTTTGCCTAAGGATGTCCATGAAAGTATCAGGAAAACACTGAAAAGCCGGAGAGAAGGGTTCAATTGTAGCGTGCTCCCTTTAAGAGGGAAACGAGATTAGCAACTTTGGCAAATTTTTGGGACTCTATTCAGAGGGAAAGAGAAGAGCTGCCAGTGTCAAAAAAAAAAAAGAAAAAAAAAGAAAAAAAAAAGGATGAATGTTATGAGACAAAGGCAGAGGCAATTTTACACCTTTCTGAAAGCTTACCTGGGAGTAGTTTTAGTTCCGTTGAGGTTAAGAAAGATGCATTTTTTTTTTCTTTTCTTTCAAGACTAAAGGTGGAGTTAGGGGGAAATGAGTTTAATGTGAAGTAGTACCCCTGTCAGTTCTGTTTGTCCTGGGAAGTATACAAGGAAGAAAGGCCTCCGTGGAAGAGAGAGCAAGCACCAGGTGCTGAAGGTGAGGGATTACCTATTACACTAACAATTATGAAAGTTACATTATGATATGAAAGTATAAACTCTTTATTGCATCCTTCTTTTAAGGAAAAACCTGATTTAAACAGTTAGGAAGCTTATGACTGCTAGACACATATCTGAATTGAATTTTGCCTTTTCATATTAGCAATTACTTTGTTTTCTAAATGCCCTCATGCAAGAATAGTTTACAAAAATAAAGCAGATTTTTTTTTTATATCAGGTCAGAAAAGTTAGTGAGGCATCATTTGGGATAATCACAGTGTTTACCCAAGCCTTATTCATATATAAAAATGTTATTTTCTCTAATTGCATATTTTGCCTCTATAATGACTGGTTAAATTCTAAACTGAAATGAGTAATCAATACTGTGCAGCTAATGTTCAGATGAAGTCGTAGCTATTTTAGATGGTATGACACTGCTCCAAATTTGGCAAATTGCTATAAAGATGGACATTGAAAGCTAAAAAGTGTGTTTTTGTTGTTGTTGTTTTTTAGGTTCAAACTGAAAACCCAAACCAAGAAATAGCAACAAGTCTAGAATTCTTACTACTACAAAACTCACCTGGATCCCTAAGGGCACAGCAAAGAATGAGCTATTACGGCAGCAGCTATCATATTGTCAATGTGGACGCAAAATACCCAGGCTACCCGCCAGAGCACATTATAGCTGAGAAGAGAAGAGCAAGAAGACGATTACTTCACAAAGATGGCAGCTGTAATGTCTACTTCAAGCACATTTTTGGAGAATGGGGAAGCTATGTGGTTGACATCTTCACCACTCTTGTGGACACCAAGTGGCGCCATATGTTTGTGATATTTTCTTTATCTTATATTCTCTCATGGTTGATATTTGGCTCTGTCTTTTGGCTCATAGCCTTTCATCATGGCGACCTATTAAATGATCCAGACATCACACCTTGTGTTGACAACGTCCATTCTTTCACAGGGGCCTTTTTGTTCTCCCTGGAGACCCAAACCACCATAGGATATGGTTATCGCTGTGTTACTGAAGAATGTTCTGTGGCCGTGCTCATGGTGATCCTCCAGTCCATCTTAAGTTGCATCATAAATACCTTTATCATTGGAGCTGCTTTGGCCAAAATGGCAACTGCTCGAAAGAGAGCCCAAACCATTCGTTTCAGCTACTTTGCACTTATAGGTATGAGAGATGGGAAGCTTTGCCTCATGTGGCGCATTGGTGATTTTCGGCCAAACCACGTGGTAGAAGGAACAGTTAGAGCCCAACTTCTCCGCTACACGGAAGACAGTGAAGGGAGGATGACGATGGCATTTAAAGACCTCAAATTAGTCAACGACCAAATCATCCTGGTCACCCCGGTAACTATTGTCCATGAAATTGACCATGAGAGCCCTCTGTATGCCCTTGACCGCAAAGCAGTAGCCAAAGATAACTTTGAGATTTTGGTGACATTTATCTATACCGGTGATTCCACTGGAACATCTCACCAATCTAGAAGCTCCTATGTTCCCCGAGAAATTCTCTGGGGCCATAGGTTTAATGATGTCTTGGAAGTTAAGAGGAAGTATTACAAAGTGAACTGCTTACAGTTTGAAGGAAGTGTGGAAGTATATGCCCCCTTTTGCAGTGCCAAGCAATTGGACTGGAAAGACCAGCAGCTCCACATAGAAAAAGCACCACCAGTTCGAGAATCCTGCACTTCGGACACCAAGGCGAGACGAAGGTCATTTAGTGCAGTTGCCATTGTCAGCAGCTGTGAAAACCCTGAGGAGACCACCACTTCCGCCACACATGAATACAGGGAAACACCTTATCAGAAAGCTCTCCTGACTTTAAACAGAATCTCTGTAGAATCCCAAATGTAGTCCTAAATTGCAATTATGAGGGCTACCACTGAATCATTTTATCTTTCAGCCAATCAAGTCGTTGTAAACGTGGCTTTTTTGAAAGTGTTTTGGCTATGTTTTATGATGATGCTGGGTAAGTAGAGTAAGTTAAACTTGGTAAAAGATAATCTAAAAATTCCATAGTTCTCAGTTATTAAAATTTTTCTTGTTCGCCAATTTTGTATTAAGAATGCTATTAAGCCTAATTGATTAAAATTTATCTTTTTTATTATCTTACATGCTTGTATCTTCAGTTGGAGGTGTAGTATTCAAAAATGGGGAATGAAGGCAGGAAGGAGGCTGGAATAAATAAAAATAAAAATAGACAAGTAAGACAGCATAAATAATACATTTTTAAATGTGTCAACATTGATAATACAATGAAGATTTACCATAAAAAGTATCATATCTAACCAAGATATGCAAAAGATGCATTCAGTAAGCTGTAACGTTGAGAAATGTAACTGTGAAATCAGCTCACCAGTTCAAGTCACTAGGTTCGCCACTTGGACTGTCTTGGTTTCAGCAAGCATAGCGAGTGGCTGTAAGAAAGTGTCCATGCCACCAATTCCACTACCACTTGCCCAGGTAGTGATCAGAGTTAGAAGCGATTTTTTCTCTAACCGATGAGGCAGAAGAAAAGTTAACAGTATTTAAAGCAGCATTTCTCTCTTAACGTCCCTGGGAGACTCCAACAAATGGAGACCAGAAACAAGGCAACCACGACCTTGCTAGGTTCTCTGAGAAGGGGACTTTCTATGTTCACGTCCCACCTTCTTCCAGGACATGACCAAGGGACAGGATCATACAGATGAGGTGAGGGGATGGTTAGCAGCGATAAACATTCTCAGACCCTCGGAGAGAAACCGTTGCTAGCTTGCTGGTCCCGAAAGATTGCAACTTTGGCTGCTACAGAAAGGATAGAACCTTTTTGGGGGGAGGGTGGGGAGGGAGATATTTATTTGTGCCCAGAAGCAGTTATGTATGCTTCTTGTCTTGGTTACCATACAAGATACAAATGACTCGAGTTGTGGATTGCAAGAAACTCTTTTATTAAACTTGGAATAACCATTTAAATGAAGGATTTTGTGAGATAGAATTCAATTAAAGTGATTTGAATGCACAGTAAGTGGATAATCTGAGTACAATGAAATTTCTTAAGTTTTAGAACATGAGATAAAGTTGTATACTTTCATGTTAAAATATGTTAATCATGATTACTTTAAGCCCACATCCACTGAGTCGAGTCACTTTAAACTTTATAAATCAAAGAGATATTAGGAACATTCAGAATTATTTGTGTTTTGTTTTTGTTTTACATTGTTGCTGCACTGGCAATAAGTATGTGGCACTGCTTTTATTTGTTTATTTTATTTAAATACACACCCAGACACACACACACACACAGTTTTTGCTTTTTCTGGAAAATCTTTCTTTCTCTCTCTCTCTCCATGTAAATTAAAACACACAAGCGAATGAAGTAATTACATAGTCCAAGATTAGAAATACAAGTAAAATATATAGGTATAGGTAGATAGAGTGCCTTTCTGTTTCTTTTCTTTTCTTTTTTCTTTTTTTGTTCTTCCTTCCTTTCTTCCCTCTTCCCCCTCATCCTTCCCTTTCTCCTTCTTTTCCCTTTTTTTTTTTTGACCTGGGAGTAATAAAGTTACTTTTTAAGTGCGCATATGCAATCTTTTATTCCTATTGTTTTATGGATAAGAGATTTGTTCAGGTCAAAAGTTGCAAAACTGTTCTGAAGCTTAATATTAGAGACCCAAGTAAGATTGTTTTTAGTCTTGCTTGAGGAATGCACACTCCATTTAAAAAATTGTGCGCTCTGTAGATTTGGATTTTACAGCAGCAATTACTTGGCTAAATTAGAGTACTGCAATCTTGTAAGTAGAAAACAGCCACCATGACAATAAACAAAAACACTTAAAAATATTTTTAGCTTGTTTTACCTACATCTAATTTCATTTCATCTTGCTTTGCTTTGTTGACTCTGCTACCGCTGATGTTTGCCTTGTCAATATCAGAATAGGGGCATCAGTGTCCCTTGAAATACATTTTGTTGTGCTATAAGCCTCTATAATCAAATGCTTGTACTCAGAGAGTGTAAAATCAGCATTTCTATGTAATATATATCTCTAATTATCTGTGTAATTTTATAACATACTTTGACAACCCCAATGAGTTACTTAATAATAAAGATCTTAAAATAATGCAAAAACTGTGTGCATATACCTATATTTTCAGTGGTATAAGTTCTCTCTGCTGATGTGGTCAGAATTGGGTACAGTGCACCAAAAATAAGAATGCTGCTTCATAGAAAGAGAACATAGGCAGCATTGTAAAGCATTTTTATGGGTTTTTTAACAGCTTGTACAACAGGTATAGCTGAAGTAAAAATTAGTTGCTTCTGTAAGTATCACAAGCAGGTTCTATGTAAAATGGCAATTCTAGTTTCAAATGCCCTGCCAATAACGAGAAGTTGGTTGAATATTTTTTCCTATGCCATCCACTTTTTCCCCCAAAATGAAATTATTCAATGAAGGTAAATAGATTTAAAATGAATTGTGGCATCAAGGTATTGCTCTACCATGTGCTATAGTTTCTGAAGGGGGCCCTGGAGAAGTGAGTAAGACTAAGGAGAGAGAAGAAAATATTATTTTCATGTGCCACCAGATTAGTGAGTATTATCAAGTGATTGATGCATGGATTTAATCCCCACAATAACATAGTAAGGTGGATTTTTTAAATTTCCATTTCATCGACTCTCCCATCATCTTCTTTTCCCTAACAAATTCCTAATTGGAAAATAATGTGTTCAGGTTTTTTTTTTTTTTTTTTTTTTTTTAAATACAGCTGTATTTCCAGTCCTGATGCAGGTTGCTGGAGGGTAGGGTTAACTGGCGTAGTTCTGGCACATAAGATGTTAGCAGGAATCTATGGGTGCGGCTTTTATGAAAGCTTTTAAGCTGACTTGGCTGGCTCATGCCCTGTTCCTCTCCCTGCTCACCTTTCTCTCCATCTGGACCTCTAACTTGGTAGCTTATGCTCTTGAAGCCACCTTTTAAGAATGCAAATCAAGGACACCCCCTACAAGGGAAAATAGAAAGGTAAGAAAGACTGCAGCCCTAGATTGCATATCTCCAGACGTCTTTTTCATAAGTGAAAATAAATATGATTTCTAATTGACACAGCAATATATCTAAGGGAAATTATCCAGGAAACAAGGCTGGTAAAAAAAAAAAAAAAAAACGATGCACGGCTTAGGTCCAACTTGTACTTGTCCATGACAGTTGATGGAGTTGATCACTGTGGAAACAGCTAGCTTTCTTTCGTGCTTTTTTCTTTCTTTCTTTCTTTCTTTTTTTTTTTTTTTTTGAGACAGTCTTGCTCTGTTGCCCAGGCTAGAGTGCAGTGTCATGATCTCAGCTCACTGCAACCTCTGCCTCCTAGGTTCAAGCCATTGTCCTGCCTCAGCCTCCCCAGTAGCTGGGATTACAGGCTTGCACCACACTCAGTTAATTTTTGTATTTTTAGTAGAGGCAGGGTTTCACCATGCTGGCCAGGCTGGTCTCGAACTCCTGACCTCATACTTTCAAAGGAGTTGAGGACATGCCACTATTGTGAGACACACACAAAGGATTGCTTTTGGCCTGGAAATCCCTCTGAGATGCTGGTGGTGGAGTGACCTTGATAAAAGGATTAACCAGGCCCACTGCTCTTTTGCTTCTTTCTTCCCCCCAACATAATTACATTCTGTGTTTTATTGGGACTTTCACTAGGGTGAATGGTCTAAAATCCACAGAAACCTGGATAAAGCAGGCAGTGTACAACTTGGGCAAAAAATAAAACTGCTAATACTGTCTCAGACCCTCTATCCCTCACCAAGACCAAACTGCATCCATTTAGAATATTTGAGAGGATTTTTAATACACACAAAGGAATCCAGATTTTTCTTTAAATATTTGTATTTCATCATTTCTGAGTTGGCCAGGACATGTGCTGAGTGGATTCTCTGGGCCACTTTTATGTAAATTTTTAGGCAACAGATTCTACTCAGTTTAATATATTCTATCTATTAGTCTCATCGGTTACAAGCCTTGATTCTTCTGTTCTGAATGTTCTGTAAGGCGTGTGCAAAGTCCTGTGTCTTTTAAGGTAAGACTTGCCTGTGGATATCTAGAAACCACGCCTATCCACCCTGGGTACTCTATAAATCACAAAGCCCTGACTCAATTCTAAAATCAGCGTGGCCTCTCTCTCTCTCTCACTTTCATTTTTAAAGGAGCAGTATGACCCAGGCTCCCGAGAAGAGAGCTTCTGGCTCCACATGCAAAATGCAAGTTAGTGTTAACACAGAACACACAGATTATGCAGCAGGCAAGCACTTGGTAAATTCTTTTCAAATGTTCCCCTAGATAGGAGGTCTTTGAAAGCAAAAACTAGTAACCGAGATTCAGTCCAGATAAATCTGTGGGCAGACAGCAAGTAAGGTCCCCTAGAAGGGGCATTTTCCTAAAAAGACATAATCATAATGCTGCCCAGAAACCATCATTGGTCTGCGTTACTTTGTACCTTTTCTTCAATCAGAAAAACCTTATCTACCAGTAAATTCCCAAGTGTTTTCTTTCACGGCTCTTGGTTTCCTAAAGCAACTGAACGCACTCCTCTTATGACTATGCGGTTGGGTCATGAGATTTGGCTTGGAGTAAGCAGCCTCTTGCCTCATCCTGCCACCCTGTGCTTCTTTCCTTGGAAATGTCCAAGCTTGTGGTTTGGGATTCTCTGTGCAGAGTTTTGAGACTTATGTCGACACCTCTACATGTTTTGAAATTCGATAGATTGAGTTGCTGAGCACCTAGCAGGGATGGTAGAAAAAACAAAAATAGAATGAATAAAATAAACTATGGCCTTTTCCTGTTGGGTCTCATTGATTTATTCTACTTTGTAAATATTGTAACGTAAAAGGATACCATGTCCAGGGTCTGTCTGCTGTCCCAAGAAAAAGCAGCTGGACTGAGCTGGAGAGTCTTCCAAATAAATAAGACAATCTGTGCTGGGTAATCACTCATCTCAGGCCTGGAATGGAAACTCTGGGGACGCTTCAGGCTGCAGAGAAACAGGTTAATTATTTAAAGTATTTCAGCAAGCCCGATGGATGAAAACTCAAACAAATAGATTAAGTCTTGCTAAATTACATAGCCAAAGAATGCTGGTTTTTGTTTTTTTTTTTTTTTCCTCTATGCTATCATTTACCACAGGGGCCAATAAAAGGTCTTTAATCACTGTCTAAGTAACTTGAACTTGAGATAGAAAGGGCCCCTGGAGATTTAGTCACTGTGAAAACTTCTTTACAGCAAGTTATCAGAAATCTTCAACTTTCCACATAAAATACTTCAGTCACATGCGATACTCACTGTGGTTAAATGCCCTTTATTTGAATTAGAAGCACATGTTGAAGATCAATTATTTATTGTGCTGCTGGTTGATTCTTTCTGACACTAGTTGGCCTGGGGAAGGGAGGCTAGTCATAGGGGCCGGGTTAAGGACAGAGCTAGCCTCTGCTAGCCGCCAATTCCAGAACCAAAGATTTTTAGGATATCAGGAGGACATCAGATCCCTTTTTATGTAGGAGGAAACCTCCAACTCGGGAGTTATCTGCCTGAAGAGTGACAGACATGGAGGGACGGAAGAAGAAAACACAATTACCAATGGCCAACCTGGGGCAATAAGCAGACCTGATGCTGCCCAAGGTTGAAGTATTGCTATTTTTTAATCAGTAAATAGCGCAAATGATCATTTCGAGACCCTTTGTTAAATAGCAAGCCAGTATTTTCTAGAAGTGCTATTGATCATTAAGTATTTAAAGAAGTGGCCGGGCACGGTGGCTCAGCCTGTAATCCTAGCACTTTGGGAGGCTGAGGCGGGTGGATGACCTGAGGTCAGGAGTTTGAGACCAGCCTGGCCAACGTGGTGAAACCCTGTCTCTACTAAAAAATACAAAATTAGCTGGACGTGGTGGCACGCACCTGTAATTCCAGCCACCTGGGAGGCTAAGGCAGGAGAATCGCTGGAACCCGGGAAGCGGAGGCTGCAGTGAGCCGAGACCATGCCGCTGCACTCCAGCCTGGGTGAGACTCTGTCTCAAAAGGAAAAAATAAAAAAAGTATTTGGAGAAGCTGGGAAAACAAAGGTAAAAAAAAGAAATGTGGGAGGCAGCTGGTAAGAGCCATGATAAAGGAAGATAAACTTCTTCAAAATGTGCACAAACAACGATTGAATAAAAAAAAAAGCTCACACCTTTTCAGGGAAATGCTAATGTACAGTGAGGCACACCTATGTACACTGATTTATTGCCACCAAACCTTTTACCTTGGAAGCAGAAATGTTTAGTCTTTTGGCAGGGCCAGCCTTAAAGCATAAGTAAACACAAGGAGCAACAGGTTTTTTTGGGTTTTTTTTGGTTTTGTTTTTTTTGGGAGCAACAGGGTTTTTTTTGGTTGTTGTTTTTGTTTTTATCATTAAATGGAAGTGCTCCCTTCTTGAAACAAGTGCTATGAAGAAAACAGCCCACCTGAGAGAATCACACAGATTTGGTCTGGATACAGCCACTTATTAACTGTGCCACCTGGAGCAACTGAGCTGCTGTCTCCAATTCTCAGTTTCCTTAGCTATAGATTTCCTTTCTGTATTAAGCTACAAATTTAAGGGTGCAGAATTAAGAATCAAATGCCTTAAGTTTGAATTCTAGTTCTTCTTCTTTCTTTTTTAAAAAATTAATTATTATTATTATTATTATTTTGAGATGGAGTCTCACTCTGTCACCCAGTCTGGAGTGCAGTGGCATGATCTCGGCTCACTGCAACCTCCGCCTCCCAGGTTCAAGCAATTCTACCACCTCAGCCTCCAAAGTAGCTGGGATTAAAAGTAGCTGGGATTACAAGCGTGCGCCACCACACTCAGCTAATTTTTTAAAATTTTTGGTAGAGATGGAGTTTTGCCATGTTGGCCAGGGTGGTCTCGAACTCCTGACCTCAGGTGATCCACCTGCCTCAGCCTCCCAAAGTGCTGGGATTACAGGCGTGAGCCACCATGCCCAGCCTAGTTCTACTACTTTCTTACTGTGTGACTTTGGGCAATTTACTTAACCTCTCTGGGCCCAAGTTTTCTCAACTGTGAAGTAAAGAAAATAACAGTACCTACCTTACAATTGTTAAAAGGGTTAGTGAGAAAATATTTATAAGGTCCTTAGAAGAATGCCTAGCACATAATGAATGCTAAT
The DNA here is from genome assembly GCF_029289425.2 of Pan paniscus. Taxonomy (NCBI): domain Eukaryota; kingdom Metazoa; phylum Chordata; class Mammalia; order Primates; family Hominidae; genus Pan; species Pan paniscus. The sequence goes on from NC_073268.2 coordinate 86,162,730, forward strand.
ACAGTGTAGGCAATTAATACTGCCAGCAGCAAACTCATCTCTTTTGGTGTTTCATAATTTACATTCCTTAACTTTTAACATTGACCTAATCAAAAAAACAAAAAATTAAAAAGGAGAAATCATGCAACGATTTAGTAGAAGAAATATAAATTATTCCCAATCCAAGTGTAAATTGTTTCTGTACTATCTGACCAAAATTACTTTGGATGATTTATATCATACATCCTTTCCATTGTGGGAGGCATGAGCATTCAGTAAAATACAGTTTTGAGAATAAAATACTACTCTACTCAGATACACCTAAGGCTTAGTGAATAGCAACAAACAGAGGAAAAATCAAACTGCATATAATACAGGATAATCCTCCTGCATTATCTACTTACCGGGCATTAAATTAAAGCCATTTCCAAAAGTACTTAACTGCTTCATATCATAATAACATGTGTTATTTTCAAACTGTTCAACATGTTCCTGTTAAATTGGAGGGGTCCTGAGAGGAGTAGGCTTATCATGCCAAAATAACATATCACTACTCAACTAAGCTGCTGCTCATTGAACTCGAAAAACCTCACCGGCCTATGCTGTGCCGGTGGACCCCACAGAACTAAAAACTGCTCACAAGACAGAACCACACCTCATGTTAGGAAAGAACAGGTGTGTTGAGCACATTTGAGATGGGAGAAGAACAATTCATCTTTTTCTCTAAAATATGACATACTTTTGTAGGAAGATCATGGCTAAATCAGGCAGAAGTGGATTCAAATTCCTTTTTTAAAGGTGTGGCCCTTGGCAGCTGTATGAACTTTGGTAATTTTCTAATTGTCATTGAGCCTTAGTTTCTTCATGAGTGTAAATGGAGCTAATCATATTTACCTGTGGGCTCTCTCAGTCCATGTTGTGCTGCTTATAACAAAATACCACCAACCAATTAACTTGTAATGAACAGAAATTTATTGGCTCACGGTTCTGGAGGCTGGGAAGTCTAAGATTGAGGGACAGCCTCCTAGTTGTGTCATCCCATGGTAGAAGGTGGAAAGACAAGAAAGGGCAAAGGAGAGAGAGGAAAGGTGACAAAGTCTCCCTTTTACAACGAATCCACTCCTGCGATAAAGGTGTTAGTCCACTCATGAAGGCAGAGCCTCCATGGCCTCATCACCTCTTAAAGGTTTCACCTCTTAATACTGTTACAATGGCAATTCAATTTCTACATGAGTTTTACAAGGAACAAACATTCAAACTATAGTATGGGCTAATTGCAGAGTACGTTAGGATACCTTTACACACAAACACATATACATGAACATACCTATATATATATGTGTGTATGTATGCTTATATACATGTATATATATGTATGTATAGACAGACACATATCTAACTATCTGGCAGATAGGAGTTATTCAGTAAATGAATGTTCTCTGTTTTCTTCCATATATATTAGTAATAGCAAGGTATTTCAGAGGAATTTGAAAGCAAAAGCATTATTAGTGGTAGGACAGTAATGCTCTACTGATTATCACAATTTTAAAAAACATCTTATGTTTTCATCTTGATATGTGGTTGATGTATGAGATCATAGTCTCCTCCTGCTCCCAAGGGAAATTGATTTCCATCTCAGGGCTGCCATTAATGAGCTGTGGGTTTTGGGGGAGTTAACCTCCTTGGTCCACTCTTTCTGAACATTGATGACACGGATGTTCTTTAAATTACTTTATGGTTCTTTACAGCCACAAAATGTGCTGATTTTTCCTCGCTCTACTTGTAGCCCTGATTTTTTTGTTGTTGGCTTACAATGCTTTTATTTCATTGCCACATTGCTATGGTCTAAATTTTTCTGTCCCCTCCAAATTCCCATGTTGAAATCCTAAGCCCCCAAGGCCATGGTATCCAGAGGTGTGGCCTTTGGAAGGTGATTAGCTTATGGGGGTGGAGGCCTCATGAGAAAAATTAGTGCCCTTTTAGAAGAGGCCTGAGTGAGACCGCTCACCCCTTCTACCCTGTGGAAACACAGTGAGAAGGTGCTGCCTCTGACCCAGAAAGTAGACTCTCACCAGACAATGAATCTGCCTTGATCTTGGACTGTCAAGTCTCCAGAACTCTAAGAATTAAATTTCTGTTGTTGATAAGCCATCCAGTTTATGGCATTCTGTTATAGCAGACTGAACAGGGTTAGATACATATGTATTTTAGTGCAGTATTTTCTATTCTCATAAGTACTGTACCATCTGAATTCAGCTGGAAAGTTCCAACTTTACAATACTTTGTGCAATTTTAAAAATCTTTCTTTAATGTACAACTCACTGTGATGTACATTTTATACATCCCATGATAATAATTTGACAATTCAGTTAAAGTTATATTTGTTGAATTTAGTTTTCAGTTCTGCTATTACTGCGCTTTTCTAAAATTGGGTCTATTTTAAACAGGAAAAGTGAAGCCATTTAAAAACACCACAAAATTTGATTTCAAAAAAGATGAAATATTGCTTTTACAATTGTAATGGCAGGAAGCAAGTAGCATCATGAAAAATGTAATAACCGTAGTAGAATACTAAAATTCTAATGGGGACACCTTACGCTCATGACATAAACTAATAAAAGGCATCATCATACATGTTATTTTGTAAAATGCCAGAATTCTTATTCTAGGGAAGTTGGGGGAAAATGCTCATTTATGGGATGCTACTAACCCTTCATGTTATCATAAAGGAGTGCATCAGGGCTGGGCGCAGTGGCTCACGCCTGTAATCCCAGCACTCTGGGAGGCCTAGGAGGGCAGATCACAAGGTCAGGAGATCAAGACCATCCTGGCTAACACGGTGAAACCCCGTCTCTACTAAAAATACAAAAAATTAGCCAGGCATGGTGGCGGGCGCCTGTAGTCCCAGCTACTGGGGAGGCTGAGGCAGGAGAGTGGCGTGAACCGGGGAGGTAGAGCTTGCAGTGAGCCGAGATCGCGCCACAGCACTCCAGCCTGGGTGACAGTGAGAGTCTCTGTCTCAAATAAATAAATAAATAAAAAATAAAAAGAAGTGCATCTTCAGGTGGGTGATTTGTCTGACGAATGGCAAACTGTACCTGGCTAGCCAGTATTTCATTTTAACTTGGGGAAAAGGTAGTTTCTCTTGTATACCTTTCCAATGAGTGTAGCTCACCATCATTGCAACACCTAGATTCCCAGGCATCAGTGGTCTCCCAGTCTCCTGAACATGATGAGAGATGGCCTGTTCTCAATACAAAGCCATCATGAAATAAATGCAGGGCACACTGGGCTATTCTGGGTTCTCTTCCCAATATTGTGCCTGGCATGAAATGCAGAAAAACAGCAACTTTCAATGGACAAATCTGAACCTGCAGTGTAAGCCGAAGTTTCTGGAATGGTATTTTTGTTCTTATATTATAAATAAATGTTAGCATGGTCATGAAATAAGTAAGACTTAATGGAGAGCAACATTAGATCCATTGAACAATATAAAGTTGTGTTTATCCTTCTTCAAAAGTGTAACTTATTATTTAAGTTATTACTGTTTGTTTTAAACCTTTGAATAATAAATAAAATGATAGCTCTGTGGACCTGCTTGTCCTGGTGGGGCTGGAGATTGGAGGAAAAAAAATATTAATGATGTTGCAGGCAGAAAGAAGACAAAAACTAAACAAAAGCACTTCGCCTTTTCCCCAAAGGTTGGGGTGATATTTAATTATGAAATGTCATAATTGTAGTGATAACAAGATTAATAATAACAATTATGTAAATGCCTCTGGTAATTGCAATTCTATTAGGAGGTTGAGTATTTTTGGTCACTATTGTGCCACCTTGTGGTCACAAAAGAACACATGTTTTTTCCATGAAGTAAATCCATTAAGTTTTAATTTATCCCCGACTGCTATGGAATGATATTTGGAAAAATAACTTGGAATGCTCGGTGTCAATAATACCGATAAACAAAATGTAATGGACACCATTCAAGTCAGAAAATAGCAGGCACTGAAAAGCAACAAATAACATTGTTCTAAGTATAGATTCCATGTGCTAGACTTCCCCCAGCTACCTCAACATGGATTACATATTTAGAAGATAAAATTGTAGTTTCTTTAGACTGCCATTCTCAATCTACAAATATAGACATGAAACTCTGGATGACATCCGTTGAGCATCTAATAAATAATTCAACACTCTATTTATTGCAAGAGAAGGCAGGCAAAATTTACGTATCGATTACCAATATTGTGTTAAAATAATCACTCTAATGCATATATAGGTATAGCTTAATAAACATGATTTTAATGGCATGAGTGAATATTTGCTTTATAAATATGTATAATTTCATAATTTATATGCATTTCAAAGAATTGTGATATTTGTTTAAAGGATTTTTCTGTTTTCTAAATCCTGCTTATGTCAGTATCCAGATGTGATGAACAGAGAAAGGTAGGATTAGCCACCTTCCCATAAAGTACTGTCTGCTAGAAACTAAATAATATATTTTGTAACAAATTCAGACATTTAATGGCCACCATCTTATACCATCAGTGATTATTTGATTAAGGCTGTGGTTTTTCTTTTTAATTAAAGATAAAAATATTAAAAACAAGAAAGTCTCAATAAGTCTGTCATTATAAGTAGTGTCTGTGGGTGTATGTTGGGGTGTGTGTGTGTGTAGAATGGGGTGGAGGAGGGGGAGAGAGAGAGAGAGAGAGAAAGAAGTAGTATATAAGATAATATAATGCATTCTCACAGATATACTGCCGTACTAGTATTAGTTTTAAGTATCTCCATCCATCTCTCTGCCTCTTTGTCTCCGTTTTCTTTGTTTCTTGACCTTATATGTATCTATTTCTCTCTTTTCTCTGATTTTTTTCTACTTATCTTACTCTCTACGTATTGGTCTCTCTTTCTCTGTCTCTTTCTGTGTCTGTTTCACTCTCTCATTTAATTTAGATTGAAATCTAGGTGGTCAGGTTTGAATCTAGATTTGAATCCTAGCCCCATGGATTACTAATGGTGTGGCCTTAGGGAAACTCCTCAGGCATCTATGCCTCAGTTTCTTGTTAAATAGGGGTTAAAGTACTTACCTCATAAAATTGTTCTCACAATTAAATGAAACATGACATATTGTAAAACCCCTTAAGACAAAATCTAGCACAGAGTAAATGGCCAATATATGGTGTTTATTTTTATTTTTGTTGTCTGTGAAATATATACATTTTTAGTATTCCAATCTGTACCATCATAAGTTGCTCTAATACTGCCTTATTTATACATATAATAAGTGACAGATGTAGCTCACAGAATTTTAAAAATGAATCTCCCATCTACCTCTTCTAACCACTTTATCAATGAATCACTCAAAAGAAGAAGGTGTCTTTCTTATAATCATATAATTATTTAGTAGATCTGATACAGGAATTCATATCTTCTCTATCCTTACACACAGTTCATTGCAATGAACAATAATTCCCAATGTAAATCATGCCTTTTTTAGTAGTCTGTCTTTTCTTTTCTCTTTCTCTTCTTTCTTTCCTTCCTTCTTTATTCCTTTCTTCCTTTTTTCTTTCTTTGTCTTCCTTCCTTTTATATTTCTTTCTCTCTTAAATTAATGCAGCCAGTGACATAATTTTCAACAAGTACTCGATTTTTATAAAATTCATTAATTCATGCATTCATATATACCATGTGTCAGATCATGTATAGACATTTTGAAGGTAATAATGAACTAAATAGAAAAAAAGATATTTCCCTCATGAAACTTAAAATACAGTGAGAGAGTGGCTAGGCGCGGTGGCTCATGCCTGTAACCCAGCACTTTGGGAGGCCAAGGTGGGTAGATCACCTGAAGGCAGGAGTTTGAGACCAGCCTGGCCAACATGGTGAAACCCCATCTCTACTAAAAAGTACAAAGAAAATTAGCTTGGCTTGGTGGTACACACCTGTAATCCCAGCTACTCGGGAAGCTGAGGCAGGAGAATCGCTCAAACCTGAGAGGCGGAGGTTGCAATGAGCTGAGATAGCGCCACTGCACTCCAGCCAGGGCAACAGAGTGAGACTCTGTCTTGAATATATATAAATATATATATATAATATATATATTTTTATATATAATATATATTATATATATTATATATGTATTTATTTGTATATTATATATATTATTTATATAAAATATATAAATATATATTATATATAATATAAAATATAAATATAATATAAAATACAAATATACATATATATTTATATATACATAGCGGGAGAGACAGAAATTAAAGAAACAAATATATTTCCTCCTGCTAAGCCTAATGATGTTTAATTATCAATGGACCACATATACAATGGTAGTCCAATAAGGTTATAAAACCATATTTTTAATGTGTTTTTTTCTGTATCGAGATGCACAAATACTTACCATTGTGTTGCAAACTCCTACAGTATTCAGTACAGTAACATGCTGTATAGGTTTGTAGCCTAGAAGCAACAGGCCATATCACAGAGTATATAGTAGGCTATATCATCTATTAATAGTTTTGAGTAAGTACACTCTATGAGGTTCTCACAATGACAAAAATCACCTAATGATGCATTTCTGACAACATATCACCATTGCTCAGCAATGTATGACTGCAATTTAATGTCAGGTACCATTAAGGGGAATGAAATAAAAAATAAAGAAACGTACCAGTGCAAAGATAAGTTGCCATTTTAAGTAGGGTAGTCAATGGAGGCCTCTGAGTAATGTTTACCCAGATAACCAGAATAGAGAAAGCAAGCCATGTGGATGCCTGAAGAAACAGAATTCTAAACCAGTGCAAAGGCCTTGAAGAAGAATTTGAGAATCTGGTGGGGGGGTGCAGTAAAAATGAAGATTCAGTTTTGGCCAGGTTATGTGTCAGATACCCATTTTATACTCAAATGGGGACAAAGAGTAGAAGGTTGTATATGTGAATTTAGAGTTGTGGAAGAAAGATCCATAAGATGCACATTTGGAAACCATCTGTATAGGTAGGTAGGTAGATAGGTAGATGATAGATAGATAGATAGATAGATAGATAATGGATAGATAATGACATAGGCTTGAATAACATCTCCTAGGAATCAAATGGAGATAGGGAATTAGGTTGTGAGATAGAGCTATAAGACATATAACTATATATATATCTTATAATAACTATATATGTCTTATAATTTTGTAAAAAATACAAAAATTAGCTATAACACTGTGAGGTTGAGGCATGTCTTAGTTTATTTAGTGCTGCTATAAAGAAATACCTGAGGCTAGGCAATTAATAAAGAAAAGAGGTTCATTTGGCTCACGGTTTTGCAAGCTGTACAAGAAGCATAGTGCTGCCATCTGCATTTGGTGAGGACCTCAGGTTGTTTCCACTCATAGCAGAAGGTGGAAGAGACTTGGCACATGAAGAGATCCTATGGTGAGAGAGAAAGCAAAAGAGCAAGAAGGAGGTGCCAGGCTCTTTTTAACAACCAGCTCTCATAGGACCTTAGTGAGAACTCACTCCCCGTCGGGCCGATTCCTCATGAATAGGTAAATAGAAAGGCATTATTTTATTCATGAGGAATCTGCCCCCATCACCCAAATACCAGGCATTAGGCCCCACCACCAACATTGGTGATCAAATGTCAACATAAGATTTGGAGGGTACAATATTCAAATGATCGCAAGACATAAGGGAAAAGGCAGAGAAGAATGGTTACTTAAAAGCCAAATAAAGAATGTGATCCAAGGAAGAGAGAGGTGATGGATTGTCAGTGACAGAACTAAGCATCAAATACTTTGGAAAGAATGTCTGGGGTAAATGCTTAACTGAAGAGGGTTCAATAGAGAATGAGAGATGAGAAAGTAGGGAAAATGTTTGAAAAGTCTTGATGCTAAGGAGGGAAGACAAATGAAGTAATAGCTGGAGGGAGATACAGGGTCATTAGAAGCTTTCTTTTTTCTTTCTTTCTTTGTATTTTGCTTTCTTTTGTTAGTGGGAGGTAGTTCAGTATGTTTATGAACAGATGGGAATGATCCCTCTCTAAGGAAAAAATAGATAATGTAGGAGAGAAAGGATAATTAAAGATGCAGAGTCCTTGAATACATGAGAAGGGATCTCGTCTACAAGTAGAGGGAATGGTGAGAGCTCATCTAAGCTACAGACACAGAAAGGGAAAAGCATGCACAGGTAGAGACGCAGAGGTGGATTTCATGTTGGGTGAGAGAGAACTGAAGGTTGAAGTTGTTCACTCTGCTTCCATTTTTTTTCAGTGTAATGAGAAGCAAGGTAATCAGATGAGAGTGCAGGATATCGTTAGAGGTTTGAATGCAGGCAGGAAAGGTTCAAATACTCATGTCAGAGACTAGGAGATGAAATAGACTAGGACCATTAAACAGGATTGTCAGGCAATATAATAGGATTGTGTTTTTATTTTTTTAAAAATTGAAACAGGACATCACCCTGTCACCCAGGGTAGAGTGCAGTGGTGTAATCTTGGCTCACTGCAGCCTCGACATCCCAGGTTCAAGTGATCTCCCACCTCAGCCTCCCAAGTAGCTGGGACTACAGGTGTGTGCCACCATGCCCAGCTGATTTTTATACTTTTTTTTAGAGACAGTGTTTTGCCATGTTGCCCAGACCAGTCTCTAACTCCTGAGCTCAAGCGATCCACCGACCTCAGCCTCCCAAAGTGCTAGGACTGCAGGCATGCATCACTATGCCTAGCTAATTTTTGTATTTTTTGCAGAGACAGGGTGCACTATGTTGCCCAGACTGGTCTTGATCTTCTGAGCTCAAGTGATCTGCCTGCCTCAGCCTCCCAAATTGCTGGGACTACAGGTGTGAGCCACCGGCCAAGATTGTACATTTAAAGTAACACAAGACTGAGCATGGCTGTATGTTTTTCTTCATCTGTAACATTTGTTATAAACTTTAGTTTCCAGGAACTGATCCATTGAAAAAAATCCAGCTTTCCAATATAACATGTTGCATTTTTGTGAATGACACATGCACTCACAATTCAATAAAAGAGATGACTAATTTTATCTGCCATTGAAATATTAATTGTGAGGATCTGGGAATACGTGGCTAGATCACCATTACAGCTCAAGAAGAACCTCTTGCTGCTTAAGTATAACAAAGAGCAGGATCCACTGTCTCTGCAACGTGCCAGCTCTTCATCCTTTTTTCTATTTGGTCACATATTACCACAACTGTTGAAGGGAAATAGGTAAAGTGGTTGGGACTCTATCAAAAACACTTATCCTAGCCCATGGATCTGTGTACTGTTTCACAACCTTTCTGCTATATCATATTAAGACATAATAGAAGGTACTAAGTGCTGAATACATGAGCTAGAGAACCAAGAGCTGTTTAAACTAAAATTGTCCTAGAACAGCAGCCACCTGGCTATGTGGGTTGATGCTGGAGCTAAATAGCAATCAATTGAGAAATGAAGATTTCAGTCAAATATTTGTTCATCTTCATAATAATTTTACTTACTTTTTCCATCCATGGATTTGCTGTGTTTTTTCTTACACACTCGTGTACAATGTCAAAACTGGTTCTTTCCCTTAAAGCCAGCCCCCCACTTTTGGCAGTGAGAGTAAAAGCAATTTTTCTTTCTTTTTTTTTTTTTTTTAAGTAGAGACAAGGTCTCCCTACATTGTCAAATTTATGAGCTCAAGCGATCCTCCTACCTTGGCCTCCCAAAATGCTGGGATTACAGGTCTCCCAAAGTGCTGGGATTACAGCTAGCATGCCAGGCCTCCTTAATGGATTTAGTGCTGCCTTCCTTTGGGATATATTCTTTGATATCCCTTTAGAACTAAAATTCGATTTTAAAATTTACTTTTCATGCTTTCAAAATTCACTATTATGGACATGTAGTTAAGTAATACTAAAATCTAATAGGGCTATTTGCAATCAATCAAAACACAAAGAATAAAGATGTTCATTTTTCACGAAAAGTAAGAATGAGAGAAAGGGATGGAATGGATTCCAGTCTGACAATAGCTTTTTAGTGAACAAATGAAGTATTCATAAAGGGGAGTGTGGGTGTATGTTAGAGCATGCATTGTAGCTACTGTCCCAATGAACAGTGTTCAATATATTTTTAAAGTATTGAAAAAAAGGCATTTATAATGGAAACAAATCTCTACCTTAATATACTTTTTGTGACTGCCATAAACTCAATTGCTATATGTGAATGAAGGATGTTTGATACAATATGTGAATGAGGGATATTTAGTTTTCAGTAAAGCTGATGTTTATCAGGTGGCTACAGTAAATCGTTGATTTTTATTAGCTATCATAGCGTATAAGCAAGAGAGAGGCTCACAAAAACTTGTTGGTATGCTTGTTTACAAATACTTACAGAGGAAACACTCTTGAAAATATAAAATGCACTATCTTCTTATTTCCTGGTTATTTGCAATGAAAGCTGCCAGTCTACTAGGTTTTTCCAGGAGCCTGTATGAAGGACACCCATATCTATGTTAAGAACATTGTATTGAAAAGATAGAAACACGGTTTTTAAATTCATATGCAGTTACTGGCCATGAAGAAAGTAAGTAATTGTCTTTAGTTTGGCATACTCTACTGAAAACTATAATGATAGTAACCATAGTAACAGCATCTTTGGGTGGATCCTAAGAGATATCAGATTAAAGTCACTACGTAAAAAAAAAAACAGAAGAAATAATGATGTCATGTTGAATGTTATAGGACAGGGATCCCCAACCCCAGTACAGGTCGATGGCCTGGGGCCTGTTACGAACTGGGCCACAAAGCAGAATGTGAGTGGCAGGTGAGCGAATATTACCACCTGAGCTCCACTTCCTGTCAGATCGGGGCAGCATTTGATTCTCGTAGGAGTGTAAACCCCATTGTGAACTGTGCAGGCAAGGGATCCAGGTTACATGCTCCTTATGAGAATTTAGGGATAGGTGTAATGTGCTTGAATCATCCTGAAACCATCACCCACAACTGCCCCTCTCGTGTCCGTGGAAAAATGGTCTTCCATGAAACCAGTCCCTGGTGCCAAAATGTTGGGGACCATTGTTATATGACTAAAAACACCAGGTCAGGGAGAATTAAGTTAATAACTGTTATTTAACTGTGCTTGTATCATAATCATTCACATTGTATAACTCCCAGGGGACTTATATACATGCAGAAGTGCTTAAAATTGATTTTAACGATGATATTTCTAGTAGATCAAATTATTAAGATGGCCAAATGACATAAGGTAAAATTTCTGCCATTTTAGTTGTACCGAAAAGATCACAGAGAAAAGTAACAAGGGAACCTTAAGGAAAGGCTTGTTCCACTCCCTCTTTTGCTTGGAGAATAAAATCAGGATAAGAGAAATGAATTAACTTGTCCATGGAGTCTTGATAAGTATTTAACCTCAATAATCACTAAATGCCTTTTTATTTTATACTTTATTTTATTTTATTTTATTTTTGAGATGGGATCGCGTTGTGTTGCCAAGGCTGGACTGCAGTGGCATGATCACCGTTTACTGCAGCCTTGATCTCCCAGGCTCAAGCAATCCTCCTGCCTCAGCCTCTTAAGTAGCTAATACTACAGGAACATGCCATCAAACCTCGCTACATTTAAAAAATTATTTTTAGTAAAGACGAGATCTCACTGCATGGTTCAGGTTGTTCTCAAACTCCTGGGCTCAAGTGATCCACCTGTCTCAGCCTCCCAAAGTGCTGTGAATACAGGTATGAGCTACCATGCCTGGCCACTAAATCTTTTTTTAAATAAAAATCTTTAGTCCTAAAATATAAAGGATTCACAAGAATCCCATTTTGTTTGAGGTAATTAGCATAACTGTTTCTATTTCATTGGAATAGATTCTGAAAATCAAGATTTCACCAAAACTTATGGGTCGGTTTTATTTATCTTTAATGTTTGATAAATTTTCTTCCTAGAATTTCTCATGAAATGCAATCATGTATTATTTTTTAATCCCATTCATCTTCATATTTGATTTTTCCCCCTCTGTTGTGTTTTACTTTAATTGATTCCTCAAAGCTGTTCTGAAATTTTTACCCACATCTGCCACCAGATTTGATTGGCTAATTGTCCTCTATGGAAGCACACCCATTATGCAACTGTTACGAAAACTTTTACAAAAAATCAATGTCAGGTCAACAAACCCATCAGCCATGATCTCACTGAGAACTAATATTTTCAGGAAGCTTTTCACTTATTTTCAGGGGCTGTCTGTGGGTTTAGCATTTCATATTATTAACAGTGCAATGACAAACCTACGGCAGGAGAGTTAATAATGGGATGTGCTTTTTCCTCTTGCTTCTAAAGAAAATATTCAAATGAGCAGAAGTTTTAAAAGCCCTGTTCAATACTGAGCTTTTGATATTAAAATAAACTGACAACCTGACTCTGACAGAATAAGATTCAATTAGGCTTAAAGGTAGGTCTAAAGGGGCTCAGGGAGAAATAAATGAACTTCTACTAATTTTTAGAAATATCTAGTAAGAACAAGTCATTTATGACTTTGTAGTTAAGTTCCTAGAGAAAGTTTACCAAGAATTGCTTTCTATGAGGCATGGTGGTAAAAGCTGCAAAATGAATTATGGTGAAAATATGCATTCTACTTTTTATTTTTCCTTATTAAATCCAGCAAGGGAATTTTCCCGAGCCTCTCCCACTAGTGCATTTTGTTGGTTTAGAAGTGTTTCTGCTTTCACTCATTAAATAGCTAAAGATCAAAATATTATATGAATGATTTAGTTGTTTCTAGACAGATAAAATATTTTCTTCTCCTAATGAGTAGAGAAATATGATTTCTGCATGTCCCGAAAGAGCATTCACCCAGTATTCTTTGTAGTCATCTAAACAAAAGATCAAAATTGTATCATGGTCTTAATAAGAAAAACAAACATAAAAGGTAATGAAAATGGAATCATATCTCTTTTGTATCTGTAAAGTAATAGAGCGTATCAGGGTTTGTTCCTTATTATGAAATAACAAATTTTTAGAGAAAATAGAAAACAAACATAAGAAAATAAAAACAAATTGTAATCACATCAACTAGGTCACTTGTTAAATTATATATACACATGTGTGTGCCTGTGTGTGTGTGTGTGTAATACTGGAGCGAAGATATGGGAGCCTGACCTTCACAAAATGCCATGGGGCCCCCATCGGCCATGGAATACCCATCTCTAAATGTTTTTTCATGAGAGAAAAATATGTCTATTTGGTTAATATATTGTTATTTTGAATTTTTCTGTTGTAGACAACTCCAACTAATCTATATACACACATACACATGATCTATTTTGCTTATTGTAAGTTATTTTGCATAATTTTTTATTTAAAAAATATTGCATTACAGTATTATTTATCTTGATTACTGGTGGGTTTTTTTTTCTTTTTCTTTTTGATGCCTCTTAAATTTTATACCTGAGGAGAGTAGTGCCTTACTTACCTCATCCTAATTCTGGCCCTGAGGTCAAACATAGCAAAAGATAAAAATATAGACATTGATATAAACAGATATAATTTTTAATCAAAAAATAAAATCAAACAATAGTACAATATGCATTCAAAATTAAGTGAAGTTCTTAAACACTTTTCAGGATATAATTTTTATTGCAAAATAATCCAATTTATTCAATTATTGCTTTTGCACTAAGTACTCTTAAGTGCAACATTTAATGATCACTAATGAGATCATATTCAAGGTGTTTTGAGTTCTTAAATGCAGTATTTAATGATCTCCAATGAGATCAAATTCATGATGTGTTTAGTTGAAACAACCCAAAGTTAAACATTTGCCTGAAAACTTCACAGACTCCTCTATCCCTCTATGGAACAGCAGGCTTACAACAGTCTAGTGACAGATTTGCAAAAATCAAGAAAATATACAGTGTCGAAAAATAGATCAAAAATTTACCTTCATGGAATCATTCACCTTCATTGATTTTATTGACTGATATTGATAATATCTCTAATTCTATTTTATGAACCCATTTGGAAGCCACTTAATATGTAAGGGTACTTGATCAAAGCATGTCAACAACAATCAGTTTGAACAGAAAATAACATGTATTGGCTGGGCACGGTGGCTCACACCTGTAATCCCAGCACTTTGGGAGGCTAAGGTGGGTGGATCACGAGGTCAGAAGATCGAGGCCATCATGGCTAACATGGTGAAACCCCGCCTCTACTAAAAATACAAAAAATTAGCCAGGCATGGTGGCAGGCGCCTGTAGTCCCAGCTACTCGGGAGGCTGAGGCAGGAGAATGGCGTGAACCCGGGAGGCGGAGCTTGCAGTGAGCCGAGATTGTGCCACTGCACTCCAGTCTGGGTGACAGAGCAAGACTCCGTCTCAAAAAAAAAAAAAAGAATAATAACATGTATTAGGTTTTCGTGCTGTTTTGTTTTGCTTTTGAGACAGGGTCTCACTCTGTCACCCTGGCTGGCGTGATCACAGCTCACTGCGACCTTGACCTTCCAGGTTCAAGTGATCCGCCTGCCTCATCCTCTAGAGTATCTGGGACTACAGGCACGTGCCACCAAACCTGGCTAATTTTTCTATTTTTTGTAGAGATGGGTTTGCTGTATGTTGCCCAGGCTGGCCTCGAACTCGTGGGCTCGAGTGATCCGTCCACCTTGGCCTCCCAAAGTGCTGAGATTACAGGCATGAGTCACCGTAGTCAGACACATTTATTGTTTGTGTACATATTTACAATCATTATTTAGTTCATCCTAAAAAAAACTATCTAAATTTTTTCTTTTTTTTTTTTGAGATGGAGTCTTGCTCTGTCGCCCAAGCTGGAGTGCAGTGGCGTGATCTCAGCTCACCGCAAACTCCGCCTCCCAGGTTCAAGCAATTCTCTGCCTCAGCCTCCCGACTAGCTGGGATTACAGGTGCCCTATACCACACCCAGCTAATTTTTGTATTTTTAGTAGAGATGGGGTTTCACCATCTTGGCCAGGCTGGTCTTGAACTCCTGACCTCGTGATCCACCCGCCTTGGCCTCCCAAAGTGCTGGGATTACAGGCGTGAGCCACTGCACCTGGCCCTGAATTTTATCTCCACTTTAATGAGGAAGCACCAACATTTAAGTAACTTAGTCAAATTTACTCAGCCTCCAAGAATCAAAATGAGAGACCGTTCTCACATCCTTTTTACTCAATTCAGCCTGATGTTTCATAGCATTACTCTAGGTCAGCAATCAGCAAACTTTTTTTAAAATAAAGGATCAGATAGTGAGTGTTTTAGATTGTTTGGGCCCACATACAGCCCCTATGTCACCCACTCAACTCTGCTGTTGCAGCTGGGAAGCAGAGACAATCTGTAACTGAATGAACATAGCTGTGCCCCAATAAAACTTTATTCATGAATACACATATCTGAATTTCATAAAACGTTTAAATGTCACAAAATAGTATTCCTCTCTTGATTTTTTGCTACCGTAAAAATGTAAAAACATTCTTAGTTCACAAGCTGTATGTATAAGTTGTGAGCTTGATTTGGCCTATGGACACAGTTTGCACATCCTTGTTATTCTTTCCAGAAGGGAACATGTGGTGCCCTTACTTCAAAATATCAGAAAAGTGCAGAGTTTTCTTTTCTACAGGTCTAGTAATATAAGGATATTCTCTGGTAAAGCATAAATCTCGGTTCTGGGTCATTTTCCTGACCCAGATACTTTTCCGTCAATAATTATCTTCCTCGTATTGTTTTTCATGAAAAAAAGAAGACAGATACATTTTAGAATAGCCCATATATATGGTGTAAGGAAAGTCACTCCACACAGAAGAATTGAGGCTGTCTTTTTTAAGAATGGATTATTATTATTATTATTATTATTATTATTATTATTATTATTATTTTGAGACGGAGTCTTGCTCTATCCTCTGGGCTGGAGTGCAGTGGTGCGATTTCGGCTGACTGCAAGCTCCGCCTCCCGGGTTCACGCCATTCTCCTGCCTCAGCCTCCCGAGTTGCTGGGACTACAGGCGCCCGCCACCAAGCCCGGCTAATTTTTTGTATTTTAGTAGAGGCGGGGTTTCACCGTGTTAGTCAGGATGGTCTCGATCTCCTGACCTCATGATCCGCCAGTCTCAGCCTCCCAAAGTGCTGGGATTACAGGCGTGAGCCACCGTGCCAGGCTTTAAGAATGGATTTTTAAAATAAAAATCTTCCAATTATGCTATTTCTAAATGTCTACTTTTCTTTGGATGTCTACCTTTTCCATTTAAGTTAGTTCTTCATCGGAACTTCTAATACCATCAATTGCATTCAAAAGTCTCCAAGATGGCCCTTCTAAGGTATCTGCTACTCCAGATATTTCAGCCCTGTTGTCAAGAAGCATAGTAGAGGGTTTCCTTGAAGAATTTGTGTGTGGATAGCAGGAAGGAGGAGGAGAGGGGAGAAAGAGAACAGCGTACCATTGATGGGCTATTGTCAGAGCAGCTGCTGTGTCAGTGGCACCTGTGGGCTCTCCAGGCGAATACACGGCCACCCTGATACATCCATGGCCAAAGGCAAAAGAGCAACTTCTCCTCTCTGTGGCAGCAGATGCCCCTGTTCTTCAGCTGATGAAAAAATCCTAGCAGAGGAAAAGGAAAGACAGAGGAAAGGAGATTGTTGGGTTGTTAAGAGATATGAGCAGGAGGGAGAGGTTGCAACCCACTTCTCTGCGTCCTTGCTGCTGGCCCCAAAGAATCCTATACTGAGAGCTCAGTTTGTAACTAGCTTATTCACCTAGGGATGCCTCTATTGCAGGGCTAGGACAGAGAGGACTGAGGCACTGGCTTCCTTTAGTATTTGGTGCATTTGATCTCACCTATAAAAGGAAACAAATGTGTGTCCTTTATTTGTCCCCAACTACTTTTCACTTGCTTAAGACAATCCTCTTCCTATATTTTGCAAAGAAAAAAGGCAGAGCACTCTGCCTCATGGAAGGCAATGGTATCAGGGCCAGCTTTTTTTTTTTTTTTTTTTAACTAAGGCCACTGCAGTAGCTTTTATCTACTCACAGTTCTTTCTGGAGTCAAGGCCTCTGGCTATTCAAGCCATCTCCCTTCTTAGCAAGTTAAGATTGGGACAAAACAATTAAAATTCTAGAACTTGTCAGCTTGAATCGAACCATCACAAACCAATCACACAAGGCTGCTCCCTTCAGCCCAATCGTTGAGATGATTTTCCCACGACCTGGAATGGACTTTTTAGATCCTTTGGAAAGAAAACTCACCGGCAAGTACATCTCTCTGTCTATAGGTCCTTTCTATCCAGAAATTTGTTGAGATCATTGGTAGTGGGTGAAAACATGTCCTTTAGGGAGAAGGTTTTTTAGACCAGAAGCATTAGTTATGGAGGTTGTCATTGTTGTTGTTTCTTGCAAGGAAGAGAATAAAAGTGTAATCACACTAGGTCATGTGTAAATTTATGCTGTTTTTACTGGCTCTTAACCCTTTTCCTTCCAGGAATTGTTAAGTTCCTTTGCAGTCATATATCAGCCCTTGGGTATGTTCTCACCAAGGGTGACTGTTTGACGGTAAGGTCCCCTCAGTAGACCAACAGAATACAAGCCAGGTCATGGAACTGATTCCCTGGAAATTACGTAAGAGAAATAAATACCCTGGTTTTTGTACAGAGAGGAAATTATGAAATCGAGCCTGAATCCATAGACTCTCTTAAATTCTCCTGTGAGAAAATTCTTGCTTGGTTCGAAGGGGTCTTCAGTGGAATTAGGGGTAAAACCTTTTGTATGAGAGATCTCCAGTTTCTAAGTAGCTTGAAAGGGGCTGCAGGTCAGGCTGCCTTCTGATGGAGACTCGGAGGGGTTCAGGAGACAGGAGCGAGCACAGAACATCTGTCAATGCTTAGAGCTCTTTCTTTTTTTCTTTGGTTTTATGTCATGACCTGTAACTCAACTCACAGAGAATTGCTTTCCATTATGGAGAAATAATTCCAACAATGATTTTTTTTTTTCTTGCTGACTGGACTGTCTCACCCTGTGGGGGTATGGCTTGGTTTTATATTATCAGGCATGTTTGGTGCTTTTTCTGTGTGTTGCTTTGATAGGCAACGCTTTTCAGCGGAGGCTGTGGCTCAAATCATGCAGGTCTTGAGCTGTATTTTCAGAGATGAACCCAGTGCTAAATCGTGGTAGTAATATAATTCACAGCATTCTGCGTGGATCACCGGCTATTTTGGGGTCCCAATCCCCTTTATGTAGGACTTGAAATAATGTACGGACTATGGAGAGAAAAAAAAGGAACAAAGGCAAGCAATGCTTAAGGAAAGAAGATAGAATACAGGGAGGAGTAAACTCATTTCTGTTTAATTCACTTAGAGAACAGCATTGATTCATTTTGAACCCAGGATTAAAGAGACTTGTATAAATTTCCATTATACTGTCTGGATTTTGAAACTATGGATACGGCATTGGGGACTAAGCCTGTTGGGCTAAATGATACTTTGACCAGGTAGATGTTCAGATTGCTTCTGAAAAAAAATTTAAATAATATGTGCATTGTCTTTTAGTCTAAGGGAACTGCTTAGATTATGTGTATTTAGCTCATGTTTTACTGACATGTTGAAGCTGTTTAGCCTTACAGCTTTACAGATTGTTCTACTTTTCAAAAATACTGAGAGTTGCCAGTGTCTATTTTGAATGTTTCGTATTTTAGTGCATAATAAATATGTGTGTAATGAGTGAATAGGTGACTTTTTAAATTGCAAAATGTAACTGGACTCTAAACACCATAAAATCAAGATCATGAAGGCAGGTTATGAGAAAGAGTCTTAGAACTGACCACAGCTCTTCTGTTAGAACTAAGCAACTGCAAATCAAATCTTAGCCCTCTTCATCTTTTGATAAGGTTTTTGGATGTGTCATCATTGGGTCAACAGATATAATTGTATATGTGCATGTGTCTGTATGTGTGTGCCTGCATGTTCATATACTTTTTGAATTTGCTTTCTGTCAACTAAACTATTAAGTATATACCTTCCTTAGCTTAATCTGTGCAAAGAAGGCATTGTATTTTTATATAAAAATAATATACAGTAAAAGCAATAGCTTTGGACTTTGATAGGTAGGACATCTTATTTTTCAAGGTTTTTTTTAAAGCATTCTTCCACATGCTAACACATAAAAGAGGTTTAACCTCAGTAAATGGGAAAGCTGGCTCTCCTAATTATTTTTTTCCCAAGTTGACTTAACAGGCAAAATGTGAGTATTCACATATTTCTGTTTACATGCAGGGAAATGGCAATCAGATTACAAAAAAAAAAAGCATTATTTATACTGTCAGTTCCTGCCTTACTAAAACTTGGTGACTCAGTTATGCAAACCATACAAAAGAATAGACTTTTGTATTACTACACGTTTTGAAATGAGATCTTTGCTGATAAAAAGATCAGAAGCTGAAACACTGGTGATATAGTTTAAGTCTATGATATAAATTCAGAGTTGCTCTATCGCTAATCCTAGAAACAATTTCTGAAAACATTTGCTTATAATAGTAATTCACTTAAATTTCTTTAACACTTAAAATGAATTGTAGGTAGCTCAAATCCAAATGATGCAGATGAAATGTCTGGATTTGAGCCTAATAGGTACATTAAAAAATCTAATTAAGCACCTATTTTTTTTCAACCTTTTAATTTCTGCTTTAATGGCAATCAAGTTAAAAAAATGTACAGTTCCACTTAGTCATACCATTCCTTTATAAAAGGCAGATTTCAAGTAAACTTCTAAATGCACATATAATGTAGAAACTAATATTTTCTGACAGTCCTTGGTTCCTGAAAGTTGAACTTCATCATATGTGTTTTAAACTTTTGTCAAAATAGTTATGAAAGATATGTTACTTTTGCATTATGAGGTAATTTATTAGGGGCGGGAACTCATAAGACAGTATAAATCCACTTGTCTAAACTTGCATGAGGCTGTGTGCATTGTAAAATGTCACAAAGAGTTTTGGGTCAGTGAATATTTTGCTGAAGGAACAACGCTTACTTTTAACTGAGTACTTTTCTGCAATAAATAGCAAAGTAGGTTTTTGTAGCTGTAAACTGTGTACACAGATAACTACAGGCTGGTCTGTCATGGAGCTAAAAGTTTCACCTGAAAACTTGTATTTTCTTTTAATAGTCATAATGCTATGAATATTATTGTGCTATCATAAATCACTAATGTTATTGGTAGTAGTTGGGTACAGCATTTCATTTTTGCATAGTTGCAATACAAGTTTTATTTATTTGTAATTTATACACTAGGACATTGAATATTAAAACATAAATTTCTTGGAGCACTGAAATTAAATCTCGATTGAGGATAAGTGCCTACAGAATGGAAGCTGGTCAACGATAAAGGAAACATTCAATTAAACCTGTAGATACTGATCAAATTTATTTTTAAAATGGAAGAAACTCTTAGACAGAGAGCCATGAAAGTTGAGCCAAGCATTTGGAATTTGGTCCTGCATAAGGAGCAAAAATTCAAATTTCATATATTTTAGAGTTAGGAAAGAAATAATGTGGAGGAAATGTAGGGGAGAATTAGAAAGTGGCTTTGAAAAATAGAGGTCTTATTTTAGGTTTCTAGATTTGTCTGAGCAGAGATGCTAGGAAAAGTTATACTCTGCAGAAAACAGAGGAATAAACATTGAATTTGATATCAGCAGGCTAGGAGTCCACACGTATAGGTCCCATTCACATGAAGAGATGGAACATAATTTCTATATCTCTATTTCCTTTTAAATAAAAATTGGAATGTTGGAAATCATATTAAGAAAACAAAAATGGAAGCAAAGATAAGATGGTAGGGCTGCATCCAGAGGCAATGGATGAAGAAATGACAGTTCGATTAATGTTCCAACAGCCTTGTTTACACATCTTATCCTTCTGCTCAGTCATCTGTAGATCTCTCCCTGTGTAAAGAATCCAAGTGTCAACTCAAGATCTTTGTCTTGAAAGACTAAAATCTGGTCCAAGTTTAATGTTCAATCTTAATATTTCTTTAAATACCTTTATGAATTTATTCAAATTCTGATCATCAATTGTGAAATCCATTTTACTTTTTTCTCTGTTTCATGCCAACCTGTACTATCAAATATAGAACTAATATGTTGCTAAGTTCCTCAGATGCTTACCTCTCCATTTATGACTTTAGCACTTATTCAAGCACTACAGAAAATTCTGTTACTTATTTATAGACTTATTGTATGCATGCCTTATTATCCTAGCTAACATGTTTGATTTATTCACTTTATCATTCTCATCATCATTAGTGGCAGTAGCAATAGTGACAGAATAAAAAGATACCTTTGATTAGTTGATCACAAAGTGTTAGGCATTTTACATATATTATTTCTAATTCCTATTACAATCTTTCACGACTAGTAAGTGGCAGGTTGCAAACACATGTCAAGTTGACCCAAAGCTCAACCTCTCCCCACTGGGCAATACTGCCACTATGCGAAGTCACATAATTTAGAACATCCTTGAGATTCAATCCATTGGGATTTCGTTAGAAAGAACTGCATTAAAAAAAAAGAAAAAAAAAAACCTTTAAGAGTTCATAAGCTTTGACCTAGTAATTGTACATCTAGAAATCGATAATGAAAGGAGAAAAATATGAAGATAAAAAATCTCCAAGGCCAGGCAAATGCATACTTATAAGGGTAAAAAACAAACAAAAAAAGAATATAAAGGTATAAGGATAGGTGACAATTAATTATAGTTCATAAAATATATGTGAGCATTAAAATATATACTTTCAAATAATTTTTAGTTGCATGACAGATGCTTGCATAATATAAAAAGTGTGATGCTCATGCACTAAAAATATGACACAATTGATCTTAAAATTACAGAGGCTAGGCGCAGTGGCTCATGCCTATAATCCCAGCACTTTGGGAGGCTGAGTTTGAGGATCGCTTGAGGTCAGGAGTTTGAGGCCAGCCTGGTCAATATAGTGAGACCCCATCATTAAAAAAAAAAAAAAACCCAATATGTTAATTTTTAAAAGTTATAAAACATAGACTTAAAAATAGAAACAGAAATAGAGGAAAAGGAGAAAGATATATCAAAGTATTTATAATGGTTATCTTTCAATGGTAGGAATATGAATTTATATTATTTTCCACATTTATCTACATTCTTCTACATTTTCAAATGCTTATCTTTTACATTTTCCAAAATAGACATACATCATTTTAGCAATGATTTTTAAAAATACCAAAAAATACTCTTTAAAAAAACCCACAAATTCTTAAAGCCCACATCTGAAAATCTAGACATTCAAGTATGTACATTTTCTTTCAAGAGTATCATTACAGTGTTGTTACTGAAAATATGTTTTGCATTTTCTTCGTAGCTTGTGGCATATTCCATAAATATCTACAATAGTGATTAGTTTTGGCTGTCTGAAGTTTGTGTTGTTTGTTTTAATTTTTTGTTTTGTTTTTATAAGTTCTGGAAAAAGTCAAGTTGCATGACTCTCATGATCTTCCAAAGATGTATTACTAAAGCAAAGAGACATTCTTACAGGTGTTTTAAACATGAGATTCAGTTTGCTAATGGTGGCACCTCTCACTGGAAAGCATTTCTTACTGTGCTGTAGAGGGTGACTATGGATGCTGGTGGCAGTCTCACTTTCCCTAGTGGCTACTGAACGTGTTTGTGTCTCCTTTAGAACCAATAGTTTCTAATGAATATTTTCTGGTCTCCTCTACTTCCTCCTTCCTTCCTATCTTCCCTCTCTTCATTATTTTCCCATGCAAATGTACGTGCAATACAGAACATCAGAATAGCACATCCTGTAAAGCACAAAAGCAGTGTTTGTTTCCTGGAAAACCCTCCGTAGAGACTAGCTTATTATTAGTCTTCTTATTACTGCTTGATTACTATGATTAAATGATGATACTACACCCTTCCAGTTATAAGGCTTGCCTTTCCCCAGTGGCAGTGATGAGTCTGTGCATAATGATTGATATTTTCTCAGCTGGCACCTCTTCTAACCAATGACGTGCACTTAACGGCAAGGCTACCTGATCTAAGGAACTGCCATCCGTGGTTATAGAGGGTAAACCGAGGCTGTAAACTCATTACCTTTGGGAGACCTAATGTATCCCAGAAAACACAGATGAAATGATCATTGTAATCACTGAATCAAGAAACATAGTAATGTAGGGTCTGGCCCTAAAATGAATATGGTATTTTCAGAGTGTAATTGTCTCACTCATGTGAGATAAATGAAGTCTTCCAGAGCATGAGAGAATAGGTAATTTACTAAATAATAACATGGAGGCTCTGGAAGTGTGAGCTTCTTAAAGAACAGCCCTACTTATTGATTTTGGTTTTAACATATTTGATGGAAAATAAAGGTCATAATAATAAACGGATAAAGTAAGCACTGAAATATCTTCTGAATACATCAGTACATGATTTTGTTTTATGTGTACATATAAACATATGGATAGTTGCAAACACACGGGTATCTCACTTACTCAGAAGTTTTCCTCAGCTATTTATAACAGCAAATACAAAGACTAAGCCATTTAAATGCTCTGAGAAGCAAAATAGATGCCATAAATCCAAATCCTGAAGCTTTTTTACCTGAAAAGGAGGTTGACCAAGCGAAGGTAACTCCAAATTCAGCATCTGCTCATACTATTTCAAAAATGCATCTTTAGATATGTTAAATCATATTTGCTTGTACATTACTTTAGCAACCTTGGTTACATAATTTATCAGCCCAGCACAGATTAGAATCAACAAATTAGGCAGAGCATGGTGACAGCCTGACAGATTCAAGGCACATTATCAGAAGCAAAAATGAGAACGGAAGGCTCACATTGATGGAGAAGGGAAAACAAGCAGAAGGGCTTAAATAAGCTTAGTCTAGGGTCATTTAATGCAGGAGAAAAGGCTCTACTGTACCCTGATAGGCCTACTGTATTGCAGGTAAAAAATGAAATAGCTTATGTTTATTATAATCATACTGAGTAATCATCAAAAGTTATACTAAAACATACTGTTCCTTTCATTCATTTCCATGTAACTGACATTTATTCTTAGAAACAACTTATAATTCATATGCTTGATTACCTGTATATAGAAAGGTCTGGGGCATAGCAGGCATTTAGGAAATTAACTGAATGAGGAGCCACTCCTATCTTCTGATGTGTTCTCAGCATCCTTAATACCACTATACATAGTAATATGTCATATGTATTAAATCTTCCATTACAAAGTCTTACCCTGCTTCATTCCATTCTTCAAAATCTAAGATTATTGTTTTATTTGTTGCTTGATCCATTTTAGTGCATAATCATAAGCTGTCTTATATTGTTGTTTGATCATTTAAATGTTTCACTTCTGCCTTGTTCATCTTCTCAGTTAGACATTTTGAACTCTTAAGAAGAGGAATTACTCCCGCTAGGACACTTCTGTCTTTCATCTCACCTAGCATATAGCCAAAGTACAACGTAGTTATTTCAACAAATACGTTCACTGAATTTAAAAATATGAAGATTAAATATTATCAATGCAGTAAGTGAAACTAAAGGCCAAAACTGTTTTCCAATAAATAAGATTACATACAGTGCCTTAAAATACCACAGTAAGTGGCTTGTTCTCATAGCAGCAGATTGCAAACTCAGCCTGTCTACATTTCCGGGCAATCTGACAATGATTTATTTACTATTTATTGCTAATGATGATTACTTTGAAGATTAGAAAGTGGTTTTTAATATCCAGTGGATACAAATGCCAGGAGCGTTTGATGTTTTACCATTGTGAATTTGAACTGCATATACATGGTTAATGGAAGTCTGAAAGTATGTCTAATTGTTGGGGATCTTTATATAAATGCAAAGGAAAGATTTGTGCTTCTAGTGAAACAATCACCTTCTGCGTCACACAGCTATTCACAATCTGACTGCAGATCCAGATTGTGACTAATATTTGGCTCTAATATTATAGGTGGTTACCGTGGAGAGAATCAGTAAGAGCATAATTGTCATTTCCTTGGAAAAATTTAATCCACAGATGGATCCCAACACCCAATTGCATTCGTGTCCAAGACTAATGGGGATTTTTGCTAAATAAGGCCTGATTCAGCCAAAAAAGATAGACTCTGAATACAGAAATCTGTATCACGCATCACTTCAAAAGATGTATTAAATCAAACACTGAAAGCATTGGCACACAGAATTTTCCTAATAGAGACATGATGAAAAGTCATTTATTAATTAAAATGCATTTATATTTTCTTTTTTTAAAATGAAGCAATGGGGGTATTCTACGCTACCATGCATTTACAAAATTTCATTTGCAAAATTTCATCCTTCATACTTCCTTATTTAGCTAATTAAGGTAATGATTCTACTTAGATTGGAAAGTTCTAATTAAAATCATTAATTTTTCCCGAACCTTCTCCTTCAAGATATAAGCTTTGCTGCACATCCTTCAGTCTAAGTCTTTGGGAGGAGAGAATGTTGGGGGATGTGCTGCTGATAATTGATGAGAGAGAGCAGGATACATTTATTATGACCTTCCTCCCGCTGCCCAGCTAAATTTATACAGCCAACCATAATCTAATAACTCTGTGTTCCTTTCTTTAAAGATTTTCCTATCATATGAAACTATTTCGGCCTGTGGTGTATTCTTTCTAATTAGAGTAGAATACTAAAGCAAAACCATTTCAATCCAAGTTGCATAAAAATGCCATCCCTTTCCGAGTGACTGGTTTTCAAAGCGAGCTCATTACCTGGAAAAACAACAACAACAAAAGTGTTGCCTCTCTGAATTCACATGGTTTGGAAAATTCTTAGCCATCTACAGATGCACCAACTGAATCATAATAAAGAAGAGAAAATCTATAAATGATTAATTTCCTTTTTCTATTTAGGCTTAACATGTTTTAAGGGATAATTAAACTTTTGGCCTGTTTCTTAGACGTCCAGGAGGAAGCATATTTCAGAAGAAGCTTATTGAACTGAGCGGTGAACTCATTCATTATCCTTCGGTTAATACAGAGTGAACTTGTCTACCCTCAGGTTCATTTAGCTTTAGGCTACAGCCTAGATTCTTAGACATCCGTCTATTTTACAGTATTAATTCAAGCTGTTTATAAATAACACATGACTAAACAGATGTTAAAGAAGACCTCCCTTGGGGCAGGCATTATTCCCACGTGCATGGCAACAGAGTTCGTAACAGGGCTTGGTGAACAGTATAATCTCAACACATTAACTGGGACCACATCGCCATTTGGCTATCAGAGCAGCCACACCGAGTGCATCATCTCTTGCACACCCTTTTAATTTAAGTACCTTGCTCAGTGCTAAGAAAAAAGGCACACTTGGTAAGGCAGGAGTAAGTGCGGATCTGCAAAACCTAAGCAAGGATATTTCACCAGCACCTCCTAGGGGCCACGTGTGGATATGAGGATGGGAGGTGGGGACTCGCACAGAACCTTTCCTTGAATTGTCAGTTTCACCTCTCCTACACACAAAAATCCACCCCGACTGCGCCGTCCACAATACCAGCTAGTTTGCTGAATTAGTTCAGCGACTCAAGGAGGCCTTACGAGGTTTAAATAAACTGCACAAAAGACACATTTGATCGCTCGAGAAAATAAACATTTAAAAAACTCAGTGGAAAGAAAGACTCCTAAAATATATCCTGTCCTTTAGAAGCAAAGCTTCGTTAGGACACCGAAGTACTCAGAAATAATAGGCACTTACTCTTCGGTTTACACACACACACACACACACGGATTAGTTTATAAAGTTCCAGGATCCAGACCCGGTTAACACTGAAGTTGCTTTTTAGGGGTCTGCGCGCTCTCGCCCGGCTGCTGGGAAGGAGGGCTGGGAGGCGCTGAAGCGAGGGCAGATCTGAGTGTCTGTAGGAGTTGCTATTCCAAAAAAAAAATCATTACTCTCTAATTGTTCTGATTTTAGATCAGCAAAGCGTGCCGGGCGGTGGTGGAGAGACTGAGGGCGGACAAGGCGAGAGGGAACGAGCCGTCCACCCTTCAGAGAAGCCTAGGCGCCTTGTAAGTAATTCGCGAACAGTCGGGAGAACAAACAGCCAAGCGGCGCTGCAGTGGCCGCACTTGCGCGCGTCTCAATCCTGGGGGCTCTGCGCGCCCGCCCCAGTCCCTCGCCCCATTGACTCAGTGGCTTCTCCGGGCGCTGCAGCCTCCGCGGAGGGCTTCCAAGGGCCGAGGGGCTCCGGCAGAGAGGGAGTGGAGAGGGAGACGCGCCGGGACCGACGAACAATCCTGCCCCGGCGGCAAAGGTCTCTACCCGGCGCTGGCACCTCGCAGGCCCCTCGAGGAGCACGCAGGGCAAGCGGCCCAAGAGCGGGGGAACCGGGAAGTGTGTGGGGCTCCAGACGGAGTAGGAAGCTTTGCCCAAGGCCAGGCTGCAATCAGGCAGCCGCAACAGCCGGGCGCGGAGCTTCCCACCTGCTGCTGTCCCAGCTGGGCCGCAACTTCCTCCTCCCCGGCCCGAGCCCGACTCCCCGGCCGGGCTCCGAGGGTGGAGGGGGACGAGGCGGCGGCAGGTTCCCTCCGCTGGCAACGCCTCGCAGCATCCTCCCCTCCCCGTCGCGGTTCCCGGGGCCGGCCGCGCGGCCAGGCGCGCTGCGATTGGCCGGCAGCGGCCGGGGGCGGGGCCAGGAGAGCCGGTGTCGCACGGACCGCCTCAAAAGAGCCCAGGATATTGCAGAGCGCACTGGAGCCCTGGCCAGCGCGCAGCCTTCCCGGCGCCGGCGGGCTGGGTCTTGGGAATTCTGGTTTGCTTTGGCTCACTCGCTTTTTACAAACCACTGGATCTTACATGCCTCTGTACCCCCCACTTCCACTCCATGTCCCCATGCTCCTGCGCCAGCAACAGGTAAGGGCTGCTGTGTTTTCTTCCTTTTCGCTCGCTGCCGGTGTGTCCTGGGGAATGGACTCTGGCCGCCGTCCCCTACCCTACCCTGCCCCGCTGCTCCAGAGGTGCCCAGCTGTCACACTGCTGTAGCGCTCACCCACACTACGGAGTCCCAGATCATGCCTATATAGTTTGTGTGCGCACCAGAACATCCCCAGAGCTAAAAATACTGAGACATGCTTGGAACAGTTGAGCAATAGAAACAGATTTCTCTGCAGCATCTGTTTGTGCTCATAACTTCCAATGCACCAGCTGTAGCGAGATACTGGGTTTGGAGGCAAGGGCGAGAGCGTCTGTGTTCGGTTCTCACTCTAAGTGGGGAAAAAAAGAAAGAAAACGTGGTTGCGGGTTTGGGGGTGCGTCTTGAGCCCTGGTCTTAAACCTTGGCAAAGCTTGGGACTCAGCACTATTCTTGATCCTTGGCTTTTTTTTTTTTTTTTTCGTCATTGCTTCAAGTATAGCTGTGAGTTTCAAACAGAGTGAGTGTCTCAAAGTTGCCTTCCTGAAAGAAGAGCGGGAGCCCGAGTTGGATTTGAGCCTGAGGATCGCAAAACTTTCACATTACATATCACTCTCCCCTAACCAATTTGTTATTTTCAGTAATAATGGTATTAATACCTGGCTTGAAGACAGTGTGGTTTTAGGAAAGCAAAATAGTCAAAACGACTTGATTCTGCAAAAAGATTGCATCATAGCATGGATTCATCATGACAATTGGAAAAAAAATAGGGATAGGGAATGGGCAGTTTAATGTCTGTGTCTGGGTAAGGATATCATAGGATGATCACTAGGATAAGGCTGTGAGTTCCGACGATTTTCATAAATTCAGATTTTACCTGTTAGGAAATAAGGTGTTATTTGAAAACCTCGGATATGCAAAGAAACCATATTGCGTTTTACCATTTGTTTTCTTTTCACATTAATAATCAATAGGCTGCCAGATTTCCTCTCGCCAACCAATGTTGTGTGTCTGCTGTACATTATCTGTACACTTGTTAGCGTTTTCCTGCTCACTTCCAAATGTTTCATTTCTATTTGCCATTATCTGGAAAAATCCTGGTGCTCAGAAGGGGTAAGAGATGTTAATTGAAGCATGGTGGAAAGGGTGAGGATAAGGTCAAGGCCATTTTACTTAGCTTCCTCCTCTCTCATATTTTAATGACACTTTATTTTTTAATGTTCTTGGTCTCCATAAGAAATATTTGATCTAAACTCATGTGAATTTTGCTTTTAAAAAAAATAAAAGAACACAGTCTTTCTACATCCTTTGGACTCCTGAGTTGTAGAATCTCTGGTTAGCTGTAGCGTCCTTGTATGACTTTTGCGTAGCCTGAAAGATTGAAAACAGCTACCTGCACAGATTGAGTGTTTCAGATTTTTTTAAGTGTATATTTTTATTTACCAAACATGTCTGTTTTTCAGCGTATGCAAATGCTGAGCAGTGCTACAAGCCAAGTGTCGTTGAGTATAAATGTTAGACAGGGGGCTCACACGTAGATAGATGGGTATCCCCCTCCCCTCCCCACTTCCCCCTCCTCCTGCCTCATGTTTATTGAGCTTCTAAGAGGCTGCTTTCCTAGCAGTTGTGCTCACATAGCAACATGTGCCCAGAGCACACTCAGGCTGTTCTATATGGCGTCAGCTGGGGAATAGCTGCTCTAAACACTCATTAGCAGACCTGTCTCTCAGCCCAGTATGTTTTCTTTTGCTACCTTTATTTCCTATCCTTAGAAACTTTCTTATTCATTGCACACCATGACCATATTACAGGACACATTTACTCTCATTTGATTTTTTTTTTAGTTATTTATAAGCCATATTGGAAGTATTACCTATATAGTCAAAGCAATTTAGATCCCCCATTTGTACCATGTGATCTCCTTGACCTTACATTTATCCATAGCTCTTTCTCCTTTAACATCTACCTAAGTTTAAAACGCTGAACTATTTTTTTCCATTGCTTATGCTTAATTTTGGCTCAGCCTATAAATAGTCTTAACATGAACAGCACCACATGTAACCTCTCAATTTCCCAAAAATACTTTCTACATCATGGGTTATGGCCTGGATAAAAATGATTATTTGTGTCCATGAAATTTACATCTAGACCCTTAAATATTTTGGCTGGAAGGGAGATTTACACATTGTTCATCAAATCAGATTTCAGTTCTCTGGATTTGTATCACTTAGTTTTCTCATCTACTCCTCATTGATTGCATCTCAAACATTATTTTGAATATATGCTTGAAATAAAGTTGCATGTAAGCCCTGTTTTTTTAATGATAGCTTTTCTCAGCTGCTCACGAATTGGTAATTGCTAGTGAGAGGACCGGGCAAGGAAGTTTTTTGCTTGCTTAAAGTCGCTCAGGCATGTGGGCAGGTTAACAGTAAAAGCAATTTTTACCATGAAACATTAAGACCGTTACCCCATCAAACCCTGACAGGTTCTAGACTTTAGCTATGTAATCAGCTCCACAAAAAGTCTGAATACATATATGTGTGTGCACCTGCATACACACATAAATCTGTTTGGGGGCATATCTATTTGAAGTGGCAAAAGTTTTCATTTTGCCAAAAAAAAAAAAAAAAAAAAGCCCCAAACTCCTCTTTTTCTCTTTCCAGGAAGAAATGGTAAAATTTCTAAATGATGCTCCACATGTGGAACAAATTCTGTTATTAGCAATGGAAATAAGACAATAATAGTCTCTCAATACAGGCTACTTTCAAGATTCTAAATGTGGAAAGCTATTCATAGGAAGCTGGTATTGTGTGATTTGTGGAATTCAAACAAATGTCCTGGGGTCAAGATTTTTGGAAAGTCATAATTCAGTCTTTAGATTTCATATGGTTGTTATGTTTTAATCTGGAAGGAGTACAGAAATAAGTCAGAAGAAATTTGAGACTGTCTACTCATGGCCCCTAATGGTAACTCACATGGAAGGATTGTTTTGAATCATGAAAAGGGAATTTCTTGGTGTCAGCTTATAATACAAAGTTCTGAAGTCAATCAGAACTCAAAAATACAAAGCATTCATTGAATGAAGTTCTTCTCCTTTTTTTGAAATGTACACCTGCGTTTGGTGTTGTTGCTGTCTCTGTCTGTTTAGTAATGTGAGAAAACTAAGATGAAATAATTGCTTAAAAAATGCTGTCCATGTACAGGATCTAGAACCTTGAGGGGTAGGATTCTTATTTCTTTGGTCCAAGTGCAAACTTCACAGGGAAGCAGACAAAACATTGAAGCAGGTGGAAGGTTAAGAAAGCACAGTAACTTCTTTTTATAAAGTAATTCAAAGGCACTTTCAAACTGAGCATCATTTAGGTGTCAAAAGCTGCCAAAATGTAACACACATTGCAATTTTCATAGATGACTAATCTCAGGAAAAATGTGTTGGGGCACATTCTTGCATAATAACTTGGATAAAGAAGAAGTCAAAAGACAGTAACAAGGCATTTTCAAAGGCAATGCACCTTGCCTCTTCTTAAGGGAATGCACAAAAACAACATAAATGGATTGCTTTATTTGTTTGCGGCTGGCTTGGCTGGTATCGGGTCTATTAACTATTTAATCTTAATGGATTTAGAGAAGAAAAAAGTGGAGTCTTCATTATCAGGCATCAACAAATTTCTGACTCTTTTCATGAGTTATTCATTGCCCCCCTTTGATATAGCAGAAGGATTTGGTTGTATGGAAAGTTGAAGATGGGCTTTATTTTTCAGTTCTAACTCTTATTAGTTTTGTTATTACACATTTGGTAAAGAAAACACCTTAGACTTTCTCTTAGCTTTTTGTTAGTTAGTCAAGGGAAATAGTTTCTTAGGAGTGAAGATGGAAAGTTAAAGTACATAGATAGTTCTTAGCTAGGGAAGACTGAGGCAATAGGAGAAAACTGAGAACTACTATTTGCACATATTAAGTAAAGGTGAGTGCCTTCTCCATAGGAACCTATACCAAATAACAGCGCTGGAAGTGAAAGTAAGCGGACTGGCATTTATGATCTGTCCTTACACAGTTGTCTCTGTCTGAGAGAACACAGCACTGGACTCACATGAAATGAGTTCCTGCCTTATCTCAATCCGCTAAAGACCTGGTCCTTTGGCACAACGGTGCTTACTTCCTAGCCTGTCATTACACATGACAGCCCCATCTCAGGAGAATTTCAGGGCTCTTATTGCTAGGCAACAGAATTGCTCTCTATCCCCCAGAGCAAACCTGCGTCTTCAAAGTCTTCAAGCCAGAATTACCTGTACTAATAGAGACTTAGCAGGCATTTCTGCATAGTGGTTGCTTAAAGTGTGAGAAGTGATGAAGCAAGCCCAAACAGTATCCAGAAACTGGGATCCATTTCAGATTATTATAAGCAATAGGGGCAGTATTCACCATCGTAGGAGGTTTTGTCCACTGGTTCCCTCTATTTTCAGGATACACACTCAGTCAAGCCTACTCCAAAATCCACTTCACTATTCTATTTGTAGGTGGGAATCTGACTTTCTTCCTCTAGCATTTCGTCAGCCTATCCGGTCTGCTCAGTTATATCATTTAAACAAAATAGTCTGTCTTCCGATTTCAACCTTGCCATCAGGGACTCTAATATTCTCCCGTAATGCACATGCAACTCAGTGGATATCAATGCTGCGTCCACGTGAAGTTTTCTAAACATGTCCTTTTTCCAAAAATTTTACGACAAACCTTGGAATCAGACAGTCTTTCATCTGCTTAACAGGGATCCTAGCAAGTGGGGCAGGCAGAAGAAGAGAATAAGAGAAGGGAGAGGTAGACCTGAACAATAGAATATTCTAGATCCCTGGCCAATAAGAAGGGAAAGGGGACCTGACCTGACATTTTGGTTGAACAACTGTCACAGACAACTCTTCTATGTTTAACGACTTTATGCTTTTAGATAAAAGTTTTACAAAGCATGCTTAGGATACAAAGAAATTTAAAACCTTATAATTTAATGTAAATTATACTTATCTTTACCTGATTATGTGTTTTTGTTAGGATATATTGTCTTAGACAGTAGAATTCTTTAAGAGTGGCTTATTTTGTAATGCACAGTCTCTCTTTTCTTGCAGGACATGTTCTCTGGATGTCAGCTGAGTCATTAAAGTAACTCTGCATGTCAGTAGACAGACCTTGGTAGAACCACAAGGCTCCCAGAGACACCCATCTCTCCTCATTTTTTTTTGTGTGTGTGTCTTCACCGAACATTCAAAACTGTTTCTCCAAAGCGTTTTGCAAAAACTCAGACTGTTTTCCAAAGCAGAAGCACTGGAGTCCCCAGCAGAAGCGATGGGCAGTGTGCGAACCAACCGCTACAGCATCGTCTCTTCAGAAGAAGACGGTATGAAGTTGGCCACCATGGCAGTTGCAAATGGCTTTGGGAACGGGAAGAGTAAAGTCCACACCCGACAACAGTGCAGGAGCCGCTTTGTGAAGAAAGATGGCCACTGTAATGTTCAGTTCATCAATGTGGGTGAGAAGGGGCAACGGTACCTCGCAGACATCTTCACCACGTGTGTGGACATTCGCTGGCGGTGGATGCTGGTTATCTTCTGCCTGGCTTTCGTCCTGTCATGGCTGTTTTTTGGCTGTGTGTTTTGGTTGATAGCTCTGCTCCATGGGGACCTGGATGCATCCAAAGAGGGCAAAGCTTGTGTGTCCGAGGTCAACAGCTTCACGGCTGCCTTCCTCTTCTCCATTGAGACCCAGACAACCATAGGCTATGGTTTCAGGTGTGTCACGGATGAATGCCCAATTGCTGTTTTCATGGTGGTGTTCCAGTCAATCGTGGGCTGCATCATCGATGCTTTCATCATTGGCGCAGTCATGGCCAAGATGGCAAAGCCAAAGAAGAGAAACGAGACTCTCGTCTTCAGTCACAATGCCGTGATTGCCATGAGAGACGGCAAGCTGTGTTTGATGTGGCGAGTGGGCAATCTTCGGAAAAGCCACTTGGTGGAAGCTCATGTTCGAGCACAGCTCCTCAAATCCAGAATTACTTCTGAAGGGGAGTATATCCCTCTGGATCAAATAGACATCAATGTTGGGTTTGACAGTGGAATCGATCGTATATTTCTGGTGTCCCCGATCACTATAGTCCATGAAATAGATGAAGACAGTCCTTTATATGATTTGAGTAAACAGGACATTGACAACGCAGACTTTGAAATCGTGGTCATACTGGAAGGCATGGTGGAAGCCACTGCCATGACAACACAGTGCCGTAGCTCTTATCTAGCAAATGAAATCCTGTGGGGCCACCGCTATGAGCCTGTGCTCTTTGAAGAGAAGCACTACTACAAAGTGGACTATTCCAGGTTCCACAAAACTTACGAAGTCCCCAACACTCCCCTTTGTAGTGCCAGAGACTTAGCAGAAAAGAAATATATCCTCTCGAATGCAAATTCATTTTGCTATGAAAATGAAGTTGCCCTCACAAGCAAAGAGGAAGACGACAGTGAAAATGGAGTTCCAGAAAGCACTAGTACGGACACGCCCCCTGACATAGACCTTCACAACCAGGCAAGTGTACCTCTAGAGCCCAGGCCCTTACGGCGAGAGTCGGAGATATGACTGACTGATTCCTTCTCTGGAATAGTTACTTTACAACACCGTCTGTTGGTCAGAGGCCCAAAACAGTTATACAGATGACGGTACTGGTCAAGATGGGTCAAGCAAGCGGCCACAAGGGACTGAGGCAAGCACAATGGTTTCAAAGAAAGACTGTAAGCTCCATGATTAGCATAAAGCACTAACCATGTCTCCATGTGACCCGATGGCACATAGATGTTGTAGAATAAGTTATGGGTTTTTATGTTTTGTTTTGTGTTTTTCCAAAACTTGAACTTGCAGGCAAGCCTTGGTTGGGTATTTGATTTATCCAGAATGCTTCTCTTTAGGGAACAAGAATGTTTTTAATGGCATAACAAAGGCAAGACTCTGCCTTAATTTTTGAAAAGCTGCTAACTACATGAACACAAATGTGTATTTTTGTTGCAGTGTAGTTTTCCTTTTGTGTAATTTTAAAGTCAGTGTTGAATTTTATTGAAAGCTCATGATGCGCTTCAAAGTGGCAAGTATTTGGCTATTAACTGCCAAAACAAGAGCCTGATTTTTTGAGGCCAGTAATTTGTTTGCTAGAATTGATTTTTTTTCTCTCTCTCTTTGTTACATAAGGGCATTATGTAACACTAGCCAAATGGTAGCCTCTGGGTTGTTGTTGTTTTTTTCTTTTCCTCCATGATGTTAATGGGTTATCTCAAATTTTAAGTTAAACTACCTAAAATAAATACCAAAGATAATGCATATTTTTGCACAGTGGAGCTTACACTTAAAAGAAAACAAAGCCCCATGGGCTGCCTTGAAATCAAGAGACAATAACTTTGAACCTCAGCAAGACCTTGAACCGCCGGTTCATTTTGCACCTTATTCAGAAAATAGAGCATCATACTCACCGAGTCTAGTCAGTCTAGTGCTTTTAAAAATTTTGTCCTTTCATGTAACTTTTTTATTTTAAGAGGAAGAAGAAGAAAGGGGCACACACACACAATACCGACGTCTATCCTTTCCTGCTAGGCAGTGCTGGCCAGGCTCATGTGTAGTGTGTGAGATGGTGATGTACTCTTATATTTTTCTGGGCTTTTCCTTTTGCACATTCCAAAATTCATTTCATAAGACAAGATCTTCATAGGACCTCCTTGGCATCCTGGCATTCTCAAAACTGAGCCATCCAGCATGAAAGATAAATGGGTTTAAACCCTTGCTGCTGAATTTATTGCCTGGACTGTCAGGACATCGCCAGCCCACCTTCACCTTAGAGAAGATGCCACACCTGGCCTCCACGCTTGCTCTTCTGATCAGTCTGTCTGGATTGAGTCCTACAGTGTCAGATAGGGCGGCAAATGCCAAAGCAGGGAAACAGGGAGGTGTGGACAAGCCAGTTTGATGCAGCACTTCAGATCAAGTGCTTAGGAAGAAGAGGAAACTTGCCTTTTTTATGGCAGAGGATAGTCATGAAAATGTCTCAGTATTTTAGGGTCAATGAGAGCCATAAAAATATAACATAATCACAAGTAAAGGAGATAATGGTCTAAAACAGCTATTTCCCTTTTCTGTGTGCATACTTATGACTGAATGTGAGCTAAGCATTTTCTCCTGTGGAGCCCTAGAGCAGGTTACTAAGGAAGGACACATTGTTTTCCAGAAGCCTCCCCTGCCTGGCTGACTGCCT
The DNA here is from genome assembly GCF_029289425.2 of Pan paniscus. Taxonomy (NCBI): domain Eukaryota; kingdom Metazoa; phylum Chordata; class Mammalia; order Primates; family Hominidae; genus Pan; species Pan paniscus. The sequence goes on from NC_073268.2 coordinate 86,198,903, forward strand.
TGCTAGAAACATAATTTTTTTTTTTTCTCACTGAAGCTCAATAATGGAACTCTTTTTTTTTTTTTTTAATTTAAAGTTCCCTATTTGTGAATTCTGGGATTACTGACTTTTCTTTTTAATTGGAGTCTCAAAATCAACTCTCTTATGGTATTATATCTCTGTATGCCATTAAAAAACAGCTTGTTCTAGAATCATGTATTTTGTAAACTGATGTTTGTGATGGTCTCTGGTTCTTGAACAGCCATATCTGAATGCCGTGCCTGCAAAACTATGACAATTTTTGCTGTTTTCAGCCTTCAGATTTGATGGCTTGGAAAACTGAGGTGTTATTTTCAATGAAACAAAGAAAGAGATGTTAAGCAAGTGGTTGTTTTAGATCCAAATGTAAAGGCAGGTTTGGGAAGGTGTTTAAAGAGTTGGAGGAATTGGGGATTGAGTGGACAAGAAAACTACAGAAGAGGCAACAATTTGGTTCTTGACAGTGAGAGGATATTGAGGGCTTCAGCTGCTGCTATTATGATGTTTTGCAAAGGAAAATAATCAAACCAAAGAGTATTCAGTGATATGTAAATTAAATGAAGATACAGTGGAGAATGGGGGTGACCACAAAAGAGGCTCCCCCTAAACACACAGTGCTGCCACTTAAAAAGACTTGAGAAATTTGAAAGGGGGTGGGTATGGGGGGGGGCAAGAAAGAGGGAGGGAAATCTTTCAACTTATTTCTGAAAAAGAGAAAAAAATATAAAATTTCTGGTGCACAGGTTTGTTTTTTCAAGAAAATTTTGCAGAAGCTATGTTTTTAAAGTGTACATTTTATAAAGTTTATCAGATATTTTCATATTTAAAGCCAAATGTAAATAGAGGTCTGTAAAGAAAAATAATTGCCATAGAAAGTATAATTTCAGTGCAGTAATTTCTGAGAGCTAGTACCTATATGCTACCGGTTAGCATGGTTTTAGCAAATATATACCAGCCTTATAAGGTTCGTATTGCTATGTTCTTCTGTTATTTATTTCAGCATGGACTGTTCATTTGAAACCTTTTTCTAGTTATTAGCGTTTTAACAGTTACAAGCTTTAAATGGCAATTTTTTCTTTCTTTCTTTTTTTTTTTTTTTTTGTCAAGAGCCAAGACACAGGTAATGCACGACATTGATTGCTGCATTTTACCTTCAAAATATTTGTCCTTATTGACTGGGTCTCCTTAATTAGTGTACACATGTCATTAGAATGCAGACGGAGGGGACTCACCATGAATATCTGGGGTCGATTCCCAGATGTGTGTTGCTTCTCTATTGCAAGCAGATTCGCTGTTGGATTTACTTCGGATTTATTCCCTTTTAAAGAATTTTTGCCCATATCTGGAAGGGCACTATATTTTTGGGGGGAGCCATAGATTCCTGGTTATCCTATTTTTAAACAAAATGTAGACAAAGTGAACTCTATTTTGATTATTGAGAAAGGAGTAGTTTTCTATCCCTCTAAGAGTATACTTGAATCAGACATTTTAAGGATGTCACTATGGCACTGTTGTCATTTCCAAATTCCTAGAAAAGTTTGTTTTACTTTGTTTTTATTCTGTTAATGCATTCTTTCTTCTCTTTACTTCCTTTCTTGCCAGTACACTCCTATCCCAACTCTGTTTATCTGATGAGTTGTGTCCCGTAAATCATATTTCCCTTACAATTAATAAATGTCACTTCATATTTTATAATAAACCACTCAGTAAAAGCAAAAGCTTGTCCTGAGAAGTAGAGTGAGTTCTTTTTCACTCTGTGTGTAATAATGTTAAGGTGGGGAAAAAAAAGTGTGGCATAGCTACCTGCCCATCCCCAACCCTCAGCAAAGTAGAATCTCTTTTCTAGTAATTTTGGGTTTCCGCTCTGGGCTCTGGCAAGTTGAACAATCCTAGCCATTGACAATCGTGATAGTTATTATTTTCCCATTTGCTGTCTTTTTGTATCTAAAGTCTTCCTATTGTACTGCACAAACCATGGATTGTACATATTTTTATATATTATGTCTTATTTTATTATTTCTAAATAAAAAAATTAAAAATTGAAAACAAATTCATGGAAGAATCTTTGGGCTTCCTGTATGATTACTCTAGAAACACCATAAAGCAAATGTTCCCAAACAATGGAACATAAACCCTGATAGGTTAGATGAATAGAGCCATAGAAATGGCCTCAACAGACAGGTGCAGTGGGGTGGCAGATTAGTTTAATTCAAGTTAGAGGAAGTCAAGCTCATATTTTGTTTTTGGATAGAATAGGCTAGGTAGAAAGGGAATACAAAAGACCAATAAACACGCCAAAAAAAAAAAACTAACAAAAATATTATCAAGTTTAGATTTTGCTTCTCTCTTTAATGGGTGATAAGGTGTAGTTGCTCTTTATGGAGCCTCAACTATGTGTAGAGTTCTTGCATTACATATTATTTTTATCTCATTCCCACAGAAACCAAATCAGGATATTATTATTTTGTATTATAGACTAAGACTTGGCAAATAAGTTCTGTAAAGGGCCAGGCAGTTAAGTATTTTTTGGCTTTATGAACCAGAGGGTCTTTGTCTCAACTATGCAAATTCAGCCTTGTAATGTGAAAGCAGTTACAGACAATATGAAAACAAATGGTATGGCTGTGTTTCAAAACAATTTTACTAACATCTACAGCCAGTGGGCTAGATTTGGCTTATGGCCAGTAGTGTGTTGACCCCTGTTTTGGGTGAAGAAACTGAGTATGAATTTTAAAGCTAATGAATCAATGAGGTAGTATTTGGATTCTGGTTTTACCTGCATCTAAACCTAGTTTTATCCATTAAACTATATATCATTTCAGGTCACAAAGCTACCAAGGATATGTAGTCCCGCCACTTTCTCTGGCAAATTTGAAATAAATAAATGTTTCTCAAGGTTGGAAATATGGAGAAAATTTGCATTCTAAAATATGGGTTGCACCTTGCTCTTTTTTCTTTAACTAATATGGCAATTATTATTTATGTTTCAAATATGACTCTAAGTCCTTTCTAAGTACTAAATAATTTAGTCTTAACAGCAAGTCTATGGAATAGGCTGTATTATTGTCGTCATTTAAGAAATGAAGAAACTAAGGCTCAGAGAGGTTAAGCACCTTGTCCAAGTACATATGGGAATTATTAGTGCTGAAATTCAAACTGAGGCCATTCAATACTAGGCTGTGCTTTTTGTGACTACTCTATGTGCTTTCTTTTTGTACATATTCTTGGTAAAAGCTTCACCATTTAAGACCTTTCTGCTTTTCAGTTTTTATCCTTTTCGGTAATGAAAATACATCCTTTTTGTTTGCACAGCATACGTTAGTGCAGAATTCTTGCCTCGTTCATAACTCGTTCCTAAATTCCTCATTTAATGTTTGGTGAGAGAGAACAACTTACAAGGAGTAGAGTAATTACAAACACTGGTTGTGGGATTTGGGTAAATTTCAAACTTAAGATTAATTTCAATTAACGAGGAATTGTTTAGGTCTGTCTCCAGGCGAAACCACAAAGTTCTGTTACTAACCAAGCTGCAGGAACCCGACCACATCCACACTTTTGCTTTCTGCCCATGGTAGGCAGCCAAAGGTGTAACACAATCCTCTGGGCAATTGAGATAATTAAGCAAGACCGGTTATGGTAACGCCAGGCAGTGAGTTGCATGCTATACAGGCCTCTATTTTTTATTTTATTAAATACGTATACAAAAAGAAAAGGCAGGGGTGGAATTTCAGAGTCCTTTTGCTTGGACTGTCTTTTGAGTGACAAGTGAGGCAAGACCTCCAAGCTCTAGCCTTCAGAAGCAGCAGCTTCCCAGGTCATACTTGCAAAGAAAAAAACAAAATTCCATCTAGAAATATTCATTTTCAAGCTAGCAAAACTGATTAAATGAATCGTATTTGTTTGCCCAAATTTGAGTGAGTGAATAAATGCATAAATGAATAAAGGATGGCTAGCTCTATGTCCTTTAAATGAAGTAAAGAACCAAGTCCGTGATCAGCTTATTTCAGGACCTCAGTGTTTCTTCAGAATATTTCAGACCATGGAGCTAAGTGACCTAATGATTAGTCACTATCTGAGGGTTGTTATAATGATTTTATAAAAAGAGAAATATCTAATTACAGGGTAGTACCTGCAAAGCACAAGTAGAATAAGAGTATCAGAGTGCCTGGCTTAGGAACTGGGTGTCCAACTGTCCTGATTTGCCTGGGACTCAGGGGTTTTCTAGCGTGCAAGACTTTCAGTGCTGAAACTGGAAAAGCTCTGGGCAAACCATGGGAGTTGGTCATCCTCCTTTGGAAAGTAGAGAAGTAGAATGGCTGGGGGAAAGGGGAAGACCCAGTAGATAAGAATTCGCAAGGGAGGAATTGAAGCAAGGTAAACCAGAGGCAGCACGTGAGTGTTACTAAACAGAATAATAATGGTGAATAATTACTTAGGAAGTGGCTCTCTCCAACTAACTGAAATTTGTCACCTCAAGGGCATTTTTTTTGTTTTGGAGGAAGGGTTTTCTAAAATATTATACAATTATCTGCCTTATTCAAAAGATGATATATATTATTTAACATTTCCTTATGTGACTCAAGCTAATATGTGCACCTCTTTCTGATGGGATATGCTTTTTAATCTTTTTTTTATCACGAAACCAGCAGCTAATATTTTGTCCACTGCCAGAAGTCCCCTAGTGCTAGTTTGTTTTCTGCTTCTTATTCTCTGGGTCAAATAAATCAGATCAACCCATTATGATATAGATTATTGTATCATATATGTCATAGCATATATGATGAGTTTATCATATATCATCATATCATATATAATATAGATTATCAGAGAGGATATCACATAATCCTCTATGACTAATATCATAGGTAATAGCAGGGAGGTTCAGAAGGCCCGGAGGAGACACAAATTACCTGGCTTCTGCGCAGGGATTTTATATTCATTGTACTGATTTTCGGAGATCTTTTTAATTTCAGGTTTGAGATTATATTCGGAGAGGTTGAGGCCATTAAGGAATTTGACTTTAGAAAATTCTATTCAACTCAACCAAAAATTTGTTAAGCAATTATTATGTAGTACTGGGCACTCAGAGTTTTCTTTATGGACTTGGTCTCCAGTCACAACTTAGAAAATGGGTGGTATGGTTATATATTTATTTTGTCTTAAAAACTAAGAAAAGTAACTGGGTTTTAGATATAAAAAGTTTGTATAGAACAGTAACTACCAATTACTGAGTACTTAGGATCTATTAGGCACTGTACAGACACACTGTTCTTTTCCTCCATGTGTGGACATCTTCATTTGGAAGATTAAATATCTTTGCAGGGAGGTCACTGTGGATTCAAGTGTTTTTGAAACACCCTACTGGGAATCGTTTTCAGTGCACATCATTTGAATATTTTATTTGTGACAAAATTTTTTATAACTTTTTGGTTAAGGTTAAATTCTATGTTTAGAAAAATCCAGAACTCAATCAGAACCACATTTAAGTGACAAAGTTGGATAATTAAGATCGCAAATATCATGTCCTACAAAACAATCAATGAGTGACTATAAAGAACATGTAATTAGTGAGATGGTTTGGTTGTTTAATTGTCAATGGTTCTGATTTGGCTCAAATAACCCAAGAGGCTTTACAAAATATGCAGCACCGGGAGAGTGGACTTGGATTAAGTAAGCAACCTTCTGCTATGATAACTTGGAAGGACATCTCAAATGTCTATAAATAATCTTACCTGGCTTAAAAAACTCCTTTCTCTCTCTCTCTCTCGCTTTCTTTCCCTCTCACTTTCTTTTCTAATTCATGATGGTAACTTCTACCTTTTGTTTTGATTTTTACCCTTGAATTCTAGATAAACTATCTGCAAACGTTCACATTAATGTGGAAGTTTGGTGAGACAAACCTGTTTTCTCAACTTCATAATATCTTAAAATTAAAATATGTAAGACCTTTAAAATATAATACATACCATTTTCTTCCCCTCCTAGCCTCCTTCTAGCCACTTCTCTTGAAACCATTTGCCATATATCAGTAACAGTAACCTTAAAATCAACTTAGTTAAAAAACAACTATTTACAAACATAATACTTGTATAGGCACACAGTCATAATCAGAAGACATCACTTTATAACCTATATTTTTTTACTCTTACAATGGAAATTCTGTAGGTAAAACAGTCCCTCAATGAAAAATTAAATGTTTGTGTATATTTGGTTTGGTTTTGATAGACTGCTTTCTGACAACAAATATACACACCCAAGCAAGCTTCTACTGCTATGAAAATTATGGAATTGTGAGGTAAAAACGTTATGACAATTTCTTGGTTTAGGGAAATGTAAGAAAATTAAGCATAGAGAAACTCCAATGCCAGAGACATTTCAAAAATAGCATGTATGTTCTCCTTCCTCCATCCTTTCCTTCCTTCCTTCCTCCCTCTCTCCCTCCTTCCCTCCCTTCTTCCTTCCTTCCCTGTTTCCTTGTTTCCCTTCCTTCTCTTCCTCCCTTCCCCTCCCCTACCCCCTCCCTCTCCCCCCCTCCCCTCCCTCCCTCCCTTCCTTCCTTCTTCCTTCCTTCCTTTTTTTCTCCTCCCTTGCTTCTTCTTTCCTCCTTCCTTCTCTCCTTCTCTTCCTACCTTCCTCTTCCCTTCTCTCCTCTTTTCTTCCTTCTTCCCACACATTTGTAATTCTCTATCATTTGCCTGCCACTCTGTTTGTTGTTGCTGTAATTAGTAGTGCTCACAAGTGACTCTTAATAAAGTTACAATAATAAAGCATGGTTACCTAATGCAATGTTTAACCTAAAATTTGAAAGTGTTTCTTCTTACAGTTTAAGTTGGTTTTGTAAGGACTTTGCTCCGGTGAACCCTGTTCTTTCCCTCCCTCCTGCTAAATGACTGCTCTGACCCCGTATTCTGCTGCGATTAGTTCTGTGAATCATCTTCGCCTCAGCATTTCCCCAGTCCTGACACAGGGACAGAAAGACATCCCTTGGCAAACATTCAATCTAGTACAACAAACAAATGAATCAAGTCTCAGACTTTGTCATTTTACTGGATTTTGTTTTTTTACATTTTTGCTAATACAGTTTTACATCTAAAGTCCCAGTTAAGCAACTCTTCATTTGGTCCTGCAAACAGAGTGTCTCGTCGAATAGTATATAGGAGGTGCCTTTGCATTAGGAACTTTCTCATAAAAACAGATTATTTACCAATAGAGAAATTTCAAAGGCAAGTATACACACATTTCTAACAAAACACTCCGGCAAAAGCACTGTCAGATGGCAACCATATATGACAAAATAAGGGAAAGTTGAATGAACATGTCAGAGGTTTTCTTCAGTCCTATCATGAGTTCTTTTGGTGGCCATAAGGTCAACAAAGCACTCCTCCCTGCCTTTTCCAGGGAGGAGCTGAAGTCGCAGCCAGCATCACTTGGGCACACTCAGTCAATGAGGCAGCTGAATAAGATGCCCCCGAGTTGCCATAGAAACTGGAAGAAGCATAGAAGCACCTTCTCCTGCACACACTTTAATTTCATCTGAGTGACTTTAAGAACCAAAAATGAAAAGTGCACAAGGATGTAATTATATAAAAAGCTGTGTTCGATTATAAATACAGTATGTACTTTTGCCTCAGTCTACAGCTCACTTCTCCCTTCCATTTCGAGGCATTTGAACCATTCAAGGAGGAGTCTTCACTTCAGCTTTAATTGAAATGAGGCCCAGATTTACCAAGACAGGGGAGCGAGACTTTCTGCATTTCTATCTTTCCCTGGTTCACATTTGACGTCTGCATGTGGAGTCTTTTATAACAAAGTCTATTTCCAGGGGATCTTCATATTGGGCCATCTGGGTTCACCAGGGCTTACTGAAATTGCTCTGCCTTTTGGCATTTGTAGTCTAAAACATTGTATAGGTTTATGATCATTTTGCAGGATAATAAAAAGGGGTGGACAGGAGAATGCCAAAAAAGCAATTAGTGGAGAAGGGCAACAAAATCCTTTTTTAAAGAAATCCTGTTGCTACTTGCAATAAACAGCTAGTTTCACAATAGAGCAGGATGGGAGGAGAGTACCTCAACAGTGGTCCCATTGCAGTGTTCACCTGGGGGAAATTGTTCAGAATTTAGAGGGTCTGCCTCTGGTCTTTACACCTTCCTGAAGGGCTGATGGGTTAAATTTGCTGGAAGAAAATGACACATCTTCTTTCTAGTATCCTTTAGTGAAACAGGGCAATCCTGAACCTGCATGAATCCTGGCATGATTTGAAATGTACTTGCTCTTAGGTTCCTACTTCCTGCTAGTGATTTGCATGAAGTTGAGTGCAATATAGAATTTACTTAAAAAGGAAAATGCAAAGGTACAAGGTGTGTCCAATGAGCAAAAATGCAATCCTATGTGTTCTTCGTGAATATGCCTTGTCTGTTCTCTTGATTTGGAGGACTACACGTGAGAACCCGAGACTGAGACTTTCTGCAAGGCAAATAAGTCTTTTGTATAAGTAAAATATGAAAGGATTTTTCCCTTTTTGGAAAGCTGGCAGCCTGCAGGTAAAAAATGTGGCTGGTTCAGCTAGTGCTGTTTGTAAAACTAGACTGGCCATGTTTCTTAAATGCCTACTGAAACCAGTTACATGCTTGCAAGCAAAAAAAGAAAGAAAAATAATGGAACTGAAGAACGTCCTTGGCTGTTTAAGGTTGGAAAATTTTACTTAAATGAATCTAGAATTTCCAGATCTTTTTACCTAGAGGTACATAACAACCACAAAAGGAGTTTCCTCAAATATAGCTTTAAATGTCAGCCGTGTCCTCTTCCTGGCTTTGAGTTCAGATGTATTGTTTCTGGGGTTTTGTTTTGTTTTATTGTTGATTGTTTTTGGTTTTTGCCTCACATCAACCCACGATGAGAACTCAACTCCTCTTAGAGTTTTTCCAAAATAACATGAAATTGCATTATTAAGAAATGTTGGTTTTATAGAAAATTTTATACGGAAGACAGAAGAGGGGTTCTCTGCACACACTCCACGTGAAACATCAAACCTATCTTGCAAGTTGGATTTCTACAGGGATTTCGTTCTCTTATCTCTCACCACCAAGAGTGAGATTTACTCTTTTTACCTTTCGAAATCCAATAAGGTGCTGGGCAAAACAAGGGACCCTGTGGTTAGCAAGGCCCTTGTTGTTAGAAATGGTCAGCTTTAAAATGCCACAGATTAAAAGAAAAATTACACAATAACTGTGCCACTAAGATGCATAAAGTAATAAAGTTTAAATAACACAGTCCAGCATTTGCCTCCAGTCTCAAAAGCTCAAAAGTCTGATTCCATCAGCACATCTGGCCCTGGGAGCCAGATGTATGGACTTAAAATATTTATTTACAATGAGAAGTATGAATGCTAAGGGAACCACACACTTGAAGACTACAGTCAGTGTATGTTCACTGTCTGTGAATTTTTCATGGTGCTTGGGAATAGAGCAAGGAGAAGTCACGTGAATTAATCGTAGGATTGTAGGATGTTAGCAAACAAAGACAGCATCTTTCATCTAACTCAACTGGGAATCAGACTGAAGAACTGGTCATGTTGAATCATCAAATGGAACTCTCTTGCCCTGAACAATGCTTGGATCAGCACTATTCATTTTAGCTTGTGGGATTCTTCTTTCAGATACTTCCAAGGCCGACTAGTATCATCATTCTCTGTTCCCTTTTAATTAAAACATTCTTTACTTACATAAGTGAATATACACAGTCCATTTGAAGTTACATTTCAGAGGTCTGAAAATCTTTCTCTTGTTTCATCTGTGATTTTTTTATATAATTATCTCTTTATGGTATATTTTACATGCAATAAAATGCACTTATTTAAGTGTACATTTCTATGCTTTGGATAAATGTATATATTCTTGTAACTATTACCACAGTCAATACCATCATCTTCCAAATTTATTTTGTACCCTAATTCAGAGAATCCTCCCCTATCAGTCCCACCCTTGGCCCCAGGAAACCACTGACAAAGTAAGTTTACCTTTTCCAGAGATTTCATCCTATCTTTTTTTCTTTTTTTTTTTTTTGATTCCTTGATCTTTATTTTTTTAACTGTTAAATCGATACATTGTCATTGTACATAATTATGGAGTACAATTTGGTGTTTCAATAAATATCTATGTTGTATAATGATCAAAACAGGGTAATTAGCTTATATATCACCTCATGTATTTAATATTTCTTTGTGATGAGAACATTTAAAAGCCTAGCCCTAAAACTGTCCTCATAAAATTAATAAAACTAAATTGTCAGTTTTCTTACCAAAAGCATAAGCTTTGAGTAGAAGCAGGGCTAAGCATTAATCAGGTTTCCCTAGAGCCTACTTCTTTCTCGCTTCCTACTACTTAAAATTCACGTAGCCCCATCACAAGCTCCTGACTTCTACAGACGTCTTTAATGTTAAGAAACCTCAAAATTTCCATTAAGAGATGTTTTCCAGATCTTGCATTCTAAGGATCCACTGACACCAGACAGTCTGAAGAACTCTCCGAGGAACTAAGTGCAACAAGGCAGTTTCTACATATTTATGATTTTATCTCCCATGCCCTAATCAGTGACCTCCTGCTTCTCAGCCCCATACGTGCCAAACTTTTCTTAAAAAACACAGTCCAAATCTCCTCAGGGAGGCAGAGTTGAGGTTCTCTCCTATCTCCTCATTTGGATGCCCCTGTGATTATTAAATTCTTTCTCTGCAGCAACTCCCGCTGTTTCGACGTATTGAATTGTTACTGCTCGATGAGCCCTTGAACATGGCAGCCCTATAACACCTTCTAGCTATGTTGCAATATACAATACTTTACTCTTAACCATAGCCATCCTACTGGGCAATGGACACCAGAACTTATTTCTCCTATCTAATTGTAACTTTGTACCCACCGATCAATCTCTCCCTATCCTCCCCTACCCCTACTACCCCTCCCTAGTCTCTGGTAAACACTCTTCTACTTGCTGCTTCTATGATGTTACTTTTATTTTAGATTCCACATATGTGAAATCATGCAGTATTTGTATTTCCATGTCTGGCTTATTTCACTAAACATGATGCCCTCCAGGTCCATCCATGCTGCCACAAGTGACAAGATTTCATTTTTTTTTAATGGTTCAATAGTATTACATGGTGTGTGTGTTTCTGTGTGTGAACATTTTCTTTATCCATGCATCTGTTGTTGGACACTTAGGTTGATTTCATATCTTGACTATTGTAAATAGTTGTGCAATAAACATAGGAATGCAGATATCTCTTAGACACACTGATTTTATTTCTTTTGGATACATATCTGGTAGTGGAATTCCTGGGTCATACAGTCGTTCTATCTTTAATTTTTTGAGGAATTTCTGTACCATTTATGTAGTGATTTTACTAATTTTACAATCCCATTACCAATGTGTAAGTGCTTGCTTTTCTTCACGTACTTGCCAACACTTGTTTTCTCTTGTTTTTTTGATAATAGCAAGTCTAACTGGAGTGAGGTGGTATCTCATCGTGGTCTTGGTTTGCCTTTCCCTGATGATTAGTGATGTTAAGTATTTTTCATATACCTGGTGGCCACTTGTATGTCTTCTTCTGTGAAAAGTCTATTAAGATCTTTTGCCCATTTTTTAATTGGGATATATATACGTATCCCAATTTTGTATCTCCCATGCCCTAATCAGTGACCTCCTGCTTCTCAGCCCTATACCTGCCAAAGATTTTTTAAAAAACACGGTCCAAAACTCCTCAGGGAGGGAGAGTTGAGGTTCTCAACTCGAGTACATATATATTTGCTGTCAAGTTTCTTATACAAGTGAATATTAATCCCTTGTCAGATGTAAAGTTTGCCAATATTTTCTCCCATTCTGTAGGTTGTCTCTTCATTCTATTAATTGTTTTCTTTGCTGAGCAAAAGCTTTTTAGTTAGTTGTAATTCCATTTGTCTGTTTTTGCTTCTGTTGCCTGTGCTTTGAGATCTTATTGTTAAAAATTATACCAAGATCAATATTATGAAGCATTTCCCCTGTATTTTCTTCTAGTAGTTTCATAGCTTTGAGTTTTACATTTAAATCTTTAATTCATTTTGAGTTAATTTTTTAAATGTTTGAGTTGATTTTTATATATTTATGTATACTCCAATTTCTCTTCAGATTGCATGCATCTTTTGTCTTTGTTATTGTGTCTTTTAAAGGACATGCCTATCTCTGTTTTGATGCAGCATGCCTTGATTTTGCTCTCTAACTCTTAGAGAAGAATTTTACTAATTTTCAAGATTTTGGAAATTGAGTGCTCAATATATATTACTTCTGTCCAGCTCCCTACCTACTTCCTGGTCCAGCCCTCTGTACCACTGACACCTTTTTTGTTTGGTAGCACAACTTTTGAAAAAATATAATTCTGATTATATACATTAAATATAATCATATATATACATATATATGTACATATGTATATCTATATACATGTGCACACACACGTGTGTGTATATGATTTAACATATATTCTTCCTAAGGAAATCTACAATTCTAAGAAATTCTCAGATGAACTTCTACAGGTTTTGTGCAACAGGTTTGATGTCTCCCCTTTTTATTTTGTAGTAAATATATTTAGTTCCACTTAGTAAAATGTTATATGCAAGCTCATTCATTTTCTACAGAGAAATGGCTGTGAAAAAAAGCGGCCTTCCACAAGTTCCTTAAAAATTTTGAGCCTTGTTTGGCTCAAACTAGAAAATAAAAATAAAAACGGAATTTGTGAGATTTAAAAGAAAATAGTTTATGTAAAAGTGCTTTACAAATGATATAGCACTATATATATTATTTTATACTTGTAGTAGCAATTTTTTATTTTCTGATATAGACAGTTTTTACCCTAAATTCCAAATACTTAAGTCCATCAAACAGCAACAACAACAACAAAGGGCTTTTCTCATTTTGAAAAATGCTTACCAACCATCCAATGCCTAGAACTATGAGAGGTGTTGGAGATTCAAAGGTAGGCTTGTCAAAGAGCTCTCAGTGGCATGAGAGAGAATGAGAACAATTACAGTAACCTAATTTTGAGTTTCTATGTTTGTCCTCTGACCTTAGCAATCAAGGCAAAAGACCTCCAGTAAAGTGTTTGTGCAGTACATGTAAGCACACTCTTCTCCATCCTTGCTGAGAAAATCCATAGTCACATTTTATCAAATGTCAAGAGGTTTCACTCTTTTTTTTTTTTTTTTTTTTTTTTTGGTACTTGAGTTTATAAGGCTGGAGTTTATGCACCTGGACCCTGGCACTACGTGAAGGGAAGGTGTTGTTCTTGGCAAAATGCTCAGTAACAAGCCTATCGGATTACAGAGTGGATTTCCTTTATCTTGGGGCATTGGACTCTATTCAGGGAGCAGGAGGGATAAGATTTCACAGCTTGTTTGGACATGCTAGTTACTTCTTATTCTCATTCTTCTGAAGAGTGTAGTCTTCTGGCCTACATCCTAGTAGAATCAATGTCCAGACAAGAAATGCCTTCAGTGTTTTAGATGCTCTCTGCTGAACCAAATGACTTTATTTACCAAAAACAAAACTACTGCCTTCCAAGAGGAAGGAGGTGGCCTTTCCCAGAACTTCTAGCCAAACCAGAGTGTCCTGCTGTTTGACAGAGGTTTAGTAGTGTTTCTATCAGGATTCCTTATATAAGAAAACCTTTTTTCTTACATTGTGTCCAAGGTGGTTTTTTCCTCAATGGGCTTCAGGGGATTCTTTTCCTACTACTTCTTTAGGTATATTTTTTCCCTTGCTGTTTTCATCACTTCATTCTGCAGGCCAAATCTTTACCAAATATTCATGTCACTGAAATCTTTCTGGCAAATCTGCTAAAATGAATCATTTATTTTCCTTTGCAAAAATCTCTTAAAAAGAAAGCAGTATTCCTGAAAAGAGGTTTGAGGAGGTTCAATTTTTCCATCACTTCACCATAACACATGCAGACACAGACACAGACACACACACACACACACACACACAACTGCTATGTGTACATGCATGAAACTAAAGGCACACCATAGCGATTGTCACAGTCCTCATTCTTGAGTCTCTCTTGTGACTTTGGTAAGATCAAAGGAGAAATTCAGCCCTGAAACTGTAGAGACATCACACAATTTGGGGCATTTGTCCTGATTTATTTATTGTCCATTATATGTGTTATAATTACAGGGGAGGAAAAAAATAATGTCCATTATATGTGTCATAATTACAGGGGAAGAAAAAAATAATTGTAGGTGATTCTTATTTCTTCTCCAATAACTTATTTATAATTTTAATATTTTCTACAATGAAAATATATAACTTTTTGTTTCTTATCCATGATTGTTGAGTTAAACACATAGTTGATATTTCCTATACTCTTTTTTGTTCAATAATAAATGCACTAAAGTCTCTAAAATATCATCTGAGTACCATTTTGAACTAAAATCATAGGTGTTGGCACGTTGCATTCTCATGGTTTTCAAAAATTTCTAAGTAGTTTAATAGCCCAAAGATTATTTAAAAGAGCATTTTAATACATCCAGTTGGATATTTATTTATTGTTTTGTTTTATTTTTGTGAAAGGAGGCTATCTCTTTCCTTTTATTTTTATTATCTAGTTTTATTGAACTGTGTCAGAAAATATGAAATATATTATTGTATTTAAAATCTAATGGCCAACTTTAATAAATATGTCATGGCTATTTGAAATTAAAGTACATTTCCTTTTGTTAGGTACACATTTTAAATATCTATATGGCTGTTAACTGTATAATTCAAATATTCAAAAGTTTAAATACTTTTTATCTGTTTAATCTCTTGAGTATTGAGGTAAGTATGTTTAAGTCTCTACCATGATGGTTTAATATTCTATTTTTACTTGTATGGCACTTGCTTCCTGTATATTTTATTGATATTTTATTAGGTACATCCATGTTCATGATTGTTAAATCTTATTAGAGTATTGTAACTTTACCAAATAAAATAACCCTCTTTTTACTTTTTATCTCAGATTATTTTTCGTCAGATGTTAATATGGTAATGCTATTTCAGTTTTCTTGGTATTGGTCCAGTATAACTTTTTTTTGTCTTCCTTCATTTTTCTACCTCTCTATGCCATTTTTATATTTTAATATTTTCTACACAGAGAAATACAAAATTTGAGAAGAACATTTATAATTATTATAAACACTGACATGTTTTGTATTTTCCTTTCTTCTTTCTTTCTTTCCTAGTCATTACTGTATTGACATATTTGCCTTTATTTTTTCTTTTACTGGCTTATAAATACACTTTTTTTATTTTAGTGGCTGTCTTATATTTACATTGTATTAAAACAAATCATTCTGAAGACGCCTATGACTTGTTAGCATTTATATCTATTTTCTTCACTAAGACGAAAGCTTAACATGCTTTCAACTCTCTCTCCTGACTTCATATTCCTAATCTTAGAATTTCTGCTCCCTGTAGTACATGAGAAAAATCAACATCAAATAAATTTTAGATCTTTATTTTAAACTTGATGCAAACTTATTATGCTATCTTAAGATGGAACAGAAACTACCATATTAGAGTAAACATTTTTATTGTTTAAACAGAGGATCTCTGGATTAAGTTTTACATTTCAAGAAATAGGTCAGGTTGTTAATTTGATATTGAGTGCAGCTGCCTTTCACAATCTGGTCTTGAGAATCCACAACAATTTAACTTTCACTAAATATGGCACGTGGTAAATAACCAGTCTATATGAACAGATCCTCCAAATTTTCCTGATAAGCTCAGATTTGAGGACCCCCACACTATACCAAACCCAGATAGATGGGCCCTATCCCCAGAGGTTTTTGGTTTTTTGTTTTTGTTTTGTTTTGTTTTTTGAGACGGAGTCTCGCTCTGTCGCCCAGGCTGGAGTGCAGTGGCGCAATGTTGGCTCACTGCAAGCTCTACCTCCCGGGTTCACGCCATTCTCCTGCCTCAGCCTCCTGAGTAGCTGGGACTACAGGTGCCCACCACCACGCCCAGCTAATTTTTTGTATTTTTAGTAGAGATGGGGTTTCACTGTGTTAGCCAGGGTAGTCTCGATCTCCTGACCTTGTGATCCACCTGCCTCGGCCTCCCAAAGCGCTGGCATTACTCAGTACATTGGGGATGGGCCTGAGGATTTGTATTTCGAATAAGTTTCTAAGCTGCGCATATGATGCTGGTCTGAAGACCCCACATGAGGAACAACTAGTCTAATGCAACAAATTCTGAGCAGGCCCCGTGGGTAAGAGACTGGATCTACCACCTGGGGAAAGCCATTTGTCCTTCCAATATTCCTATTCCCATTACCTCAAGTAAAGGGGAAGATGAAGGACCAGATGGCTCCTAAGATCCAGCCAGCTCTAGTTTTTGTGTATGTTCTTTTCTTTCTCTAAAGAGGCTGTGGTTTATTTTCTATCACATTTGATAAAAGAGAGCATCATATAATTGCAATTATCAGTGAGATAACTTTAAGATAATTACATAAGGACTATTACTTTAGTACTTATATACCCGTAAAAATTTCATACAAGAAGGTCCAATAGGCTTGTTAGGGGCAAAAAAAAAAAAACAAAAAAAAGAGAAAGTAAAGTTCAAGCAAAATATAGAGTAGCTTACATAAGTCAGGCTATAAATATTTATACATTTAAATAAAGGCCAGAACTTTGCTTCTGTGTTTAATTTTTTAGCAGCCAAATTAAAAGAAAAATGTAAAAATTAAGATAAATGTTTTAAGAACTATGTAAAGTGTTGGGCATAAAGATGGGAACAACAGACACAGGGGAATACAAGAGGGGAGGAAGGGAGGAGGGCAAAGGTTGAAAAACTACCTATTGTGTATTATGCTCACTACATAAGTGACAGATCCATTCATATACCAAACCCCAGCATCATGAAATATACCTTTGTAACAAACCTGCACATGTACCCCAATTCTAAAATAAAAGATGAAAAACAAAAAACCAGAAAACCCCAAAGTAAATACAGAAGTAAATAAATAAAAAGAAATATGTAAAATGTTATGTCATTCCAAAGGAAACCACTTGTATTAAGGGACAGTGGTTAAAACAATGAGAGGACTTTGGTAATAAGGAGCCTTGTGTTAAACCACAAATGATGGATATGACTTTAATAGGTAGATGTGGTAGGGAAGACCTTCCAAGCAAATGGCCCACTACAAACACACATGTAGACATAAGAAACCTAAAGCATATCTTGATAACCACAAGAGACCCATTTTGTCTAGGGCAGGAATTTTGCCCCCGGGAACATTTCACAATGTTTGAAGATAATTTTGTTTGTCACAACTGGGCAGTTGGTGCTCTTGGCATCTAGTGGCTAGAGACCAGAGATACTGCTAAACTTTCTGCAATGCACAGAACAGACCCCAACAACAAAAAATTGTCTAGTCCAATATGGAAATAGTGCCTCCTTGAGAAACCCTGTTCCAGGGAAGCCAAATTTAGACGTTAATGGGGAATGCAACTGGAAAAGTAGCTTGCAGATTTTAAATGGTAGGCCAAGGAAAAGTTACCAGAAATAGAAGGTTCTGAGCAACGACTGAAGTTTTTTTTTTTTTCTAATAACCATAGTGCCTTGTGGGAAACTTCAGTGTGAAATACATAGAGATGGCTGGGCACAGTGGCTCACACCTGTAATTCTAGCACTTTGGGAGGCTGAAGTGGGTGGATCACTTGAGCCCAGGTGTTTGAGACTGGCGTGGGCAACACAGGAAAACTCCATCTCTACAAAAAATCACAAAAATTAGCCAGGAATAGTGGTGCACAACTGTGGTCCCAGCTACTTAGGGGATTGAAGCAAAGGGATCACCTGAGCCCAGGAGTCAAGGCTGCAGTGAGCTAGGATTGCATCACTGGACTCCAACCTACGCGACAGACGGAGACCCTATCTCAAAAAATAAATAAAATAAAATAAAATAAAATAAAATAAACAACAACAACAAAAAACCCCCACACAAAACATAGAACTGATTAAAGGAATAAAATCCCAGGAAATGGGATGATCAATTAGGAGCCTATGGCAATATTTCAGATGAGGGGTAAGAAAGACTTTAGAAAGGAAAGGCAATGATCAATTCCAGAGACATGGCAGAAGAGAAATGTATATGACTCAGCAACTGTTTAAATCATGGGAAGAGAGAAGGTGGCTGGAAAAATCACAGTGCGGTTGAATTAAGAAACAGAGTCAGGAGAGAAGAGTGAACTGAAGAGGAACAATTATACTTTGATTTTTGAGGTGCGGGCAGATCATTTATAGGTGGACACACCAAATAGGCTTCTAGAAGGCAGATTGATTCAACCTACTATTTTTGTCTACATTCCTGAACTCTTCCATTTGAGTTGAATCCAAGTTACCACCCTCATTTGCAACAACGTAATCTTTTCACTCTCAGGTAAGGGTGGGGGCACATGCTTTGCCCTTCAGAGAAATTCAACTAGTGGGGCCAACTAATTCAAGTCTCATCCCAGCAGCATAGTATTGGAGTTCACTAAATATTTAACAGGAGTCAAAAGGAGTAATGTTTTGTTTACTATCAATTGTGTTTGCTTT
This sequence comes from Pan paniscus, assembly GCF_029289425.2. NCBI lineage: Eukaryota > Metazoa > Chordata > Mammalia > Primates > Hominidae > Pan > Pan paniscus. Next base: position 86,217,524 of record NC_073268.2, read on the forward strand.
TGTGTGCAGCTTTCATGATCCCAGGGTTGTAAACTTGCAAGTCACATCTGTGTTCTGGGCATGAGCTCACATTTATGTAAATCACCTTCACATGCTGCTACAAATCCACTCAAGTCAACGGTTCAGCACATCCCAACATGCACATTGGAGAGGTTTCCATGAATTACATTCTTTGTTTTAATCCGACATTGACTCATTCCCATGTATTTGCCATCACTCCTGCTGCAACTTGACACACAGTGCTTTGTTAGCCTTGTTTTATATGTCTTACTTTATAGCTGGTAAAGATTCTTTCTCCCCTCCTCTTATGGCATGAGAGGAAGTAGAGGAGGCCAGGAGTTAATCACTGCCCACAGCTGATGTATACAGCAGCCAAAAGCAGGCATTTTCATATGTTTATTATAAGGAAGTATAGCCAGTTGAATTCCCTCTGACTTATGCAGGCATAAATCCTCCACTGCAGGATTTCCTCAACCTTCCAGCTCCATAGAATCCTGCAATGCTGGCCAGGTGTGGTGGCTCACGCCTGTAATCCCAGCACTTTGGGAGGCCAAGGTGGGTGGATCATGAGGTCAGGAGTTCAAGACCAGCCCGGCCAGCATGGTGAAACCCTATGTCTATTAAAAATACAAAAATTAGCTGGGCATGGTGGTGCACACCTGTAATCCCAGCTACTCGGTAGGCTAAGGCAGGAGAATTGCTTGAACCTGGGAGATGGAGGTTGCAGTGAGCCAAGATCGTGCCACTGCACTCCAGCCTGGGTGACAAGAGCGAGATTCCATCTCAAAAAACAAACAAAACAAAACAAACAAACAAACAAAAAAATAAAGAATCCTGCAATGCTAAAATCCACGAATTCTACTCATTCCAACTACATTCTTGCCATACAATTTAAGTCTATGCTACAAAGAGTAAGCATGATATAAGGCAACTAAACTGGTCAGTTGCAAAACTTCCTTTTGTCTGTCCTGTGGGTTTTCTGTCAACTGAGTTGTTAAACTGCTATACCAGTTTCAGGAGTACATCTATTCCATGAGTTTTGTCGGCTGGGTGGGGTTCTGTACTGAAGGTCTTTAAGGTACTCCTCCATATGCCCAACAGTCAAAAGTAAGAAGAAGAACATAAACCAGGGTGATCCACTGTGAAACCTGCTGAGAGAATGTTTTGATGTGAAGCCCTTCCCAGAAGTGAGAATGACCACGGAGAAATTACCTCCTTCTAGTCTCTCACCTTCCATCTGCCATGAATGAAACAACTGCCAGGCAGAGAGACTGGTCATTGGCATTGGTCTGCCATGCTTGGTATGGACATTTTTTCTAGGGACACATCAATCCCTCGCCTGACCCCAGATCCTGAGAAACATCTTGTGAGGTTATACCTCTTTCACACCATTGAAGAATCTATCTCTTCGATATTTTTGAATGGCTTCCAAACCATAAGTCGCTCCTTTGACACTTTCATTTTTGGCACGAACTGCATTATTTCCATACTCAGAGGTTTACAGTAACCAACAGCAAATGTTCTGCAAACAGAAGCAGAAGGTAACTTAGTAGGCGGTAGGAAAGACCAAGACAAGTTTTATCAACCCCACGATTCTCCAGAACCAGCCCTGATTCTCTGATTCATTTTAAGTTTGTTTGAAAATTCTGTTTGAAGAAGACAAAGAATTATTAAATACAATAAAAAGTAGGATGTTTAAAAAAGAAAACAAAAAACCTTGGATTCTTGGAAAGCTATAGAAGAAATTGAGATTCTCGGTCTAAAAGGATTAAGAGAATACCTGGGTGCATGTTTTATTTAATATCTAGACTTATGTGCAGACAAAAGTTTCCCTGGGGCTCTGGGAGGAAGTTCCAGGATGGTAAATGTAACAGATGAATTCTATAGGGCCTAAAAAAACAAAAAAAACCTTTAGAAATTCTTCTTTCTTTCACGTAAGACCAACTCAGTCATATTCTTTCTTCCTACTTGTTTCAGCAATTGGAAACATCTTCAAACTCATTCTGTAAGAATGATACAATTTTCAAGAGATGAAATTAAAATTATGCCATTAATAATATCTTAGATGTATGGCATGTATTTTCAGTGGTCTTCCTCACCCAGTGAGTGCTTCTATTCAGATTTTGTTGAAAATGACCACTAGGGCTGAGCTGGGAACTCTTGCCTATTGGTACCTAAAAAGCCTCCTAGTCTGACTGCTCCTGGGAATCACCAAATGTGTTTTCCAACTTTTCATGCTATACACATGCTTTACGCACTCACATATACACAGAAACACAACTTAAAATTAGCTCTGTTAATGTCTGTGTTATTTTCCATTCTGTCTTCAACAATTTCCCTATCACGTTCTTCCCTATGACAGTCTTGGATGAAAAAGGTCTATTTGATGTCATCACATATATTTTCACCTAAGAATGGAAAATTTTTTTTTTAATTTCAACTTTTCTTATAGATTGAAAGGTACACGTGCAGGTTTGTTACACGGGTAGACTGTGTGACTCTGAGGCTTGGGTCCCTAACAATCTCATCTCCTAGGCCATAAGCATAGAACTCAACAGGTGCTTCTTTAGCCCATACCCGCCTCCTACCATCTTCTGTCTAGTGACCCCCAGTGTCAATTGTTCCCATCTTTACAATCATGCGAGTCCAATATTTAGCTCCCACTTATAGGTGAGAATATGTGGTATTTGATTTTCTATTCTTGCGTTTTGTTGCTTAATCTCCTCCAGCTCCATCCATGTTGCTACCAAGGGCATGATTTCATTCTTTTTTATAGGTGCATAGTATTCTATGGTGTATATGTACCCCATTTTCTTTGTCCAATCAACCGTCGATGGGCATTTAGGTTGATTCCATTTGTTTTTGCTATTGCTATTGTGAATTGCACTGCAATGAACACGTAAGTCCATGTGTTCCTTATGACAGAATGACTTATTTTCCTTCAGGTATATACTCAGTAGTGGGATTGCTGGGTTGAATGGTAGTTCTATTTTAAGTTCCTTGAGGAACGAAGTGCTTTCCACGGTGGATGAAATAGTTAGCATTCCCACCAACAGTATACAAATGTTCAAACAGGGATTTGTTAATCCCGTGATTTAATGAAATTACCTAAGGTTTCTACTAAACGTGATTATCATTTAACATCCATAATTAGTAAGCAATGTACCCTAAGGACTTTAAAGCAATTTTTAAATAACCTATGGTAATCTAGAAACCATTAGAAAGTGTGAGTCATTATTTCAGGCCCTATTTATAAGGACCCTGACTACCTTAATTAAACCAAATGAATCTAAACTGTCTCGTGTTACACAATTCATTGTATCTTAGGATAAAGATACGCATTAACTAAATAAACTGCATCTACTATATTCACCAGATAATGAGTTAGTGAAGTAATTAAACATAAATATTTTTAATGCCAAGGAAAATGAATACTCAAGGCCACCAACCCAGCATTCGGCAATCTTGTTAACTTTATGTCTTCCTTTTAAAGAATTACAGGAAAGGTTAAATTGTTCAGGATAATTCTGGATAATCTCTGAAGAAACTGTAATAAAAACATCACTTGTGAAAGGGGCCACCATGATCTTTGAAAAAGTGTGGTCAGTAACATGGTTGTGAATTTTAAGTACTCCTGACCGTTTGCTCTTTAGTGAGTAGTACAATCACTGAGAACTAAATCATTTTGGCTATTTTATAAAAATAACTCAACAAATACTAAATAAATACTGATTTCAGGGTAAAGACAAAGCTTTGTTACAAAAACTACAACTTGAATTTATATATGTGCAATGTCAGTTAAATTTGAACAGTGGCTTGAGTCTAGGTGATTTAAAGTTTGAATATAAACTCATGAAGAAGGACTCAAAAATTAGGCCTTCCACAAATTTTAATAATTGGCTTCACCTTGTTTATTCCTGTCTTCATATATATATACCTTTATTTACGGTGCCCAGAATGAAGGGTTACCTCTCACGTGGATGTACATTTAAATATAGTCATATAATATTTTTACTACTTTTTGGTAACTATAATTTTTATTCTTTTCCTGTATTTAATCAAATAACTTTTTTTTTTTTTTTTGAGATGGAGTCTCGCTCTGTTGCCCAGGCTGGAGTGCAGTGGTGCGATTTCAGCTCACTGCAAGCTCCGCCTCCCGGGTTCACGCCATTCTCCTGCCTCACCCTCCAGAGTAGCTGGGACTACGGGCGCCCGCCACTACGCAGGGCTAATTTTTTGTATTTTTAGTAGAGACGGCGTTTCACCGTGTTAGCCAGGATGGTCTCGATCTCCTGACCTCGTGATCCACCCACCTCGGCCTCCCAAAGTGCTGGGATTAAAAGTGTGAGCCACCGCGCCCAGCCTAGTCAAATAACTTTTATAACAGCAACAGCAATGAAATAAAAACAACTTTGCTATGTGCCACACACTATTATGAGCATTTTACATACAATATAGTCTCATTTAATCCTTAACAAAACCTTTAAAGTAAGCATTACCACTACCATTTTGCATAAAGAAACTGAGTCAGAGAGATGTTAAGAAACCTGCTTAAAATTAAATTGTTACTGAGTGGCAGAGCCATGATTTAACCCAGATCTTTTTGACTCCAGTTAATCCTATCCACTATGTTATACTGTATAGAACTGCTATGTGTGTCTACACTAAATGGGGGAAATGATAATTCTCTTATTTGCAATTTATCTGGGTTGATAATGATCCATGTTTAATATTTTGCATTGTATTGTGAGTCCCTGATCTTCTTGTTTTCTTGTCCTACAAGGTATAGGCTTCTTTGAAAAAAATTATTATTACCAAACTTCTATAATAACTCTCACTTTCCATATGTGTATATATCTGGCCCTCAAAATAATTTGTGGCAATTGGTGAGTTATACAATTGACAATTATTTGTTTAAATCAAAGGAGACACAATAAATACAGGAAACAATCTTCAGAAGTCAATTTAAAAGTCTCTAGGAATAAATAAATTACACAGTATCACAGGACACATACGAAAGAAACTTTCAAACACCGGCTACAAACACCAGCTAAGTGGAGATGTTACATGCATTGCAATTCCAATGTATAGTGCAGCTGTTTTTATGAAGCTGATGTTCACAAAGTTAAAAATAATTGCCGGAATTAATCACTGAAAGGCTAATAACCTTTAAGAAATATGTAATGAATGGTTTTGCACACATTTTTATTTTTAGTTTAAATAACTTTTTTTTATATTCTTCAATTTATGCCTATTAAATTCAGGGCAGACAATATATTAGCTGAACCCTTAACATTCTTAGGTTGAGATTTATAATTCTTATAGCTGTATGCAGCTCAGCAGGGCTTCATTAATACACTGGTATTTAAGTCATTAGGTTTATTCTACTGTGTGTAAATAGGCAGAGGAACGGTTACCTTGGGTAACATTTAAGTGCAATAAATAACTCTACATCTATTTAATCTGCCTAATTGGTATTTTTCAAAGGAATGGCAGCGTAACACACTTTTATGTGGCAGTCTCTCACAAGACACCCAAAACAACAAAATTAACAAGAAAAAGAAAAGAAGAAAAAAAAAAACCTTGCCCAGTGAAATGAAAAGATGAACACAGCTGTGACAGTGACAGTGATCAGTATCTGCCAAACACAAAGAAAGAAGGATCATTCTGCAGAAGGCCATTAAAAGCAAGTTATATCTCGATCTTAAGCAAGGTTGCTGATTTTTTTTTGCTTCCTAAAAGCCATAAAATCAAAGGCCCAACCTATGACCATTTTCTTAGCAAACCAAAATGTAGAGGTACTAGCTGACTAAGGGAAAAATCACATATTCACTTAATTCTAGAGCCCCATTTCCAGCCACAGAGTATCACAAAAGCAGGGAGAAAGGGCACCCGAGCCCATTTCCCAAGACTTAACATTCTAACTCAGAGGAAGGTCTTAAGGGAGGTAGTGGAGGATAAGCAGAAAGTCAGCAATTCTCTTTGCAGTTCTCAAAATCAGACTAATGAAAATAAAACTAACAATAAAGTACTTATGGAGCACAGAACTTGTGATAGACCAGAGAGAGAAGATCAGAAAAATTAAGGGCATGCTCCCAGAGCAGAGAGAAGACAAAGATTAGTTGAGAAAATGTTCTGAGTAGGAAACCTTTTGGGGGAGAGGGCAAACTGACACTACCACAAGGCCTGATATTAACTAGGTGCTCAGTAAATATTCCTTGAATGATTGACAGAAGGGAAGAAAAAAGGAGGGAAGGAGGGAAGGAGGAGGGAGAGCAGGCAGTGACAAGCAAGTGGCTGTCCGTCATTTACCCTTCCTTTTTACCATGTTTACACTCTTGCCACATATAGATGCAGTCTGTTCCTTTTTTGGTTTTTCTACCAAACATCTAGAGTCCATGTGATATTCTGGGTGTATCTACATCTGGGCCAGAATAGTACATTGTGTTCTATCTTTAACTCACAGGACATACAGCAATAGTCTAAGTCTCCTGAAAAGCCCTAGAATAGTCAACAGATATAATTTCTCTTTCACACTTTTTTGAGCAATCATTAAAAATAACCGAAGCAAATGTAATTTCAGTGAAAGGGGCTATCTTTGGATGCCATGAGAATGTGATAGGAGAATATGTATTTACATTTTAATTAGTGTCAAAATAAATATTTTTATTGGTGTCAAAGTTAGAAACACATTAACTTTTAAACCCATGCATTCTAAAAGTGACTTATAGCTTACTAATACTTTATAGCGTTTCTTAAACTTTGTTTGGCTTAGTTTTCTCATGTGTAAAATGGTGATAATAGCATCCGCCACGCAGGGCTGGTATGTGGATACAAAGAAAAAATTTATACAAAGCATCTAATACAATGCTTGCTACATTGTAGGGGTCTAATTTCTCCCATTTTAGACAACCCTAATTTATTAATATTTTCTGTGTCTGTCTTTCCCAGAATACAATGGAAGAATATTTTTTAAACCACATTAAAGAAATTTGAAATCTACAAAATATAGAAAGTAAAATCTAACATTTCTAAAATGTTTGAAATAATTCATTAAACGTCAAAACATAATACCGAAAAAGGAAGGGCCATCTATCTAGGTTGAAGTTTGAGGTTCCAGTTTGTTTTTTATAGTTTTACCATAATTCGAACTTGAACTTTTTTTTCTCTGATGGAGAAATTCTCTGCAAACCTCCCCTGGACACAGAGAAAATGCTGTAAGCAGTGAAGCCAGCTTCAAGATACCTGTACTTCAAAATGAAACAGTCTGCAACTTGCTTATCGGCAGTTCATGGAACAGTTCTCAACCAGGACGTTACCATTCTCCAGGAAGTGTTTGGGGATATGTGAAGATGTTTTTGGAAGCCACAACCATGGAAGGTATTTCTAATATTTATTGCCAGGGAGCCAGGGATGGTATACTCCTGCATCCATTGCCATGGAGCCTGTAAATGGAAAAGCATCCCATCCAATTCGCACACCCATGCATTCAAAAATATTACTATACTCACATATGCCTATGCATATGTGTAGTCATATTTTTAAATATTTCTATATGCGTGCAAAACAAAAACAATATCCATTTCAAGATGTTAATATAAATAAACATGCAGAATGATTGATGCCCTTCTTAACAGCTGAGGGTCTTAGGAATTAATCTTGTCTTGCTGAACGTTGATTCTCAAATAAATTGTTCTGCAAAAATGCATCCCCTTAGGAGTAGTATGACATGCCCTGCCACGCCAACTCCTATTAAATATTTAGACCGGCAAAAAATATCTAAGAGTCATGTAATTTGCTTTTTTTTTTTTTTTTAAACAACAACAAAAGAAAACCCTCAAGTTTTAAAATTCTCTCTCGAAGAAGCCATTGTCAGAGGCCACTTTGGGTTGGGTAGGTAGTAAATCTGTGTGTGAGCCTACATGCCATGCATCTTCTTTAGGAATGGATGCTTTTTAAGGAAAGATTTTTGTAGGTGGTTCTTTTTTGTTCTGACATTGCATTTATATTCGGCTCCACCCCCACGGTCTTTCATTTAGTGGCACTTGCAGAAAGCCAACTCCTAAAAAGATGTATTTTTCCTTGTCCTGTACTGGAGTGGAAACTCTTCTTATTTATATACACTGTCATAAACAGATGCTATAGAAACATAAACTCTTTTTTTTTTTTTTTTTTGGTAGCACCTTGTCTTTTTTGCTAACCTCATGCAGACATGAAGGAAACTATATCCTGGGAAAATGGAAGATGGCAACACATTAGTGAAAATGTCATTGGAAGGGTGCACTGCCCCAGAGCTATGTTGCTGAAATTTCTAAGCCTTTCTTTAATAGCCTTCTTGGGTCCCTAAGCAGGGAGGTTTTGGATGAATTCTCCCCAGCCGTGGTATGCCATTGTCTGATTCTTCCAGCCAAAATTTACAACAACAAATAAAAAACAGTGGATCCTTACGAGAAATTTTTTCCTGGGAAAGCCATATATTGTGGAAAGGGGGAAGAAATTGTAATGTGGACCAAACTCTTTCAGGTCATTCAGAGTATCTATTGTAGCAACTGAAAAGCTCCAAACCAGTCAAAAAGGTGTTTTTAGGTCCGACATACGTTATCAAACATTCGCCTACATATTATTAGTTTATTTATGAGAAACAAATATAAAGATGCTTGCATGTATTTCTAGCAGTATCCATATAATTGAATGCTTTACTTTTTAGCAAAAGGACTGTCTTTAAATTGAGTATGAGCCTACCTTCCCCAGAGTCAAATTCTTTATTAGACATATCACAGTATTTTCATACTCATATTCTAAGGCAGATATGGAGTTCCCGAGATCACAGAATGTCAGAATTTACTCAAACATCTGCCCATGCCCCTGGGCAAAGTTACATCAACGATCAGAAATTATGTTCCATGTTTCTTTCTCTTTCTGTTCTACCCTGTTTTCATATTCAGTTACACTTCCTGGTTCTATTGAATACTGGAAGTGCCAAAATGTGGCAAGAAAGACAAGTTCTAGCCTTACCAGAAACAAGAAGTATTTAGAGGTAAGACTCGTATTGTGAAATTTCTAATCCAGTTGCACAAATTGAAAAGTTTCTAATTTAAACTTCCCCTACATAATCTCATGTGGGAAAAACCTGTGCTTTTGATGTAATTTAATGAAGAGAGGTTAACTGGAAAGAGGCATTAGGAAAAACATGGAGGACCCACCCAAGGGTAACTGGGGGTACCTCAGGGGCCTGCCATCTCCTGCTTTGTTCTAGTCACACATCTCAGAATATGTCTGGCATTCTGGGCTCAACAATGTGACTTATGTGACTTATTTCTTTGTTTTGTTTTGTTTGAGATGGAATGTCACTGTGTCACCCAGGATGGAGTGCAGTGGCACGATCTTGGCTCACTGCAACCTCTGCCTCCCAGGTTCAAGCGATTCTCCTGCCTCATCCTCCTAGGTAGCTGGGATTACAGGCATGCACCACCATTCCCGGCTAATTTTTGTATTTTTGGTAGAGACAGGGTTTCACCATGTTGGCCAGGCTGGTCTCAAACTCCTAACCTCAAGTGTTCTGCCCGCCTTGGCCTCCCAAAGTGCTGGGATTACAGGCTTGAGCCACTGCGCCTGGCCTCATGTGACTTATTTCTCAAATGTTAAATGAAGTATAATATCTATTTTTATAAACAAATATTTATAGGTATATCAACTTTTTCCCTCAGATTATACATATCATTTTAAAACTATGGTATCCCAAAACCTACAGAAGTCATGGGCTTACCACAGTTTCCAATTTGGTAGCAAACAGAGACTCTTTGAACTGTGAGCATAAGGGTTTGTTTTTGTTGTTGTTTTGTTTTTGAGACAGGATCTCACTCTGTTGCTCAGGCTGGAGTGCAGTGGCACGATCATGACTCACTGCAGCCTTAACCTCCCAGGCTCAAGTGATCCTCCCAACTCAGCCTCCATGGTAGCTAGGACTACAGGCACACACCACCATGCCTGGCTCATGTTTTGTATTTTCATGGACACGAGATTTCGCCATGTTGCTCAGGCTGGTCTCAAACTCCTGGGCTCAAGCGATCCACCTACCTTGGCCTCCCAAAGTGCTTGGATTCAGGAGTGAGCCACTGTGGCTGGTCCTATAAGGGTTTATTTATTGCAATAAAAAATGAACGTGTCATATTTTGCCTGTAAAGAAGTTTGCATTAAAGAAAGAGGAAGTATTATCTTCCAGCAGTGAAGTATTAAGATTTAAAGCAATATTACTACTTTTCACCTTCTTATCCAAACCAAATCAGATCCAGATCATGTGAATTAAAATGACCAGAATATTAGCACCCTTAATTATAGCAATCTATTCCTCTCTTTTTGTTTTCCATGGATTCTGTCCAACCCAGGAATATTATGTTTGCATTATCGCTATAGAATTTGCATCAAAGGCATGGCTTGATTTTTCTTTTTTATGTCCTCTGGAAATCTCAAGCCCCAATGACTAAAATCCTGAAAGGTTTTAAGTTTTTCCACTAGTTAATACAATAAGAAATTAGTTGCATCTACATATTTAGATTATTGTAGGAAGTCATACACAATTTTCACTTTGCAAAACATGATTGTGTAGACAGAACCTCATGTTCCAAGTAACTGTTTGTCGTTAGGTAGCTAGTATCATCTGTTCATCTAGCACTCTTGGCCTTTTTTACTCTTTAAACACAGAGCTTCCAAGAAGAGTTATAGGGCAGAGCTACAATGCAGTTATTTATTCCAGCCCTCTCACAAGACAACTATATTTAGGATATGATTTCACCAGTCTTAGACTCTGTACTTTGTAGTCTGGTACATAAACACAATTCAAATGTCCTCACAATTCTTCATATGAGCAAAAAGAGAAAACAGATCTGAGTTAGTTCTATAATTAAAATTATTGAAATATAATATCAGATACAATATATTATGTGTGAGTGTGTGTTTGTGTGAGATTCTTCTAAAAATATAGCAAAATGTTGACAGTGCTAATCTCTGGAAAAAGGGGTCGTGAATAATTCTATGCTCTTCATTAAAACTGTATGTATTTTACAGATTTTATAATGATTCACATGCTACCATTATTGGAAGTAAATAAAGACTTAGGGTGTCCTCATTGATATGCAATTAACATTTATTTGCTGTCTGAAACTCTCAATCTTGTAATCAGAGCACTAAATGATTTATTAAAGGTGTGGACTGCTTTTCAACCAACAGAAGCATAGTAATATACGATATATAGCAAGGAAGGAAGACAAAGCCACAGTGCAATTAGGCAAAGGCAAAGAGGTAGTTACAAATATGGGACATATTTTAAGAAGAGCTGAAGCCACTGAGCAAAATTTGTTCTTGTCTGGGGAAACGATGTTAATCTACAGTTAGTCTTTTAAGGGTGGTACCTGAAAGTATGAACATGACTTTGAAGATGAATTTCTGTTTTAATGAAAAACCTGGGAGTCTACAGAAGAAGACTGCAGTGGTTTGTGGAGACTCCCAGATTGTCTATTAAAACTGTAATTCATTCTTAATTCTTCCTTCTGCCTCGACACCCAGTCATTACATTTTATCAGCTTCACGTCCAAATCATCTCAAGAATCTTCACTGCCTTCACTCCCACTGTCACTGTCTGAATAGAGACTCTCATATCTCACCTTAGCCACAGGTTCTTTCTGCCTCCTGCCCTGCTCCAACCAGCACATTTTCCCCCTGTGGCTGCCAGCTTTATTTTCTTTAACATAAATCTGCTGCTGCCACTCTCCTACTTAACAAAACCTTCAGCGTCTGCTCATCACTACATAATAAATCCCAAAAGTTATCACTAATCCACCTTCACTCACCTCCGTTCTGTTTGTGCTCCAACATTTTTTCTATTTCTTCAACTATAATGGGTGTTTTCATGTGTCCCTGCATTTGTATATGTTGATTGTTCTGACTGAAGGCCCCTCCCTTACCTTTCTTTCATGCTGGGAAATTCATGCTAGCTCTACTGAAATCATTTTCCTTACTTCCTTGAGTAGAATGAATTGGCTCTTCATTTGCACCCCCACAAAACATTTTCTAAATTTAAAAAATAGCACTATTTGAAAACTGAGAAATGGCGTCTGATATTCAGGATACACAGCAATGCTTGGAAGAGTTACAATGAGTAATTGTTTAAATTTAACAAACACTGATATAGTACTTATATTCAAGGTTCTGTTTTAAGTGTTTTACAAATATCAACTCATTTAATCTTCATGGAAACTCATGAAATAAGTACTATTAGTATTCCCACCTAATAGAGGAAGAAAACTTAGTTGTAGAGAGTTTCAGTAACTTGCTTAAGGTTTCACACAGGCCAGGACTTGAAGCTAGACAGCGCAGCTCTTGAATCCATGGCCTTGCCAACTTCAGCACTCTGCTATGTCCCTGAAATAAATGACAGTCATCAGGGCACACGCATCAGTAGAATTTCAGACTAATGAAAATGCTTCAAAGGAGTTAGTAGGATATCAGCCTTCTAAGGTTTATTCTTCATTAAACCATATAGCCACAGAATGTGGTAACCAGAAGTTTCCTTCGAATCACAATGCTTGATTCAGGCAGCTGCTCAGAGTCACACAGCTTTACAATCTCTTCATTCACATAGTGCAAAAACCAGAACACCCTGTTCTCATTGAACCTAGTCTCTCCCAACGTGGAGGAGATAGCCAGTTCTCATTAAGCTTTATGAAGCTACATGCTAAATGGAACTCAGGTTGCTTGGAGACCAGGTGTCCTTATATCTTTCGGTTGCCCAGGGTATTTCCTGGGGCAGAGCTCAAGAGTTGAAAGTCCACAGCTTGGGGGTAACTTTTTTCTTTCTGAACAAATTGGCTTTGATGTGGCTAAATCGGTTCCAAATACTGAGGCTACACACAAGCCATGGTCTTTGGGGATGTGTTTATTCTCTGATGGAATAGCAGCACTTCATAGTTAAGCACCTTGGTGCTTATATCTGCTTAATATGCTTGGTGCTTAACTTAGCTTAATGGTTAAGAGATTTGGACTGTATGTAATAATATAGTTCAGAATTTAGATTATTATTCCTTTGATAAATACTAAGTTTAATGAAAAAATCATTGTTTTACAAATCTAGACTAATCATGCACTTAATGTATTAGCTGTTTTCTTTTCTTCAGATTACACAAGTGTTATAATATACAGTACATTCATTATATGCTATTTAAACATTACAGAAAAACATAGCATGGACTAGAAAAGTCCTCTATAAACAGCTTCTAAAAGAAAACTGTAACCTAAAAGTGTGGTGTATGGCTCTAATTTTGAATCTATATACACACAAATATTATCATAAAATTATTAATAATGTTTAAAAAATTAGATTATACTTTAATATCATTTTAAACTTTGCATTTTAACTGAGCAGTAATTATTGAGTGCAAAAACTACTTAGGAAGTATAATATCACGTCATTTCCCTTGTATGTGGGAATCTGATAACTTAACATTGCCTAATTTCATATCTCTGCAATGTTCTGTATTCTAATAAATTAAAACAACTTTTGACATAAATTACCCCCTTAAATAGCAGAAATTAAAGCTTCCTCACACTTCTTTTACATCATTCTTGGAATTTTCCTGACTACTAAATTGACATAATAAGTTATCCAAGAACTTTGCTATTTCTCTTTATTTTAAACACATGTGCAAACCTATCGATCAAACTTTATCCACATTACCTACTTACTTATATGCATTTCAACACCTCACCACTCTGGGAGCTCTTGTTCCTAACATTAAAAGAAAAAAATCTCTCCCTCCCTGCAAACAAACAACAAATTTTTATGTAATTTCCCATTAAACTTTCATGGCAAACAAATTTAATAATTTACGTTTAAAGCGAAAAAATGGCCATGCACAAAGAGACTGGAAAAGAAACACTTCTACAGCTAGGACAACAATGACTAGATTTGACAACTGATTACTCCCTTCTCAGGCTCTTTGCCATGCTCCACAGTTATTTTTAAACACTTTAGAACACCTGGGAAAATTGTTTCTGTACAGGGTAATTCTCCTGTACAGGGTAACATCTCCAAGAGGTGCAGCAAAAAATTAAAATACCGTCAGAAAAAAACAAACAGAATAATGAAGGGATCATGTCAATGGAAGGATATTTAAAGAATGTAGACATATCTAGAAAACATAAGAGAATAGTAAAATAGAAAGCCTCTCCTCTCCCTCTTCTTCCCTTCTTGCTTCTCTTCTTCTCTGTCTCTTTATTCCTTTTCTTTCTCTCCTCCTCTCTCTCACTGTCTCTTTCTCTCTCTCTCTGTCTCTCTCCATTTGCCTCTGACACACACACTCTCTCTCTCTTTGTATTTAAGTTTGAGGATATCCTAGAGCAGAACCAAAACAAAAAAGTTGCACCAGGGGCGTGTTAATAACCAAATGCACCATGTACAAGATTGGCTTTATTTATTTATATAAACCCTGAGGCACTACATTAGAATTAATGGGAGAAAAATTCAAGGAACCGGATTTCTGTATAAGAAAATTTATTTCCGGCCGGGCTCGGTGGCTCACGCCTGTAATCGCAGCACTTTGGGAGGCTGAGGTGGGTGGATCAAGAGGTCAGGAGTTCGAGACCAGCCTGGCCAACATGGTGAAACCTCGTCTCTACTAAAAATACAAAAATTAGCCGGGCGTGGTGGCAGGCACCTGTAATCCCAGCTACTAGGGAGGCTGAGGCAAAGAACTGCTTGAACTCGGTGGGCGGAGGTTGCAGTGAGCCGAGATCGCGCCACTGGACTCCAGCCTAGGCGACAGAGCAAGACTCTGTCTCAAAAAAAAAAAAAAAAAAAAAAAAAAAAGAAGAAAAAAAGAAGAAAATTTATTTGCTGTCAGAGGTGTACACAAATCAATTGCACTGAATAGTAGTGGTTGTGGCAATATTATAAATAAAATTAAAAATAATGATTAATATTTATTGATCCTTGTCAAATATATTACATGTATTTTCACATTTAATCCTTAGAATAACGGCATGAATTAGCTACTTTAATTATCGTCATTTTACAGTAATTTACATTTTACATTAATAACTGAATGCACCATATGATATTAAAGCTTTTTAAATTTCTTACAGGTGAAAAGGTTGAATGTAGGAATTTGACTACAGACAGACACTAGTTAAGTATTGTAGGGATATATAGCATACAAGAGACTGAGCTCATAAATACTTTGCTACACTGAATGGTTGTGAATCATTTATTTCTGAATTTGCCATTGTATCATCTAGACAAATATTTAATAATCTCTCCAGCAAATGCTAAAAGCCATTGTGATAATGAAAATGTAGCAAGGTTCAGGCAACTGGTAAATTGTAGTAGAGTTCATTGGTTTCTTGTTTTATGACCAGTCAAATACAATTGTCACAATTTCTGGGTTGCCAATTTTGGAAGCCTTCTTCAAACGCCTTTATAATTATTATAATTATACACTTCCCACTGGCCCCCCCCCACCACCCACATTTATTCCAGGCAATGTCTGTTTCCCACTCATGGTACACAAGCACAGCTTAAAAAGCAATGGACTTTGGAAGGCTCCATCAGCTTTGCAGGCCCAATATAGTACATGAAACCTTTGCTTGTCCTAAGGATTCCCTCTTTAAAAGTCTTTCTTCACATAGTGACAGTGAAAGCTCCAGCTCATCTTTGATCTTGCTGTATTCTATTAATTTGAAGTAAGGAAAGACAAAGATTCATAAAGTGCAGCAGCTGTGGTGACCCGAATCACTACTTTAAATTCACTTGAGGACTCAATGTATAGAATTCTCAAAACAGTTTGTGATACGGTTTGGCTGCATCTCCACCCAAATCTCATCTTGAATTGTAGCTCCCATAATGCCCGCATGTCCTCGGAGCAACCTGGTGGGAGGTAATTGAATCTTGGGGACAGGTCGTTCTACTGATAGTGAATAAGTCTCACAAGATCTGATGGTTTAATAAAGCGCAGTTCCCCTGCACAGGCTCTCTTGCTTGCTGTCATATAAGACGTGTCTTTGCTCCTCCTTCACCCTCAGCCATGATTGTGAGGCCTCCCCAGCCATGTGGTACTGTGAGTCCACTAAACCTTTTTCTTTATGAAGTACCCGATCTTGCATATTTCGTCATAGCGGTATGAAAATGGACTAATATAGTTTGTTATCAAGATGAATTAATAAATTATAACATTTTATAATTAAAATAATAAATGTAATAAGTGTTACATAATATCAAGGTTTCCATGGATGTAGTGGCTTCTCAGCATGTGAAATATATTTACCTTCAGATATTTATATTGGGATGCTATTGGGAGGATTTATTAAAATCAACAAATTAACCAAAAATGATACTTGAGTTCCTCCCATATGTAAATGACTTATTTATTCATTGTTTTAACTCTAACTTAAACTGAAATCCAGTTTCTGGTTTGTAATTATTTTCTTTTGTCTATGTTCTAGGGTGTAGATGAATGTGACACTGTGTGTGTATTAAATGATATATTTTCTGTTTCTTTTATTGGAGCATAAGATTTTTAAGGGTGGGACTCAGTGCTTGTATGTATGGTTCCTTACAGTGGCTGGTAAAGTTTTGTCTAAACAAGCTCTCTCATCTTGAAGAAATATGACAAAATATCAACAGTTAAAATTTATCATCAAAATTTGTTTAAATTTTTAAACTTCTGAATCTCATCACTCTACCAAAAATATTGTGCATTTGCATGTATTTTACAGGATAAACTTGTATGTGTTCATTAATTGAGGACTCGTTTTCAATACCCTGGAGGAACCCATTGCTTAAAAGGAACATGGCAAGAAACCCCTCTGCATTGTAACATTGATTGGGTATTTGATTATTTTTATGGCTGGTGCATTTTTATTTCAATAAGATGATTTGTGCTAATTCCTGAAAATATTTTTGCAATGTGATTTATGAGAATTAAAGTCAGCTCTGAATACTGGATTTTGGATAAGCTGACAGCAATGCAGTCTGATAACATGTGACTATGCCTATTCTCTAGTAGCCGCAGGCTATTTTCCATGTCATTCAATAAAAGGAGTTTCCATTATGACTAATTTTATGTGTTCTGAAGATCTTTCATTATATGGCACAGTGCGACATCATTTAAAAATAGAAATGCCTATAAGACATTTCTTTATTTTCTTCCTATTGTGACACGTTCTTTTTTTAAGTGTGTGTACACCACCCAGACACTCTTCGCTTTATTACCTGATTCTCTGTGGTGTCCGTAATTCCCTAGCTCTGTAAGGTCAGCCTTCAAAGTTCAGATGAGAAAAGAAACAGGCACATTTGTGCATATTTCAGTCGGGCTGAGGGGAAAAAAAATGAGCTTTGAGCTGGCTACCTCATACTCTTTCTCTTAGCATGCCCCACTTTTCTACTCTGACGAAGAAACACAAAATACAATATTATTCAAATAACTGTATAGGGAAAAAAATGGCTTTCTCTGTTCCCCAGACTTGCCTGTTGACATAGGAAGACATAAATAAATTCCTAAATTAATTACGGTAAGTGATTCACAATGTTTCAGTAAATATCTTACCTAGATGAGGTTCAAATTACTTCAGAGGATTTATTAAAATCAACAAATTAACCAAAAATGATAGTTGAGTTCCTAACATATGTAAATGACTTATTTATTTATTTATTGTTTTAACTCTAACTTATACTGAGATCCAGTTTCCGGTTTGTAAGAAATAGCAAGATAAGGCCTAGTAAGTTAGATCAAAGAATTCCTTTGGCTAAAGTTGGATCTAACTTTCATACTTATTATTTTACTATATATGTTCACGTATAAAACCCAGAATAATATTATGTGTATGTATAAAACCTGAGAGACACATAAAAACAATTTTAAAAAATCGATTTTGATAAACACCCATTTTCTGAATTATACAGACTTCAGTTTTGCTCCAAAATGAAAGGTGTGATAGTTAACTCAAATTTGTGATTTTGCTTTGAAGCCAATGCAATTGCCAAATTGATGCCTCTGAAACCTCCTTCACCAAACTTTGTTTTAAACTGAAAAAGCTTCTCCATTCCTTCAGCTCACAGCAGTGACATGGTCTTTGGCTTTCAGTTATTCTTAAACTAGAATTTCTCAGGAAAGCTATTTACATCTAAAGGTAAAGAAGCCCATTTGTTAGCAGATATCTAAGAAAGAAAGTGAAATTTTGTATTGATGCTCTCCCGTTCAAATTCAAAAGGGGATACATTTGGTATTGATGCTCTCCCATTCAAGTTCAAGAAGGGATAAAACAAATATCTTTATGAAAAGGCCTCCGTGTTTCATCAGCTAATACATGAAATTTAGATGAGACACATAAAAGCAGATCCCTTAAATCCTAGAGATTACAAACCATTTGAAATGACAATTGTTCTAAATAAACATGTGATTCACATGGAAAATTTTTGTATTTGCTCTATCTATTCAACTTAGTTCACTTTTCAGTAATTGGTAGTGTTCTTCTAATGTATTAATCCATTGAATAACATGTGTTAGGTTACTTTCTCAATATTTTTGGACATTTTGTCCTTACTTCAGACCAGTTCAGTGTTTTGTTTTTTTAAATAAAATAGCACTCTTATATAGTTTCATGTAATATTATATTGCCATCAATCACATTATAATGATTATATTAATATGATATATGAAAAAGTTGTTTCCCAGTGCCATTCAGATGCAAGTAACTCCAGTCTAGTCCACCAAACATATTTTTGTTTGTAATATAGCTTTTTATAAATGGCTTAAATATGGAGAGCTACTTAACTATATTCTTTTTATCCCCCAACCCACCTGTCTCAAAATGCTCCCAGTAAACAGTTTTGCTCATAGAACTTTCTTTCTTTCTTTTCTTTTTTCTTTCTTTCTTTTCTTTCCTTTCTTTCTCTCTTTCCCTTTTTCTTTCTCTCTCTCTCCCTCCCTCCCTTCCTTCCTTCCCTCCTTCATTCTTTCTCTCTCTCTCCCTCTCTCCCTTCCTTCCTTCCCTCCTTCCTTCTTTCTCTTTCTCTTACTTTTTTGATGAAGAGTTGAGTAAAAGATCCTTTATGTGACAACAAGTATCCAGACTGAAAATTTCACTTTAACTTCCTCTTTTTGTTATCAAGTTGATACCATTATACAGTAAAAAGAAAAAGGGTATTACTTTCATCCAACTCTGTCTATTTTCAGATGGAGTTTTTTTTATGAAAGAGTCAAAAATCATAGTTTATTGAGACATTACTTGGTATCAGGGTGTGGTATTAGCTAATAAAATCATCCAATGGAATTCTTGCCGGGTTCTAACAGATTAAAGCTTGCAAAGAACTTAGCACAGCATCTAGAATTGGGTATCGTTAATTATAATTAACATTTTACTGAAAAATGTGTTGCTTTCTGGACAGTTGTTACCCTTATGGGCTATATAGTTTAGATATAATCCATTGGAAAACATGTTTATTTTCTCAAAAAAATCCCTTAAGTGGCCATTGCTGAGGATTATATATGCCTCAGGATACTGTTCTAAAAAGTTCTTGATCCAATTTATGAGTGAGATAGTCAAGGATCATAAAGTATTCATTCTTATGGTTTTACAGGTTTATATATCAGGAGTCTGGAAACTAATTTCTTGTTTTTACAAATAATATTTTATTGAAACACAGCCATATGCATGTGTTTACATGGTATCCACGGCTGTTATCAAGCTACAATGCTGTAGTTAAGTAGTTGTGGCCAGAGACCACATGTAGCCCACAAAACCTAAAACATTTACTGCCTGGTCCTTTAAAGAAAAAAATTGCCAATATCTGGTATAAATGGTCAGCAACTATTAATTCAGCTGAAAGTTAAATGATTTATTCAACAAAGATTAGCAAATATTTACAAAGTTTTAGAACTAGGAAGCAGGCAAATACTTTTCTTATAGAGCTTAAAGTTAATCTAGTTGAAACAGACGAAAGTGTAGAACAAAGTAACCTAGACTGTTTATTTTTTTGAAAGTCCTTAAATATTTCAATGCTTCTCTTTAATAAGACTTCCAAGAAAAAAAATTTCCCAATTTATTTTACAGATGGGAGTGCATTTTGGCAGAGTCGCTATCAAAACTCGGCTGTCTTTTGGGGGCAAACAGAGGAATCAAAATAAGGATTTATCTCCACTTTGACAAAGGGAAGAGAATAAGCCCACTTTTGACAAATCAACATGTGCAAAGTCCACATTTTGAACCACGAGGCAAAAATTAGTATGAGATGTTAGTATTATCTTAATTGCGGAAGAGTCAGATACTCACTCATAGTACCTCTATTACTGAGTCTCAGATTTATAAGAGGCAGGGTATGTGTGGATTGTGCTTCTATGAACAACTAAATTATCTGTTTAATCCAATGCAAGCAAAGTGATAGGAATTTTTCCAATGCTATTATTGATTTTCTTCTTCATGCTACAGTATTAAGGCTTATGATTCTAAGGTGCTGCACAACGGTGGGGCAAAACACAGGTTTTATAAACCCTATTAGTGCTGAGCATACTGTGCATTGGGAAGACAATGAAAAACAAAAATGGAGGTCCTGTGTTTTGAAGATATTAATGGATGCACAGGCAGGTTCATGGCTACTCTTTTCATTTGAAAACTAAAAACCCTTCTAGGGAAGTGAGTTATCCAGTTAAATCTTTCCCTACCAGAGCAAACATAAAGACAAGATGTAGTGCTCAGAGGAAAAACCATTAATCACCATTGTCATAACATGCCCCTCGATTCCATTGCTTCATTTCAGAAGGTGACATCAAGAATAATTATCATCAGTCATGCAGATTTCAAGACTCTTATAGGAGAAATTATGTTAACATCCAACCTCAAATGTAAAGAGTACTTTAAAATGTTTGTGTATCATGCTCAAAATCAGAAAAAAAAAAAAATCTCCCAAACTCCTTAAGGCATTTTCAGCCACATAAACTAAAATAAATTCAGCAACAGAAACTAGTTCTCATGAGTTCTGGCACTAAATCAGTGAAGACTATATCAACAAAAATATCACTCTCTGGTTTTCAGACAAGAGGTGAAAAAAATTACTGGAAATATACAACTTTGCTTGACTTCCTATCAATAGTTATTCTTACCGTCAATAGACATGATGAGTTGGAGACACAGGTCTGGACAATATTGTTTCCTCAGTGCCTAGATACATCCTGAAAGAACAGATTGGCCTTTTCTTGTATTTTATTTGAGAGATATGAATAAGTTTTGAGCTTTTTCTAGTCCCTCAAAGCCTTCCGCTTGGTCTAGCTGCCCTCTGAATGCACCAACGATCAATTATCTTGGATCAAAGACAAATGCAAACAAGAAGAATGCAGTTTCCTAACATCTGTGGGATACAGGGTGAGAATATGGAAGGCCATATACTGTATATCTAAATATTTAAATTATAAACCAAGTCAAAATGATTAGATAAAATCTTTTCCATTCAACTGTCTTGACAAATATAGCTTATAGCTTATTAACGATGTGGATAATCAAGCTCAAATTTAGAATTCTCAGATTCTTTGCAGTTTCCTATCAGCACGTAGGAGTAAGGAAGTGACAGTCCCTAGGGCCTGGCTGTAGGCTCACCTGGTGTGTCTCTTACTTCTGGTTCTGTGGCAACCGTGAGGGTACTTGCAGGTATGCCTGTACAGCTATTCACCTATAAGGTGCAAGATCCTTTTACACTCCTCAACGTCTCCACCCTTATACATTATAGCTACCTTGGTCTACCTGGACCTAGGGTTATGGGTTATATCCATGGGTAATGGTCTTGGAGGATTAACCTAGAAGTAGGCTCTAGCTCTTAGGGCAAGAAATTCACTGATTCTAGATGCCTGGAATACAGTCTAGAAAAGAAGCATAGTTCCTAGGAGGGCCTGTTCCCTTATTCTCTCTGCTTCATGAGGAAGGGTACATCCAGACAAGGGACAGAATTGGGTCCTCTAAAGTATGACCTTGGCACGGAGACTAATTAATATTTCTCAAACCTAAGGGTAGTACCACTGATGTGTTTCTACGTCAGAAATGCATACTTCTACAATCTTCCATCATACGTGTTATTCTTGCCTATAAAGTATAATCTAGAAAATATTTAACTCTCAATTGGAGGGGGAAATATCATTCTTCCATTAGGTTATTGCACAGCATTTTGTAATAACTTTGGTCAACGTTCTAAATTGATAAGATCAAATCAAATGGCCCATGCCTTTTGCAATTGTTTTCTGAATGATTTTTTTAAATTGAATTTAGCATGTGTTATTACATATAAGCCATAGTCAAACCTGCATGGACTCATCTTCATCCCCAATGAGTCCCTTTCATTATATTTTAGGAAATACTCTGTACATGGTATACCATGCCTTTATGTGAGTTTGGTCTAGTTTAGACTCTTTCCGTTCATACTAATGTCTTATATGTCAGACTGTTCACTGCAAAATGAACCTCCCTTATACACGTGCTTTTTCAGGGAGCAGCTCTGTGGGGTTTATTCACTTTCTTCACTTTCTATGATCCTCTTGACATTTTTGAACAATCTTCTCCATCTATTCTTTACTCTACAAGTCATTCTGATTATACAGAAATGCTTTTTGCCTAGACACAAATGTCAATTCACAATTATTCAATTTCCCAGAAAATTGACCTCACAGATCTTAAAGGCATTGGCTGAGGCAGACTGTTTCCTTCTGAATTGGAACCTCAATGGGGTCCATCATTTGTATATGCATGCTTCATTTTACAATGTTGCCAAACAAGGTTGATTGAGGTGTAAGGGGATAAGCAATTACTTTAGCATCTGACTTCTACAACTAACATTACAATGAAATATAAAACTTGGGGCTTGCTGTGGAAACACTTTGAGTCAGCCCCTTACCTTGAATGACCCTTCTATTCCATCAGATACCTAACTCAACACTCACTTTGGAAAGAATCTAATGATATATCCATTCTCATAAATCCATAGACTTAATCTGTGTTGTATTCATTTACATTTTTAACCAAGCAAAGCTACAAAGTAAATAAATATATAAAGGATGGATGATAAAACCAAGTAACTTTAAGATAAGCAAGTTAGACTTTTCCTGGGTTCACGTGTAAACTATGGCAGTGATAATTCCTAACGCATCCTATGAATGTCATTGCAAATGATAAGGATAATGCCCAAACATCAAACAGTTTTATTTTGGGTTCTATACATATTTTTATAGCTGGTATTTAACAAGTAAGACTGACTATTAAGTAGAATGCTTACTCAGACTTATCTTAAATAGAGTTAAGACTCTTACCAGAGGAAACAGTCCTTCCTTTTGCACCAGCTTAGACCAGCTGCAATTTGTTGAGTTGAGAGGACTGGCACAGCTCTCATTTTCAACATACCCACATAAATTGTAAACGATTCCCTGGAGGTCAATAAGTCACAATGAACTAAAATCTCCATTTTTCCCTTTCTGCAGGACTACAGTGTTCTTCATTTTTTTTTTAAAGCTACATTCTATTCCAGGAATCTTGGGAATAAGAAATCATAATAGCTATAATTTATTGAGTGCACCTTATTGTGTGCTAAGTCCTTTACACATCTAATTCAATGCTCACAATAACAATGTAAACCAGTACTGTGAACACCTTCATATAACAGATACAGAAACAGAAGATCAGAAAATTTTGGTGATTTGACCAAAATCACGCTGCTTAAAACATGTAGAACTGAGATTTGAACCTAAACCTGGATGACTCTAATAATTCATGTTTTAACTACTACATGAGGTTTCTTGATTTTTGTTTTTTTTCCCAGTAGACCAAAATATTTGGCCCAGAATATAGTTATGTTTCTCTCTTCTAGGATGTAGCAGTATTCTTATTGTGTTCTTGAGTGCCAATCATGGAGTTATTCAATAAGACCAAAAATCTGAGGTCCTTTCTAAGAATTGTCTTGATGGCTTGTTGAAGCCACTGTGTATTACATAACACAATGACTTATTCTCTTCTGTGGTTCACCAAAGGGCGGCACAAATCTATGAACACTCCTATAAAACAGCATTGGTTATGACAGCCCTCTGGGTATAGTCTTCAGAATATGGTTCCAAAACGTTAATCTCCCCCTTCTAGCAGTTTCCAAAATCTGGTACCTAATAAGCAACTTAGCAACGATTCAAATATTTAATATAACTTGTAAAACCAAGTCTGGCTGGGTATATTTGCACATAAAATCCGCAATATCACCTGCTAATTAGATCTTATTTAATTGACCGTAGAAGAGTCTAATGGAATGAATTAGTGGTGTTTGAATTTCTGTTGGCGCTGACGATAATGACAATACAATCTTATCTAATTTAAGCTCAGCTTTGGGAGAACTGTTATGGCTCCTAAATTACTAAAACCACTGGTTTCCTGCTTTTCCCTAAATCTAAATTAGAGTACATGGGATGCTCTTTTTAAATAAGTCAGTGGTTTTGAGAGCTGGCCTTTATAAACCCAGAGGAAGCCAATGATAACTAAGTCAAGGGCAATTGTCCTGTATGAGTACATATACCTGCCTCAAACTGAGTTTGACATATGTCTAATTTATTAGAATCACTAAGAATAATGGCACATAACTTTTCAGAAACAAAGGAGAGCAATCTGTTCTTTTGACTGTCTGATGAAGCAACTATAATTGTTTAATATGATCACTATAATGAATGAGTTTTATGCATACTTTTTAAGCTGGGGAATATATATATATATAATTATATTATTATAATATATGTGATATAATTATATTATTCTTTCTCATATAAAACATTGTCACTAAAGAGGCTTATAGATATTGCTTTGGTTTTTTTCAAATGTGAAGAAAATTTATTTTAAGTCATTAGTATGCTTTTACTTGGTCCCTGTTTATTTTCTTATAAAATTCCAAACTCTATAAAGTTTAATCAATCATTCTCTGCTGGACTCAAAAAGTTGGCCACTGGGTAAAGTTAAGCCCAGGCTGGTGGGTAAAAATTTGTCGCCTAGGCCAGGCACAGTGGCTTAAGCCTGTAATCCTACCACTTTGGGAGGCTGAGGCGGGTGGATCGTGAGGTCAGGAGATCGAGACCATCCTGGCCAACACTGTGAAACCCCGTCTTTACTAAAAATACAAAAATTAACTGGGTGTGGTGGCGCACGCCTGTAATCCCAGCTACTCGGTAGGCTGAGGCAGGAGAATCGCTTGAACCAGGGAGTCAGACGTTGCAGTGAGCTGAGATCTCACCACTGCAGTCCAGCCTGGCCACAGAGTGAGACTCCGTCTCAAAAAAAAAAAAAAAAATTACCTCCTCAAGTTAATCAGAAGTTAGTCCTCTGTGTGGTCATTCCACTTTTGAGGTTGGTGACACCATATTTATCTTCAAGAATTACCCCTTGATTATGACACTACTTTAGGAGTTCAGAGGTATAATGACCAGTGCATGGATCAGTGTGGAAACATATAATAATTTATCTTGAGTGGTGTTTGTAGTTCATCTTTGCACTGTTGTATACATTGTATACACTACACATGGATTGTGATCCTTCCTCTCTCTGAATTTTTAGAGGCTGACCATTAGCAGCAAGATGTAGAGCTTTCCATTGTCCTAATCCAAAAGAAATTTCCAAAATGCACACGATTTATTAGTATTATTAAGAATGTGGCAAACATAATAACAGAAATCATCTATCATTTAGTTATCAAAACAAGACTGTAGGCAATTCTGTTTAGTTACACTTTGGAGAATCCTTGATCTCATTTTAATTCAAGTATACAAATTAAATACAGCTCCTTCTTTCACACAATGCCAGCACAGGCAACCCTCAACCACACTTCCAGATTCTTAACCGTTTATTTTAAGCTGTTGAATAGTGATGACACAATATCAGTCCCCTTAAATCAGTATTTTTTCAAAAGGAACCAAGAAGGCATTTAGCCTCAGACTCAAAAATGATCCAACCCACATCAAGGCTAGCAGTTCTTGGTTAAAATGGAACTGACTCTGAGAGTCTTCCAGCAACCTCTCTCTTCAGTAACAAGTTATTTACCAAAAACCAATGGAGCTGAAATGTCATGACATTGAATTTTTAAGACAACAATTTCTCATTTCCTTGCCAGAATTGGAAAGAGATAAAGTAAAATAAAGAGCATTAAAATAAAACAAGTCTCACTCCTGGTAACCTCTAATATTAACATCATTTTCTTTTCAGCAAAATCTTCACCCTACTTATCAAAGAACATGAAAAGCTCAATTGATGGGACAAACAGGAAATTATTATTCTTATTATATACTTCTTTTACAATGATAATTATGGCATGGAGACATCTTTTACATAGTAAAATGAACATCTTAATCTTTTGCAAATAGTGTGGTTATTTCCTTCCTGGGAGTGGAAGTTCTGAGAGAGCGAAGAGAGAAAGGAATACTGATATTTCTGAGAGTCTGCCAGGAGAAAGCCTGCCTGGCCAGTTTAGTGGCGGAGCTGAGTCTGAATAAGGTATTTTGCCGCAGAAAAGAATGCCAGCTTCTGTCTTGATAACTTCCCATTTGGCAAGTACAAAGTGTGTTGATTTTTACAGTTGATATTACAGAAGTGTATGCAGGAAAACAAAACAAAACAAAACAAGAAAACAAAAAACACAGGCTGCTGAGCTCAATATCCTATTGCAATCACAGTATCAATGTATGTTTTCTAAGAATGTTACCATTCATGTTCTAGAATCATATGATTAGAAAGTGCAGGCTCTCATATGGTTTGGTCGCCCAGCTCAGGGCTGAATGATGTCTTGAAAGGGATATCAAAGAATTGAAAGAAACACAAAACCAAGGTGGGACCACTCTAGGCACATGCCTTTATCCCTTAATCAAATGTTCAGTGCACTTCTTTTGATTAATTAGATTCCCAATGATGCAATCACATTGACATAAATGTATTACATTTAGTATCAGTCTAGGTTCTTCAATTTCTCACTTTAGATACATTTTTGGACGTGTTCAAAGAAAGTTTCACACAGTCCCAATTCATCACCTTCCCCCCTTCTGTTAACAGAAGGAAACTTAGTAGGTTGCCTGACTTTGCCTAATTTCCGTATCCCAAACAGCAAGAACAAGTTGAATTGCCTAAAAATTTCATCTCATAGATGAAATTTCCTTGGGATATTAGCTTTCATAATTAAAAAACTCACAGGTAGGCATATTCTAGAGCATGTAAAAACCAACATGATCTCTCATCAGCTGCTACAGAATTTATTCAACCATTCATGTGGACAATTATTGATTCATCTGATCATGTTTTTGACAATATCTCTGGGACATCTTTTTGGGTAGAATGGTTGGGAAAAGAGAGTAACCTCCGTTGGAAGATATGTTTTCACATCTAGTTTTAGTAAATAGGTTTAAATGTTTACTCTAGTATTAAATGTTACTTTCCCAGTACAGCCATCTTAAACAATGCAATTTGTCTTCATGCACACACATGTGTATGCACACACTTATCCCCATCAACCATTATTTACCTGTATACGTAGAGAGGAACGTTGATGGAGAAAATTTCAAACAGAAGAAAATTCAAAAGTTGTTCATGCTTATAAAGTACATATGCTTTGGTGCTGGGTTTGCCTTCCAAATTATGTTAATATTGAAGTGAATTTGCATTCTCCAAGCATGTACCAGCTATAGAGTGAGACAGGAGAGGCTTGATGAGGGACAGAGAGGAGGAAAAAGTGGTGTTCAAAAATCAGAGGAGAGGGCAGAAGGCAAGCAGCATTTATTTTTTCTGAGGCAGAGACTCACTCTGTCACCCAGGCTGGAGTGCAGTGCTGTGATCTCGGCTTACTACAACCTCCACCTCCAGGGTTCAAGTGATCCTCCCACCTCAGCCTCCCAAGTAGCTGGGACTACAGGCCCGTGCCACCACGCCCAGCTAATTTTTGTATTTTTAGTAGAGATGGGGTTTCACCACGTTGGCCAGGCTGGTCTTGAACTTCTGGCATCAAGTGATCTGCCCACCTCGGCCTCCCAAAGTGCTGGGATTACAGGCCTGAGCCACCGTGCCTAGCCAGCAAGCAGCATTTGAAAGTGTTCTCTGGACTATCTACAGAACAAATAATACATGTGCTGAACCAAGTATTCATTGTCATCTTTATTTTATATATATATAATTAAATATTAAATAATATTAATATTAAATAATATTAAATATTAATATTAATATTAAATATATATAGTGTTTCCATTCAAATTTTTTTTCAAAATAATTTTTCAAATATGTGCTCCGCACTTACATAAGCACATGGAAAATAATCTTCTGACTGAGGTTTGTCCACTGCGTGAATGACATCTTCACATATAAACAGTCATGGTTATTTAGGCACCAAATCACTTCCATCTCATTCACCAGTGTGACTCAGGAGTGAACCAGGGAATAAAATAAATGATGTTGGCATTTTCTCCTTATGACCAGGCACTTGACCCTGGGAAAGGGAGATGCGGTTGTTAAAACAACAGACTATAAACTGCTGTAGTGGTCTAGGAAATATCATTTAAGAAACTCTTTGGACAGGGGAATCGGAGTGAATTTGCAACATCGCTTGAGCTCAGACCTCAGCAAGGAGAATCAGAAGGGGCACTGCATGTGTCCCAGCCTCCCCGCTGGCTGCTGCAGAATTCTCTCTGGAGCAAAGTAGTTCCATTTGATGGTCAAAAGGCCAGGCCAGAAAAAACCTGCTGCAACTGGGTTTGGACAGTGCAGATAATTTCCCGGGGAAAACACCACTGTATTTCTGCTTTCCCTGAATCTGTTAAAGACATGTTTGTTTTGGCATTTTTCAGCTCTTGTGTGATTTTCAGTATTCCACAGTTTGGGAGGATTAGATTACACCTTGTGACCAAAATGAGGGCTAGGAGTAAGTTAACTCCGCAGCCTTACAATCCTATAATTTTGGGTTCAAATAGAAGGAGTAAGGTGAGTCTGGATAAACTTTGTTTTAAGGATTTAACACAATATACTGAGCAGGGCTTAAGACATCATATTTCTACATTATATACTAAAGGATAGCACATGATATCTGTGCCTTAAACATATCATGTGCCAACACTTGTCAAACCATGGAAGGGTTGTGTATAAAAGAGCTTGGGAATGAAAGAAAAGCAAGAGTTCCACCCCCTCACTTCAGAGAGGAGACACCGCATCAAATGAAATTTAAGGGATTTTTTTTTTTTTTCAGAAACACACATAAAAAAGTAGGGCTCCCAGTAGAACTCAGATCTCCTGACTTTTGGCCCAATGAGCATATATGTGCATGAAGACACATCTGCTCTTCAGATCAAAAGCTTCTGTTTGAGACACACACACACACACACACACACACAATTATTTAAAATATAACATTTTATAGTTTTGTTTTTTGAGATAGGGTCTTACTCTTTCACCCAGGTTGGAGTGCAGTGGTGCGATCTCTGCTCACTGCAGCCTCCACCTCCCAGTCTCATGCCTTCCTCCCACCTCAGCCTCCTGAGTAGCTGGGACCACAGGTGTGCACCACTATGCCCAGCTAAATTTTTGTATTTTTGGTGTAGATGGGGTTTTGCCATGTTTCCCAGGCTGGTCTGGGTTTGTTTGGTTTTAGAATACTGACCGAAGTAGCTCTGAATTGCTCACAGAAGCTCTGAAAATAAAATAGAAATGAACTGGAAAAAGGATACTAGATAAATATCAATTCTTCCTCTTTGGAGCAGATGAGAGAGAATCCTGAGCATTTTTCTAAAACATGAATGCCTTTTCTACCACTACTGGGGAAAGCTCTATTAGCAAATAAAGAGTAGAAATCCTTTGATTTAACAACTGTCTCTTCATTAAAGCTAGTAAGTATATTCCCTCAGATAATCATTACACTAAAAATATCAGAGAAGACATAACCACCCTAAGAAATAATCATTTGTCCAGTGTCAGAAAGAAGAAATAAAAGCATATTTTTACACACTTGTATTTATTTGTCAGGTTCTTTATAAACGTATAAGAAGGCAAAAAAAAATCACTCTAAAAGCAGAGATAAGGTCTGTAAAATTAATAAAAGCTATGTTTATGGAACCGTAACATAGATGGATAGTAACATGTCACACATTGTTTCACTTTTTTTGGATGAGGTTAATGATGATTAATGTTTCATAACTGTAATCATTTCACAATCATTAGCAAGCTTAGAAAAGGAGGAAAAGGTAAAGGAGTATAGCACATTGCCAAATGGCAGATCTAACATGAAACCTTGTGTATTGTGGAAAGAACAAAAAGGAGACAATGATGAGTGTGTGTGTGTGCACGCATGTGTGTGTGTACGCATGAGAAAGAGACAGAGACATAGATGAGAAAGAAAAAGAGAGAAAGAGAGACAGACACAAATACACATACACAGAGACAGAGAAAGAGAAACAGAGAGGGAGAGAGACAGAAGCAGACAGACAGAGCCATAGAGACAGAGAGAGACTATCATGTATCAAGAAGATTGGATCTAAGTGTGAGTAAAGATATGGCTACATGATGTAGCGCATTTCACTTGACTTTTACTAGCAGGTGTGGAATTGAGACTGATGCCATATAAGATGCTGAGTGAATTTACAGCCATTTGGCTTGGTTTGCTGCTGGCCCAACCTTCTTTTTCAAAATTACCTATATGAAGCCTCTCTTGTGGCTATTGACTGATTGTGTATTTTACTATGTCCACAAAAGATGGGAAAGAGCAAAAGCCAATGTGTTGAATCCAGCCATGGACAGGATGTTAGCAAAGACCCCTTTGTGGCTTGTTATTGGAGACAGAGGGGAAATCATCAAGATTTTAGGGGGAAATCAGCTCTGTAAATAAATTACATTGAACTATAGGGATTGGCAAACAAAATCCATTTATCTGCCCCATAAAGCTGGTGTCATACCCAATAAAATCACAAGGTTAATAACAAATTATTATAAATCGTAGGAAATTGTTGGTCATAGATACCTTTTAAAAAAGAGGATTTATCAGGGCAATTTCTAGCAGAGATAGTTATTCTCCCATTTTTTCAAGGAAGTATACTTTAAAAGAAGTATGTGAAAGAAATGTAGGTATGTAAGAAAGGTAAGCAGAAGCAACTTCTTTTGGTTATCTGTTGGCTGAATTTCCCTTGCAGGAACATGATGCCTCATAGAATTTATAGTCTTGAATCTTATCTTGCCTGCTAGGGAGAAAATAAAATAAGATTCGCAAAACATTTAAGTTTACTAATTCTTTAGCTAGATGGGTTTCTGAACTTTTCTGCATACCTGGATATGAACAGAGAAGAGGGGATGCCGCACTCCAGGGGTTAAGTGATGGGGTGATAGGAAAGAGTGTAGGTAAGGTGTCAAAAGGGAAAGATTTGTGAGACTAGTCTACCCTGCTTCATGTTTTATCTAAGGATTTTTAGACCATGACTTAGGATTGTGCACCCAGGGATTTTTGTTTTTTTGTGTGTGTGTTTTTTTTTTAGACTGAAGATAGATAATGCACTTTTTTTTTTTTTGACAGAGTTTCACTCTTATTGCCCAGGCTGGAGTCCAATGGTGCGATCTTGGCTCACTGCAACCTCTGCCTCCTGGGTTCAAGTGATTCTCATGCCTCAGCCTCCCGAGCAGCTGGGATTACAGGCATGTGCCACCACGCCTGTCTAATTTTGAATTTTTAGTAGAGACGGGGTTTCACATGTTGGTCAGGCTGGTGTCGAACTCCTGACCTTAGGTGATCCTCCTGCCTCTGCTTCCCAAAGTGCTGGGATTACAGGTTTGAGCCTGATAACGCACATGTTAATAGAAGAACTTTAGTGGATGCTTCCCAAACTTCACTCTAAAAGATAAATCAACTTGTGATCTCTGCCTTTCAAACCACCTCTGCCACCTCCTTTTCCTCCATTTTTAAAGAGTATTCTCTACTAGAAAACCTAATTGTTACTCTTAAGTATTCCATCATTACAGATGCTTTTCTGAGAAAAACTAATGATGTAATACCATTCAACTACAGGGAGCATCAAGACACTGGCATTTGGAAATCTCGAAGCAATTCAACTGAAGATGACTTATCTTTTCATTAAAAGGAATATCCATTCACTGTTTCTAGCACTTCACTTAGTGGCAACATTAAGTCTTTAGAGAAGTTTGAGTTAGGATGAGTGCAGCTGGTTATATGCATTGTTTTATTAATTCAGTCATTCATTCACTTTAATGGCAAGTTACAATGGCACTTACAATGTTTCAACAACTCTGCTAGATTTGGGAACAAAACACAAGGGTAAAAGACCCATCCCTGGTCTTTGACTGTGTAAGGTATGGCAGATTATTTAAATAATATGATAAATAGTAAAGTATCAGTAAACCTTCAGGATTAGGGAACATGAAATGTGAGCTCAAAACCCATACGTGGCTAAAGGAGAAGATGTGAGGAAATACTTCCTCTAAATATCCAAACTGTGGCTTTGTCATGAAAGGAGATTAGAGTGAAGAAAAGTGGACAGTAAGGGAAGATATTCTTGTTCCTGGATAAGTAGAGTACATAAAGGATTTAGTGGTTATATTTTACCTTCAAAATGAGAATATAGTGAAATATTATAATTGGAGAAGAATGATCATACTCACGCTTCAGAAAAGTCAGTGTGAAGAATGAATAGAATGAAGGCAAACACACACACACACACACACACACACACACACACACACGCAAAACAACAAAAACAATTTGAGAAGCAGTATATCCTAGCAGTTAAGATCAAAGACTCTGGGGAAAAGACTGCCTATCCTGGCTGCTCTAAATAATAGCTGTGCAATCCTTGCAGAAGTTCTCTCTGTGTCCTGGTTCTTTTTTTCTGTAATAATAATAGTACTAATGCTGTAAAATCTTATAAGAATTAGAAGAGTGAATACATGCGAAATTGCTTAGAACAGTGCCTGGAACTTAGAGAATGTTCTATGAGAGTAAACTTGTAGAACAAAGCGGTGACGCATGGGATAAATTAGGCCGATCCAGGTTGATAGTGCAGTGAGGATGGAGAGCAGGAAGTGATTTTGAGAAATATTTAATAAGTAGAATCTATAGGAGTTGGTAACTGTATTAATTTGTTCTCATGCTGCTAATGAAGACATACCTGACACGAGGTAATTTATAAAGGAAAGAGGTTTAATTGACTCACAGTTCCACATGGCTGGAGAGGTCTCACAATCATGGTGGTAGGCAAGAGAAAGCTTGTGCAGGGGAACGCCCCTTTATAAAACCATCAGATCTTGTGAGACTTATTCCTTATCACGAGAACAGCATGGGAAATACCCACCCCAATGATTCAATTACCTCCCACCAGGTCCCTCCCATGACATGTGGGAATTGTGGGAGCTACAATTCAAGATGAGATTTGGGTGGGGACACAGCCAAACCATATCAGTAACTTATTAGATGTAAGAACTTAGAAACAGAAGGCTTGAATAAACCCCAGGTTTTTCCTTTTGTGTCTGATGGATGGTGTGTCTCTCTTCACTGCAATAAAAATACAGGAAGAAAGCCCATCTAAGGAAAAACATGATGAATTCAGTTTTGGATGCAGACTTGGAGATGTCTTAGGATTTCTAAATAATAAGGTCCAATGGGAGATTGATTATCATGAATTGTAGGCAAGAGAAGCTTGCCAGAAGATATAGATTTAAGGGGCCCTTAGAATATTAACGAAAATTGAGGCCATGGGAGCAGATGAGATCATTCCAGAGAGTGAATCAAATGAGGAGAAGGCCAAAAATAATCCACTGCAGAACATTTAAGATGAGAGTAGAATGATAAAACTAACAATAGAAACCGAGAATGAAAACAGAAAGGAGAGATTCCAGCTTCTGGTCATGATGGAGTAACTGCACTGCATTCAATCTCCCCTTGTAAACAACCATAAAACCAGACCAAAATCTGTACAATTGTTACAGATGTTGTAGGTAATCTGATTGTTATAGATGCTGGATTATAGAAATTATAGACACCAGATCATGTAAAGCCATTCTGTGAACCCTAAGAGAAGGGAAATGATGACCACCAGGGAGGCCCCAGCTTTCTGCCTGAAGGCATTTTCTGCAGTGCAGTGCAAGAAGGAGAAGCCCGATCAGAAAACAAAGGGCTTGCTTAAAGAGGGATGGAGTTCAGGGCTAGGGATGCAGCTGGAATTCGTGGGGCACAGCTCTAGAAAGAAAGAACTGTGTAGTGAACGAGCTCCTAAAATATTCACAGGCATCCTGTCAAGTATTTGGCTGAATAGTAAGTTCACACATGTAGGAAGATACTCCAAAAGTCTAGGCGAAAAATAACTTACTGAGTAAAGAAAAGATCCTGGGGAGCTGTAAGCTGTAATGGTCAAATCTTGGACAAGGCTATGAGATCTTTAATTTTCTACTAGCTAGAGTGAAAAATCTTGTTGAAGAGCATAAACATTCAGTAGATGTACCAGCAAGTTCACTCATTAGGAAAAGGGCACCTCTAGATGAACCCTAACAAAGCTTAAAAGCAAATCTTTAAATAATCACACTGATGGGCATGTAAACTAACTCCTCCTCCAGAACAAAATTCAAGGAGTGAACAAAATCCAAACACTCAATAACTTGACATCCATATGTCTATCATATATTAATGGTAAATTTTTAAAAAAATATAAACTAACAGGTCCCAGAAGCTCAATACGACCCAGGCAGGATAAACAAAAAGAAAACTACAGCAAGAAACATCATAACCAAAACAATTAAATCTACAATAAAGCAAGTAAATATGATGCTAACAAAGAAAAAGAAGTCAGTAAATATAAAAAGATTCAGAAATTAGACAATAAAACTAAAAATCAAATGCTTTAAAAGTACAATTATAGATATGCTAAATAATTTTAAAGTAAATATAACAACAATGCAGGAAAAATGAGACAATCGATAAAATGGAAATTATAAAAAAAGAAACATGAAACCTTTAGAACTTCAAAATATGGTATTGGAGTGAAAAATTCACTATATTGCACAGTTGTTTAGAAACTGCAGAAAAAAAGATAAGTAAGCTTGATTTCTCAAAAATTTAAATGTAGAATTAAATCACATAAGCCAGTAATTTCTGAGTATATACTAAAAAGAAACAAGAGCATGGACTTGAACAGATATTTGCACACGTGTTTATTATGACATTATTCATAATAGCCAAAAGGTGGAAGCAACCAAAGAGTTCATCAGTGGATGAATGGATAAACAAAATGTGGTATATACATATAATGGAATATTAGCCTTAAAAAGGAATGAAATTCTAACATATTTACAGCATGGATAAACTTTGAAGACATTATGCTAAGTGAAATAAATCAGTCACAAAAGTACAAATATTGCATAATTCCACCTAAATGAGCTATAGAGACTTGTCAAGTTCATGGAGACAGAAAGTGAAATGGTGGTGTCCAGGGACCGGGGAGAGGGGGCAACAGGAAGTTAGTGTTTAATGACATTGGAGTTTCAACTGTAAATGATGAAAAAGTTTTGAAGGTGGATAGTGATAATATTTGTACATTATGAATATACTTAATGACATAGAGCTTTACACTTAAAAATGATTAAAATGATAAATTTTATATTATTTATATTTAAATAAAATATTCTAAGTGGATAGTTTCTTTGTAATTAGATTGCAATTTATTTGCCCTTCTCTATCTTCTAAATTTTTATAATGAACATATTGAGAAAAAAGTAAACAAACAAACTGAAAAACTAAAGTACTATGATATTTATCCCGCTCCCAAATTTGTAAAGTAACATTTAAACCAAATATATATGGGTTTACCTTTCAGGGAAAGATTTTTCCTAAGGGATAATACATATGGTTGGAATAAAATGTGAAAGAATTAGTTGAATTAGTGACTGAATTTTATGATTCCAGAAGTACATCAGAGTTTTGCTTTGCTTTTGCTTTCCTTGGTTTAGCTTTTACATAATAAAAATTGCCCTATTGAAAAAATCAGTAAACTTTAGAAAAATAAAAACTATCCAGGCGAAAGTACAAAGAGAAATATCTATATTTATACCTATATCTATACCTGGCAAAAACACTGAACCGTGGCTCAGTGACCCATATGACAATATCAAAATAATCAATATCAAATAACCCAATGCACATATAATCAGAGTACCAGAAAGAGATATTTAGGGCTGAAAAGGTACTTGATGAAATAGCAATGAAAATATTTCCAAATTTGCTAAAAATATATAAACTAGCAGATTCAGGAAAGCAACAGCTTTCCCCACATGGAATAAATGGAAGGAAAACCACAGCAATGCCCATCATAAACAAATTTGTAAAAAAAAAAAAAAAAAAAAAAAAAAAAAGGTACTATGGAAGACAAATCTTAAAGGCATTCAGTAAGGGGAAGAAGACACATTACATACAGGACAACAATGGTAGGAAAGACTGCTGATTTCTCAACCGAAACAATGATAGCCAGGAGACAAAAACCTGTCATCTTTCAGGTGTTGGAAGAGCAACAAAAAGCAAAGATAGCTATCAACATAGAATCCTATATCTAGTAAAATGAATTCTTCAAAAATGAAGACAAAAATAAAGATTTTCTAGGCATGAAAAGCTGGTAGAATTCATTGCCAGCAGAACTGATTTATAAGAAAAGCGAATTTCATCAGCCTAAAGGAAAATGTTAACCTATGAAACTGTGAAAGGAAGCCTCAAGTGCTCCTGCACGGTTTCCAGATTCTCTTCCCATTCTTGGTGACCATGATGTTCCAGAGGAGAGAGGTTTCATCAACATTGTTCTCTGAGTGAGGATACCCTCTTCCCTACAAATAATTTTTATCTGGTTAACTGTTTCTCATCCTGTATTCAATTCAATAATAACTTGTGACACTCAATACTGAATGTCAACTTGATTGTTGAAGGATACAAAGAATTGATCCTGGGTGTTTCTGTGAGGGTGTTGCCAAAAGAGATTAACATTTGAGTCAGTGGGCTGGAAAAGGTAGACCCATGACATTTGAGTCAGTGGGCTGGGAAAGTCGAACCCACCATTAACCTGGGTGGGCACAATCTAATCAGCTGTCAGCACAACTAAAATATAAGCAGGCAGAAAAATGTGAAAAGAGAGACTAGCCTAGCTTCCCAGTAGGGGAATCCAGCATCTTTCTCCCATGCTGGATTCTTCCTGCCCTTGAACATCAGACTCCAAGTTCATGTATATATATATGTCCCATTAGTTCTGTCCCTCTAGAGAACCCTAACTAATACATGACTTAATCTGGAATTCTTCCCTTACACTCCAGACTATGTTTAGTTATTCTGCTGCAAGTTTTCATAACACCCTATATTTTACTCTCTTCTTACTTATCTCAGTTTGTAATTATACAGTTTTGCAAAGATATTATTTTAGATAATTGTGTCTCCCTCCACTGGGAAATTTGCTCCATGAAAGCAGAGACTTACCTTTTAAGAACGTTGTTGTATCTCCGAGGGTTAAGATCGTTAATGTTTAAAAAAATGTTTGTTGAATGAAAGTTGAATGTTGTTAATTAAGAAGAATAGTATTTGAGTTTAAAGAATCAGAGTTAATAAGACTATTTCAAGTGAAGCATCACAAGATGCTGTGATGAAGGTAAGTGTTTTGAAGAAGGGAGGAACTTAGAATATTAAAAAGTCAGTGGACTTTGAGACTACAGTTGAGTCACCTATATGACTATCTAAGTTCCACGAGATCATAAAGATTCAAGGGATGGAAAAGCAAGAGCATAAACTAACGTATTAATATGGAACGACACAGTCAAACATATTTTTTTCAAGATGTTTTTGGCTGCAGTTTGGAGAAGTCTGTAAAGTAGAAACAGAGGAAGTAGGGAGATCAGAAAGAGTGGCCTCTTGCAGAAACCAGAAAGATAGTGGTCAATGGCTACAGTGATGACCATGGAGATGGTCAAAAGCACTCAGAGTCAGTGGAACATTTTGTAGTTGGAGCCAACAATATTTGCCATTAGACATGAGATACAGGATAAAGAGAGGAGTCAAGAATGAGTCCATGATATTTAGATGAAAGCAAAGGGAGACTTGTCATTAACTGAAGTAGGGAAGATTTTGAATACAAGATCAGAAGTTTCTAGACATTCTTTTTTTAAAATTTTACTTTAAGTTCTAGGATACATGTGCAGAATGTGCAGGTTTGTTACATAGGTATACCTGTGCCATGGTGGTTTGCTGCATCTATCAACCCATCATCTAGATTTTAAGCCCTGTATGCATTAAATATTTGTCCTAATGCTCTCGCTCCCATTGCCCCCACCCCCCAACAGGCCCCGGGGTGTGTTGTTCCCCTCCCGCTGTGTCCATGTGTTTTCACTGTTCAACTCCCACTTATGAGTGAGAATTCCAGTGTTTGGTTTCCTGTTCCTGTGTTAGTTTGCTGAGGATGATGGCTTCCAGCTTCATCCATGTCCCTGCAAAAGACATGATCTCATTCTCTTTTATGACTGCATAGTATTCCATGGTGTATATGGACCATATTTCTGTATCCAGTCTATCATTGATGGGCATTTGGGTTGGTTTCATGTCATTGCTATTGTCAATATTGCTGCAATAAACGTATGTGTGCTTGTGTCTTTCTAGCGGAGTGATTTATATTACTTTGGGTATATACCCAGTAATGGGATCGCTGGGTCAGATGGTATTTCTGGTTCTAGATCCCCGAGGAATCGCCACACTGTCTTCCACAATGGTTGAACTAATTTACATTCCCACCTACAGTGTAAAAGCGTTCCTATTTCTCCACAGCCTCGCCAGCATCTATTGTTTCCTGACGTTTTAATGATTGCCATTCTGACTGGCGTGAGACGGTATCTCTTCGTGGTTTTGATTTGTGTTTCTCTAATGACCAGTGATGATGCGCTTTTTTTCATATGCTTGTTGGCTGCATAAATGTCTTCTTTTGAGTAGTGTCTGTTCATATCCTTCACCCACTTTTTGATGTTTTTTTTCTTGTAAATTTGTTTAAGTTCCTTGTAGATTCTGGATATTAGACCTTTGTCAGATGGATAGATTGCAAAATTTTTCTCCCATTCTGTAGGTTGCCTGTTCACTCTGATGCTAGTTTCTTTTGCTGTGGAGAAGCTCTTTAGTTTAATTAGATTCTACTTGTCCATTTTGGCTTTTGTTGCAATTGCTTTTGGTGTTTCCATCATCAAGTCTTTGCCCATGCCTATGTCCTGAATGGTATTGCTTAGGTTTTCTTCTGGGGTTTTTATGGTTTTGGATTTTACATTTAAGTCTTGAGCAATTCTAGACATTTTTAATTTGAGACTCCCATTATGCGTCTAGGTGAAGACTTCAGATAGGTAGCTGGAAGTATGAGTTGAGATGTCTATGGGGAAGTCTTGGCTGGGGTATACATTTATGCGTCATCAGCATTTCTAAGTGAGTGAGTGTAGACAGAAAAGAAGTCCAAAGTCTGATCCCCTGAGCTTGCCTATATTTACAGGTTGGGAAGATGAGGAGGAATAAGCAAACACCACTGGAAAATCCCAGAAAGATAAAACTATGTGAATATAATGTCCTGGAAATCCAGGGGAAGGAAGTGATCAACTGTATCAAATAAAATAATTGGCCACAGCATATAGTACAGAAGTCATGGATGACAATGATAAGAGCAGTTTGGGTGGAACGGCAAAAACAAAACCCTGACTGGAGTAGTTTTTTTAAAAATGGGAAGCAAAGAAGCTGAGGCTGAAAGGAG
Source organism: Pan paniscus (assembly GCF_029289425.2). Lineage (NCBI taxonomy): Eukaryota > Metazoa > Chordata > Mammalia > Primates > Hominidae > Pan > Pan paniscus. The sequence continues at coordinate 86,257,330 of NC_073268.2, forward strand.
AATAGACGACACTTTGGTGCTGATCTTCAATCCTGGTGTAAATATGATAGCATCATTAGCCTGAGGAGGCTTCCATTCCTTTACTTACAGTGACGGATTCTCAAACTGAAAGTAAGGATTTAGCCTTGAGGGGTCTTCCAAAGCAAGCCCTGAATAAAAAGCTCTTTCTGTTTAATCTCAAGGATTGCCTGGTTCTTTTCACTTTAATGTACTAAAGGTGTCACAAACCAGATAAGAAAAGAAGTTGCTGACAGTGTTATCGATCTGAAACTTCTGTTTTAAATATCAGAATATGAAAGTAAAATAAAATCATCTCCTACTTAATAGCTAAAATAGTTGTATAAACAACACCTTATTTTTTTATCCAGTCACAACCATTACTGGCAGAATCATATTTGTATTATGTTAAGTCTGAAATATTCAGCCCAATATCTTGATTTATGAAGAGACCATTTTACTTTAACAGGCATTGTGCACTCATGTGGTTGGGACGCGACTTAGAATACTCACTGCTTTTAGAGTTTGAGTAATAAGCTTTATTTACCTATAGTTTGGTATCCACCCACCTTAGAATGAAGCAGCCGTGTAATCCTCCTTAGTTGCTAAACTTTGAATCTTGGGAGTATTACAAATGGAGATTGATTGCAAGAGTTCATGGGAATCTCAGACACCCTGGCTGGGGTGAAGAGAGGGCAACATTCATCTGAGGAATGTATTTCACATTCAGTAATATTTGACCCCAGATGAAATAAAATGTGGCTTCACCTCCAGTGTAAATATTGCTCAGTTCCTATCCCATTAAGTGTTCCTGCTACTTTCCCTAAAGACAAAGATTCTGGCCTATCAATCATAATAATACTCCCATTAGCCCTTGAGCAACATGTTTGAATAGGAAACTCTCTCTCTCTCTCCCTTTTGTCTGTTGATGATTTAGAGACAGTAAGATCTCCAGGCTTATCTTGAAAATATTTATCCAGCTTCTTTCAGTGATCATTTCAGAGCTTGGTCATAAAAGCATATGTTTCTCTAAAGCAAACGGTGATAAAGTAGGAGGTACACACGGAACCTTTGCCAGTCTAACATTTTGGTGGAAAGTGACAGAGAAGATAAAGAGACCAATGTTGAAAAACATGTTTTAAGTTATCTGCTTCATGAAGTGAAACAAAAATAGAGGTATAAAATCTCCATCTGGTTTCATTTTGTCTTCTCCCATTAAGTACAGACCTATCTATATCTTGGGCTTTTTTGTTTTTTTTTCTTCCTTTTGCTTTGTTTCATTCCCCTATGTTTTTAACTTGTTTCTAACCCTTTGAGAACCCAGCTTGAAATTATGAGTTAAAAAATAATATATAAAATATAAAAATATTAATGTTCTATTCTCTCTTAGCAGTGGACTAAACAAGAGAAAAGTGACAAGTTGTGGTTGATATAAGTGATTTTAAAGGACAGTTACAAGAATTATACTAGTGGGAGGTACATATTGATCCTATTAAAAATATTTCCTATGTTAATGACTGCATAGTTGTCCATAAGAAATATTTCCTATTAGTTTATTATTTTTCAGTATTTTCTAGAAAGGCTGGTCTTTACATGAGAAAATCAATGATTCTTACTAGCATTATGTATTGAGACTTATTCTGTTCTAGACACGATGTGTAAAGACTTACATGTGTTATCTCATGTGATTATGAGACCAAAAATCTATTTTTCCTGTACTATCTTTAAATAGGAGACATTGAGCTCAGAGAATACAACACATTTTCTAGAAGGCTTGTGAGTTCAGAATGGCAGTTATTTCACTTGCTGTCTGTGTGTCTCACAGGTCACCCTGAAAACACTGACTCAGTTTAGCATGCCGAAGTGTCCCCACTGGATGGGGACAGGGAGAATTCTCTGAGCTAAGGAACCATGTTCTTAGGATGGATGCAGATTTATAACTTTGAAGTGGAATGCTCACCATGACAAAGACATGTTATTTTAACCTCTTGTATTCATCTTGTTATATAAAATTATGCTCTTGTGTAAAAGGATATGAATTTGAGATACTTCAGCCTAGTATTATAGCCTAATAAATATCCACCATGAGAACATGAAGGTTAATCTACCTGAACATGTGTGTTAATCTTTATTTTCTCCTAATATTCTAATCTCAACTATCTCTATTGTAATGTAAGTGACCTTTGTATATAACTGGATTTTATTTCAACATCATTGACTTATTTTAGACTATTAGAAAACTGTCATTATATTTAAAGTATATTTATATATGTTATAAATGTACTTTATAGTATACTGTATTTATATTTTTTAAAGAATATTTATTTGTAGATAAGATGTCTTACATTTTCCCGACAGTATTTCCTTGAGAAAGGAAGAGTGGGTACATTTCCATTTTAGTTATGAACACGTTGAAGAGAACAGAAGGCAAATGACATGCCCCAGGGTAGAGATTTCATTGGTGAGAATGAAGATATGGGAGTGGTTGTGTGGTCACCTCTCGGAAACCGGTAGGACTTGCAGCATAGCAGACCAAACTGACTGAAGAGCAGATTCCAGAATTCACAGAAGCTTTTTCCCTATTTGACAGAGACAATGATGGAACTATAACAACAAAGGAAGTGGAAACGATAATGAGGTCTCTTGGGTAGAATCCCACGAAAACAGGGTTACCAGACATGATTAATGAAGTAGATGCTGATGGTAATAGAACGGACTCTCCTGAATTTCTGACAATGATGGCAAGAAAAATGAAAGACACACAAAGTGAAGAAGAAATTAGAGAAGCCTTCCTTGTGTTTGATAAGGATGGCAATGGCTATATCAGTGCAGCAGAACTTTGCCATGTGATGACAAACCCCGGAGAGAAGCTAACAGATGACAAGGTTGATGAAATGATCAGGGAAGCAGGTATTGATGGTGATGGTCAGGTAAACTAGGAAGAGTTTGTACAAATGATGACAGCGAAGTGAAGACCTTATACAGAATATGTTACATTTCTTGTACAAAATTGTTTATTTTCCTTTTTCTTTGTTTATAATTTATCTCTAAAAGGTTTCTTCCTACTGTCAAAAAAATGCATGCATAGTAACTAGGACTCCGTTCCTCCATGTTTTCTTCTCTTATCTTACTTGTCATTGTTGTCATTGTTCTGAAAACTTATTTTAGAAAATTGATCAAGTAACATGTTACATGTGGCTTACTCTAGATATATCTAAGCCCTTCTGCACAGCTAAACTTAGATGGAGTTGGTCAAAGGGGAAACATCTGGGTTGTGCCTTTTTTTTTAGTTTTCTTTAGAAACTGCTGCATGTTGTTGTTGAAGTGTGGAGTTGTAACTCTGTACACAATTGACAGTCAACAATATGTACCTAAAACTTGCACTATTGCCAAAGGGGTGTATTATCCAGGTACTCATACACTTTTTTTATATATATTACTGGTCCTATACCAGAAACATTTTGCTTTATTGTTACTTGTTTTTTAAACTTTGTTTAGGCACTTAAAGAAAATCTGCTTATGGCAGAATTTGCCTCAAATCCATTCCAAGTTGTATATTTGTTTTCCAGTATAAAATAACAATTTACCTCCAAAACCCTCAAAAGACAAAACAAAAACAGAATGAAGATATGAAAGCTCAGGGCTCCTGAATTCCAAATCACTTTGCTATGAAGCCATACTATTTCGAATAAAACAAAATGATGTAAATTGCCTGAACAAAATATGTGTCTGTGGAGCAATGCAAAGGTAATATATACTGGTAAGCCACGTGCTTAGAATCTTTGACAAAAATACTAGAAGAAATTTTTTTTTGTGGAAAATAGCTTTGAAGTAAATGTTTGGAGGAAATCTTCCATAGAACAGATACCATAAAATTAAAACTTGTAGTCATAGGGAACTGATTATTTTTGTTTACCTTTTACTTTTGATTTTTCACTGGCACATAAACAGCAATTTTCAGTTCTAGGTGGGAGCTACCCTTTCAATAACTCGAACATTTGGTAGCCCAATCATGTTTTACTGAAGCACATTTTCACAAGAAGTAATACTTTTTTAAAAAAAATACAAATATTTCTTATTCTTAGGAGTTGCTTTGCCTTGCAAAATAAGTGAAAGCTATTACAAATGAGTATTCAGTGCATTGCTGAGATAAAGTTGTGGTCAAACTACATTTCTCAGTAGGGAACTCCTTTTCTCCTGATAGAGTTGGAATGAGTTCAAAGAACTGGAATAACCAGGAAAGAAGATGAACCAACTGATTTATAAATGAAGATTAAAGGATAAATTATAGAGGCCAAATAAATAGGCTTTGTCTAAGCTGTGTGTAAGAGCACGACAGGATTAGAAGCACACGTCACTGAAAGTTTAAACATTAATGAAAATAATTACATGGTACAATAAAATAAATGTAGTACTGAAACAGTAGAGAATATGAGGAAATGTAAAACAATACTAAACTCATCATGTAGCTTTGCTGTGGCCAAGAATTACTACTTTACAAAAGGGGATCTCCGGGGTAATAGTGGAAGCTGTTTTATGACTACAGACAGACTCAATAAACCCGGACCAAGATGAAGTAGTTTATTACTCAAGAGTGAGAAAGAAAAACCATGCTTATTTTCCTCATTGGGATAATAGATCATTGTGGCTTAATTCCCATACGATTCAGGAATTTAAAATTAACTATTATCAAAGTTCGTGGCTTTGCCTTTTAAAATCACAGATTCCTGAGTATTCAACAGATACATTCAAATACAGAGGACATAATTATTTATTGTTGTATAATAAATTAATAAACACATAGTGGCTTAAGGTATCAATACATATTTATTATCTCACATGGTCTGGCAGATCAGGAATTGACTGATTTGGATGGATGATTCTGGTTTAGGGTCTCTCACGATGGTGCAGTCGAGATGTCGCTGCATCTGCAGTCATCTGAAGGCTTGGCTGGGGCCGAAGCCTGGGATAGCTCACTCACATGCTGGGAGGCTGGTACTGGCTATTGGCAAGAGGACTTATTTCCTTGCCACTTGGACTTCTTCATAAGGCTGCTTGTGTGTTCTCATGACATGGCACCTGACATCCCTCTGAAAGGGTGATCCAAAGAAAAGCAAGCATAGAAGCCACCATGTCTTTTATGGCCAGACTTCAAATTCACAAATCATCTGTAATATCCTACCGATTTCACAGACAAACCCTATTCAACATGGGAGGGAACTGCAGGAAGGCATGAAGACTAGGGGATGAGAATCTCTGGAGGTCACTTTGGAGGCTGGCTACCAAAAATGTTTGTGTCAATTTTAATTGATTTTAAAATCGGATATTATTTTCTTTTGCAAAATAATTCTTTCCCAATTCCCCCATAATAGCAAGTGGGGCACCAATCTAGGTTTAAATAAAATTGTTGTCATTAGCTAATCTTCCAGGTGCAGAGTAGTTGAGATCTGTCAAAATGGTTCACACCTCTCAATAATTATCATGTACAAAATTCTTATTATGCTCCATATAATCCTCACAATGATCCTTAGCTCAAAACAATAGATAGGGAATTGAGGCAAGAAAGGTTAATTAATTTGCCAAAGATCACATGGCTAGTAAGAGAGGGAAGCAAATATAAATCCCGACTGAACTAGCAGAGCCATATGGTGAGGTCAAGAAGATGGCAAGAAACAAGAGGCAAAAATAAATGGGGAAATTTGGAGTGCATTCATAAAGGGACTATTACAAAGATGTATATAGGATCAGAATCTATGGCAAAAGATACTTCAGTACCTGGAGCTAGGGAGAGAGGTAAAACATAACTACCTTAGGGATGCAGGAATGAAACAATTGTACGAATTTTGAGAGAGCTACACAGAGAGGACCTTTGATAGGAACTATGAACTTTATTAAAAAGACATAGTCCATATGAAATGTGTAGAGAGATAACTATTCTGATATCATCCTCCTCTCAACCATCCTGTGCCTCCTCCTAGCCAAAATCAACTAGAAATCAGAGGCAAGGAAGCCCTTTGGTTCAGTATTCATATGGATTAGGTAAAAGACAGCAGAGATTGGATGTGGAAATACTCAGCACATTCACTGTTATCCACTCTTCTGTATACTGTTCAATTAGCTCAGCTAACTTCACAGTCCTGAATAGAATAAAAGAACTGAAGATCAGGGAGGATAATTCATAAGCTAAAGTTTCTAAAACTGGAATGTGGTCAAACCAACACTCAACCATAAACATGAGACTCCAAGACACTTTGGGGCATTTTTTTGTAGTACCAGCATATGCTTTATGAAGAGTCGGGCTCCTGGAGAAGACCGAGTAATCCAGAATTAGCCACAGTTATTTCAGACTTCAGTACTGTTTCCCACTGCCATACATTGCTGTCACTGCTACCAACCTTTGCTTCATTTCCAAGTCAGTTGTAACAAGTGAGGAAATGTATTAGTGGATCCAGTCTTAATACCGTGTGTGATCTAACAGTAGCCTTACAGTTGGTGGATTGAGTAGGTTACACCAGTGAAGAGTGGTGCCTAGTAATAAAGCCTTCCATTTGTAATACATTCTTCTTTGCTCCATTGCCAAGTCTGTAAAACTGTGCCTGGGGTTTGTTTCCAAATTCCAGATACCTAGCACAGTATCTGGTATGTATTAAATGTTGATGAATGATTAAATGAATGAATGGACAACCAAACAACTACAGCTATATCTTATCCCCAGCTTTCTTGGTCAGACCCTAGCTAGACCATAATGCTACCAGCACTGCCACCATTATCATTATCATCATTTTAAATTATACTTGATGAGCCCAGAAAGGTTGAGGCTGCAGAGAGTCTTGGCTGTGCCACTGCACTCCCACCTGAGTGACAGGGTGAAACCCTGTCTCAAAAAAATAAATAAATAAAATTATATTTGTGCACATACGAGACACCAGGCACTTTGCTAAGCACTTTGTGTTATGATCTTACTTAATTATTTCTACAACTCTGTAAGGTTTATTACCTCTCTTTTGCAGATGGAGAAACTGAGATTTAGCAAAGTTAAATGAATTGCGCAATATCACACATATAAGTGGTGAAAATGGAATTTGAAGCCAGTTAGACTACCTCTAGAGCTTTCACATTGAACTACTCAACTGTATCATCTCTATTCCATGAGCTCATCCCTGAAATTCAGGCATAAATACTCAATTACCTTGGATGTATCCTGTTTTTTGTATTTCAAATTGTCACTCTTAGCATGGCCTTCCTACTAATACTTTTTCTTCTTTCTGGAGAGTAGCTCTCTCAGCCTTTCTATTCTGCTTTGTTACCAAAGATTACTTGAATTATCCTTGGGTCTAAGGTCTCTTTTGAGCACAACACTGGACATTCTAGAAACAATCTGAAGCATGAACCTCTAAATCCATTTTATTCTCCCAAGCTTCTAGATCACTTGGACCCAGGTTTCTCCTTTTCTATGGGCCTGGATCCCAGCATATTCCACATTCATGATTGCCCAAGGTATTTCAAGTTCAGGGGCACTTTCTTGCTTATACTTTGTTTAATTATATTTTTTGCAAAACAATTTAAGAAAAATTAAAGCATCTGAAGAGATGAGAGAGAAAGTGCCTATTGCTTTACTAGCCTGTTCATTTTCATGAAATTAGAATAAAGCATTGGTAGAATAATCTCTTCAAGAGTATCTTAGTTACCAGAGCCAGACACATTTGCAAATGCCCACAGTTGATATACCTGTAGTTGGGTTTAGTAATTTTAAATTAAATTTGTTCATCACTTTGGTTGAATCTCTCCCTAGGAGAGAGAGAAAATATCACCAGTCTCCATGGCATCAAATCTCTTTTTTTTTTTTTTTGGCTTTTTATAGAGTCAAACCCAATTTCCATTCCTCACAATGATTCAGGCTGTGTCTATACTACGCCAACACAACTGGTTAAAAAAGGGAAAAATTCAGTGTAATAATGGTAAAGTTTAGTTAACAAAAACCTAAATAAAGTAAAATTCTATCTATTTAGGAGTCCCTTAGAATTGAGACCTTCCAGATTCTTAGGATTTTTAACCATTAATATTAGACATATATATATTTAAAAAATTCTATTTTGTTTAGAAATCCTTCCAAAATGTTTAAAAGTTTTATATTCCAATGATACTGAATATCAGATATCTTCAAATACAATACATTTCAATATGAAACATCTAGGAATACTAGACAAAACATAAGAAACATAACCAGAAGTCAGAAATGAAAGGAAATCTAGAACCCATAGAATAAGCCTCTACTTACTGTTGGGATGTCCTGAGAACTTGGGTTTAATGAATAAATTGGAAGAGAAGTCCTTGGGTCCATACAAAGTGGGGAGTTCGGCCTGACACCCTCAAATAAAATCTTTGAAGGATTACACCTTCACTGAGAGAGTACAATAGAAAGAGTCTGACCACCAGCAAAGGGATATGGCACAGCATCTTGCTTTCTCATATTGGCCCTAGATTGGAGAAAAAGGGACAGAGAAAACTCTCCTCTGAGAGCCGATAACAATTACCTAAGTCTAATGCAAATTTGGCATCCAAATTTACACTACTTGAAAGGTCCTAGAAACCACAAGCCAAAAAAAAAGAAAAAAAAAGAATCAGCATGTGGACGTGGATATACACACAACACTCCCAGGTTAATGCTCCTGACAGAGGTTAAAACATTCTTCAGAAGGGTTTTAAATTCAGGTCACAAATAAATTCTCCAACATGAATCTCTTTCAAGCTAAGTAAGTAAATAATAGAAAAACAAAAACTCTAGAACTTGCTACTGGAAGAATGACATATGGATCAGCAGCATTAGCATCAATTGAGAGCTTGTTAGAAATTAAGAATCTAGGACTTCCCCTAGACCAACTGAATCAAAATACTCACTTTCATGAGATGCTGCATAATTGAACTACAATCATCTGTTGGTACACTGAAACACTGGTTTCTAGACCTCAATGTACCCAAGTCCATGAATACGCAAGTCCCACAGTCAGCCCTGTGGAAGCTGTGGATATTAAAAGTTGGCTCTCTGTATGGGTTTCTCATCTTTTGAATGCTGTATTTTTTATCCACATTTGGTTGAAAAAAGAACTCATTGTATTAAGTTGACCCACAGAGTTCAAGCTTGTAGTGGTCAAGGGTAAACTGTGTACATTAAAGTTTAAATACTGCTCAAGGAAACAAGTCACCACAGGCAAGATCTTGCATAAAGAACATATTAGACTTCCAAAAACCTTTAGTAGAGGAAATAATGAATGCAGACTAAAACGTAAATACATTCAAAATTATTTGAGAAAAAAATACAAGGTTCTAAAATAGGTAAAACAGAACATGATAACATTGAAAAAAACTAAGAAGATATGCATAGAGAGAAATGGAAAACATAGGTATTTAATAATAAGAACTAAACTCAATATAAATTTTAAACACATAATAAGGCACAGCTGAAGAGAGAATTAGTGAACCAGAAAGTAAATCTCAAGAAATTATTTATAATGCAATACATACAGGCAAACTGTATAAAATACAAAAGAGAGATTAGGAGATACTAAGGATCTTATATAAGATATAAGATATCTTATATAAGATATAAGAAATGTTTAAAAGAAATTCTAAAAGGAGAGAATAGGAAAAACATGGGGAAGGCAATATTCACCTAGAAAATAAATAAGAACATTTCAGAATTGTTTACAGACCAAATTTTAGATTCTAGAATCACAGTAGATTTGAAGCAATATAAATAAAAAGAAATTCACTATTAAATGATTAGTAAGGAAACAAAATCTCAAAGATAAAGAGAACATCAAGAGAGAAAAACAGAGGTTACCCACAAGGAAGGTTAATCATATGAATAGAAAATTTCTCAGCCCAGTACAGTGGCTCACGGTTGTAATCCCAGCACTTTGGTAGGCCAAGGTGGGAGGGTCACTTGAGGTAAGGAGTTTGAGACCAGCCTGGCCAATATGGTGAAACCCTGTCTCTAATAAAAATAAAAAAATTAGCCAGGCATGTTGATGCATACCTGTAATCCTAGCTACTTGGGAGGCTCAGGCAGGAGAATCACTTGGACCCAGAAGGCAGAGGTTGCAGCGAAGCTGAGATCATGCCATTGCACTCCAGCCTGGGTGGCAGAGCAAGACTCCATCTCGAAAAAAAAAAAAAGAAAGAAAGAAAGAAAGAAAATTTCTCAACAGATCAGAAGAGGACTATCTCTAAAATGAAATAAATAAATAAATAAAAACTCTCAACCTCAAATATCATGTCCCGTTAAGCACTAACTCCAAGATAAACATAAAGATTTTTTCAAACATCAAAGTCTGGCATTATTTACTACTAGCAAATGATACTAAATGACCCTCAAGACTTGCTGCAAGCTGTGTCTCTTGGACCAAGACCAGCAGCATGGACATTATCTGAATGGTGTTAGAAATGCAGTATCTCAGGTCCCACCTAGGATTTCTCAAAGTTTCGTGGCTGTAAGTCACCTAGTGATCTCGTTAATGTGGGGGTTTGTTTCTTTGTTTGTTTTTAGAGAAAGGATCTTGTTCTGTCACCCAGGTGGGAATTCAGTGGCACTATCATAGCTTACTGCCATTCAAAGTCTTGGGCTCAAGCAATCCTCTTGCCTTAGCCTTCCAAGTAGTGAAGACTACAGGCACACACCACCATGCCTGGATAAATTTTTTATTTTGTATGTGTGTTGGGGGGAGTGTGTCTCACTATCTTGCCCAGGCTGGTCTTGAACTCCTGGCCTCAAGGGATCATCTGCCTTGGCCTCCCAAAGCGCTGGGGTTACAGGAGTGATCCACCATGCCAAGCCACAGTTTCTAGATTCAATAGATCTAGGTTGTGATATTTTTGCATTTCCACTGAGCTCCCAGGTGATACCCATACTGTTGACCCAACCACCACATTTCAAGTAGCAAGACTACTTAGGAAGAAGGATAATGCATCCACCTGGAAATAACCAATTACCAAGACAACATGCTGAGAAAAGAGATGGTAAACATGTGGGTAAATCTAAGCCAAAGTGCACATAAAACAACAGTAAGTAATTTGATAGGTTAAGGAAAGCAATTTTGAAATAAAGTGCTAGAAAACAATGATATTTGAGATGAATATAAGACAATAAATAGTTTAAGGTCTTTATAAGATAAGGGGGAATATTATTGATTGATCTTTAACTTTGTTAAGGGAAGTAAAATATATTCTATATCTTTCAAAGCAATAAATGGTAAATGTGTAATATACTTTATTAACTTTTTATTAGCAGGCACTAGTTTATCTCATTCCACAATATTCTTTGAATTAAATATTTTTTCTGTTCACAACCCTGCTGCAGTTTTGTGATTCTTTTTGTTTCTTTTCTCTTTCGTCTCAATTTTCAAGAAAATATAGTCTATAATAAGTGCCTCAATTTCATCATTACCCACACCTTTAATCCATGCCATCTGGCTTCTTCCTTTACTGCCTTAAAGAAAACAAAAACAAAAATAAAAAAACCTTTTTTTTTCTTTTTTTTTTTTGAGACAGACTCTCACACTGTCCAGGCTGGAGTGCAGTGGCGCGATCTCAGCTCACTGCAAGCTCCACCTCCTGAAAAAACCCTCATTTTTAACAATCACCACTGGCATCCTAGTAAAAAAAAAAAATTCCAACAGCTCATTCTTTGTTAATCCTTATCAATTGTTCTAAAGTCTTCCTACTGAAAGTGTGGTCTGTGGACCAGATCATTACTGCCAACTAGGAGCTCTGTAGAAATGTAGACTCTCTAGACTTACCTCTGGCCTACAGAATTAGAATCTGTAGTTTAACAAGCTACCCAAGTCATTCTTATACACATTATTGTTTGAGAAGCACTCAGGTAAAATATTTGACATCGTCAATCACATATAAGTGTTAAAATTTTCTCTTATCTTCCACTTTCCTTATTGACTTCTTAATTTTTAAAAATTATCTCTAGCTCATTTCCTCCTTTCATCACAAAAAAGCAGGTATTCTTCAAAGTCATTAGTTTGGCCCTTACTTTTACTCCTATTTTCTCCCTCTTGATAATCTGCTCCAGTTAATTACTTCCATTATTTTCTTAGAGAAGAATCACCTAGATTGCTTCTTAATAAAATTTCAGGGCCTCTCACTGGGGCTTCTAAACCAACATGTCCAGTTTGGGACCCAGGAATATTTATTTCTAAAAGACTTCCCACACGCTACCAGATAATTCACACACAGCCAGCACACACATTTTTATTTGGGAAGTAGTACAGTTGATTAGAAGGTAGTTCTAATGTAGGTCTCTAAAATTGACTGTTTTCTTAGTCATAGTAGGCTAGGTAGAAATAAACCTCCAAATATCATTGACTTGAAGAAAGAAAAACTTGTTTCTTATTTGTTTGTTTGCTTCTATCACAGTCCAGTACTGAAGTTGGCAATGCCCCTGAATGTGATTCAGGGATATGAGCTTCTTCCTTTGTCGGACTTTGGTTTCTCAATATACTTCACTTCCAATCATGTGAATTGTGCAGGAAGGAGAAAGTAGAATGATGCATAAGTTTTAACTACAGCTCTGGAAATGGTGTACCTTGCCTCTGCACCCATTCCTTGGCCAACCTGGTCACATGGCTGCAAATGGTGCAAAGAATGCTGGCAAGTGTGCTCTTTCTGAGCAACAAGGAGGAGCAGCTGGAACTGGGGAGCATCAGCTGGTCTTTGCCACACTGCTTAATCTTTGGTCTTCACTCACCCTTCCAACTGTCCACAGGGTATCTCCACTTGAATATTTGACCAGCATTAACAAGTGACCACATTTTCAACAAAAGCAAACCCTGATTCTCCATGACCCTTTTTCAGCTTGAATGTTCTCTTAAATGTATTAATATTACTTTTGCCAATGGCATCACCATTCTAGTCACAGAGGTTCAAAGCCTGGAGATATCATCCCCCCTCCCTCACATGCCCACACTATCCATTTGCCAAGTCCTGTTGCTTCTGTCTCCAAAATATTTCTTCCAACCTCCCACTCAGCCACATTCTAAGTGGCATTACTCAATTCTGGCCCACGTTATCTCTTTCTTAAAGTATTCTTCTATTCCACGATGCAGAACACTCTTAGCCACCAATTCTCTTCTATGCTCTTTCCCCTATATGGCTCTACAATTCTCACTGGCTCTCTGCTGACCTCCTTTGTACATTATAAATATTACCTAACAATCCCAGAGTGCAAATTAACTACCAGGCACCGGGATAAGTACTTAGCATGAAGGGAATGTTATTGTCATCTCCTTTTCAGGAATAGATGAATAAGCTTCAGGGGTAAAGTAATTTTCACTAGCTGGAAAGTGAATAGTAAGGATTTAAAATATGCATCCTAGTCCTCCCTTATCCATGGGTGATATGTTCCAAGACCCCTAGGGAAGTACCCTGAAGTCACTGAAGGTGGAAAATTCTCCCCTTTGTGGTTTTCCTCACTTTGTGGTGTCCATGTCTGTGCGCTTGCTTGCTCCCCGAGCTGATCCCCAAGGCAGAGGCCATGCCACATTAGTCTTTAAATTCTTAGTAGCTAACCCAGTGTTAATACAAAGCAAGAGCTAAATAAACGTTTATTTATTACTGACTTTGAAATGTTGAAAAAGTATTCCTAGTCTCTTGATTTACTTTAGAAATGAAAAATTCTGTTTTTACTGTTTTTCTATTTGGTAATATTGGGCTGCTGAAGAAAATTCATGATCAAACTGATTGCCTTTTTTTCAAATGATAAGTATTGCTATTCTTCATGACTCCTTTAACATACATAATAGTACTCTTATACATCTTTTATATAACTTTAGTCTTCCATTAAAAGTTTATTCCATTTTTTTTTACCTTATCCCATTTCTATATATGTCTACAACAATTTTCTTCTGTCTTTCCCATGTCTTCAGATCTTCACTGGCACTTTCTAACTACTCAAACAACCTATCAATCAATACATCCACTCTTTCTCTCTGAAAAACAAACAACTCTTAATCCTACTTATTGCCTCGAGCCTCTTCTTCCTTTACTCACCTGTTTCCTAGTGACAGTAACCTACACTATCTATAATCCTTCACAATGTCATAAAGCTTTTATTCTATAAAGAACAAAACATTTTGAGTAATACTTATCTGAAAAACTGTTAAGGCCCACCCATTCAATATGAAATTGATGGTTACACAAGAAAGAAACATTTCTAGTACCAGCTATAAAACAAGCATCATTACATATTATCACAAAAGGGGTGGAAAAATCTGTTAAACATGAGCATGAAAATGTTTAGGATTACAGTGTGTCTATTACAGAATCAAATGCAGCCTTCTTGATTAAACTAGTTGTATCATCAAGAAACACAAGAAGAGTGTGCTGCTTTACATAGCCCTTCACGACACCATGTTCAGTGATGCCACATTGGTAGCAATAAATCACCCAAGAAAATTAGCAAACACTAAAAAATCTGTATTTGGTTTATTGTTTTGTTGATTTCCCAGATTTAAGAAAATAATAGCAGAAATGTTAATAATGTAAACTATCATAAGTGTTGTTCCTGTAGCTGTTATACTACAGCTAGCACAAAAACAAAAATATTTTCCAGTACTTAAAAGCTGTTATCTAATTCAGTAAACAATTAGTTCACATCATTGACAAGTAAATAAAGCTATTACATACACACACACACAAACCAAACCAAACCCCAAAATCCATCAGTCTCATATTCAGCCTCATATTCAAGTAGGCCAATATATAGACAAACATTCTTCACTCACCAAACAAGAACCAAGTAATGTGTTTTGAAGTTTACAAAGACAAACTCTTCTCTCTCCAGCAATATATTTGTGCCTTACTGGTTAATTTCTTGGGTTTTGTAATTCAATGCCTGAATGCAGAATCCCAACTCCTCCATTTATTGACTTTGAAATATTGAAAAAATACTCTTAACCTCTTGATTTACTTTAGAATCCTCCTCTGTCAAATAAGGATTACATTTCCTGCCTCATGAAAGGCAGTGAATACTAGTCACAATTGCCATGTACCAGGTCACTGAACAAAGCCTACTGTGCTGAAGTCAGTGGTGAATTCCTAGGTTGCAAGAATTGACTTCTGTTATTGCTACTGTTGCTTTGTTTTTATGCTATTTTTTGTAAATCTCATAACTATACTATGAAGTGAAGACTTGCATGTTCTTCAATTATCAGTTGAGCTTACTATGCAATTGGCATTTCAGACGCTGGAGACACATCGGTAAGTATGACATATGAACTTCTTATTCTAGAAGAACTAATATTCTGGCCAAGGGAGGTAGACAATAAAAAAAATCAATAAAACATCAGGCAGTAAAAGTGCTGGTCAGATTAAACAGAGCAATACCGTAAGGAGTGATTCAGTGGCAATCACAGTGATTGTCAGGAAATGTCTCTTTGAAGAGATGAAAATGTGGACTCCATCCATGTGGTGGGCAGGACAGTGATGCTTCACCCCTACCTTAAAACGGACACATCCTAATCTTTGGAAGTTGAGAATAAGTTACTTTACATGGCAAAAGGATATTTGCAGATGCCATCAAAATAAGCACCTTGAGCTAGGGAGCGTATCCTGGGTTATTCATGTGGGTCCAATCTAATCACATGCCTTCTTGAAATCAGCAGAGGTTTCTCATTCCCTCGCTTTCAGAGAGAAATGTGACTGTGGGAGAGGATGGGAGAGATACAACTAAATTGGCTTTGAAGGTGGAGGAAGGGGACCGTCAGCCAAGGAATGTGGGTGGCCTCTAGAAGCTGTGAAAAGTCAGGAAATAGATTCTTCTCTAGAGACTCCAGAAAGGAATGTAGCTCTGCTGATACCTATATTTTGGCCAGCAAGACCTGTGTCTGGTTTATAACCTATAGAAATGTAAAATGGTAAATTTGCATTGTTTTAAGCCACTGAGTTTGTGATAATTTGTTACAGCAGCAATAGGACACCAATGCAGGCTGGAATGATAAGAAAGAAACATCCATGAAAATGATGGCACAGCTTTGTTTGTAATTGGAGCAGCTGGGACAAAGCCCCTAACACTGGGGTAAGGGTGTTAGAGAGAGAAACAAGCTGTTGTGATTGAAATATGAGCAATGGGAAGTCTGTGAAGTCAGAGGTAGACAGGAGCCAGATCACGTAGGGCTTTATGAGTCATTATTTTATTCTAAGTGTATAGGGAAGCTTTGGAGGTTCATGATTATATTTAATTGTTTTTAAAAAGTTACTTACTCTTCTATGGAAATTGAATATAGATGGCAATGGTGAAAGCAGGGATGCTGGTTATAAGACTAAGAGGTACACATAACCTTTTGGAAATGTTTCATTTATGACCATTTGGCAGGGTAGAGTTGTTAGCTCTAGAGTAGAAAGGAAAATTATCATAACCTTTATAAATAAAAATTCCCCTGCATCTCAGGGCAGCCAATGGAATGTGTGACGTCTAAGATGAGCAGGTGTTTGTGGAAAGATTCTCTATGTAATCTATGACCTACAAGGAACATGTGGTAAGGCCTGTCAAAAAGGACTACTAGCAAAGCTAATTATCTGGTTCCATTTATGGTCCTATGGCTAAATGTTATTGATTAGAAGTAGCCCTTAATTTGTGAAAGCCATTATGTTAAGCCAGTTCTTTATTTTCCTTTATTTGAAGAAGTTGTTCTATATTCATGCTTATGACAGTGTTAATTAAAACAGAATCTGTCAACAAATAATTTTCAAAATGTCAAAAAGTTAACATCTATATAAATATAAATGCATGTCAGGGATTTTATTTCACATTAACTCATTAACTAATACAGTCATTATTAACTAATGAGTTACATAAATGGAATATTGTGACTGATTTAAGCACATAAATTTTTTAAAAATAAAATTGAATTTTACATATCTGTGTGTGCACATATACACTTGCACTTGAATTTGGGTACATTTCTTGAGGTTCACAAACTTAGCAAAACTCCCTGATATTTTGGCACCCATGAGCCAGAATCAAGCCCTTAAGATAATTTTGCAGGCATTGCCTCCAAATACATAGATGTGTGTTTTCTGTGTCACAAAGTAAAATGCATTCCTTACCCTGGGTTGTCATTTAAACAATTTGAAATCTACTGAAATAACTCTTCCACGTCTGTTTTTTCAGTCATGAAATAGAGATAGTAAAAATATCTTATCTTATTATTACACCATGTAGTATTGAGAATAAAAAAGGATAATAAAAAAGGCTGTGCATAAAAGCATATAACTGCACAGTACCATGCAAATGAACAAGTGATTATTAGTACTAATCCTATTATTATGAAAAATGTACTAATACTGCTACTACTCTTTCTATTTCGCTACTACTTCTGTTTTAGATAAGATGTAATGGACTTGTAAACTTCCACGCTCATGCTTCAGAAAGAAGGAAATGGAGCGAATGAGTATGTGCCCTTCCTTTCTTTGTTTTATCTTCTCCTCCCTAAATCCCAGCCCACATCCTATTCTGATATACTGCTGAATATTTGTAAAAGCAAAGATGATTCTGATGTTAGGAACATGGCTAACACATACACAAATCATTGAAGAAGGAATTGATTTGGGAGCTAATTATTTACATATTTCAAATAGCCTTTATCATCCTAAATAGTAAAGATATAATTACGCATCTGCTTTGTCCCTCTCACTAAGAACCTCTTAAGGACTCATTCATCCTTTCATTCTGAACACCTAACACAATGTATGACATAAGATATACACTCAATCCATCATAATTGAATAAAAAAATAAGGAGTTATCATTTTTTTCATACAACATCCAGAGTGAGCTTTTAAACATCTGAGCATTTCATTCCTTGCCTTAAAATACTCTAAACAGTTAAACAGATTCCCTAATGGGAGTTGGAGTAAAATCCTGAATTGCAGGGTTCTATGTGGTCCAGCTCCTGTCCACCTCTCAAATTTTTTACACTGCCTATCCTGACCATATTAGCCTTCTTTCTCACATGTGGGGTGCCTGTTCCCTTCTTAAGCCATTATAGTGGTTGTCCTGTCTGCACGGATTATCTTTTTGTTTGACTATTTCACTAATGCTATTTACTCATTTTCTCTGTCCTTGCACCTAGAATATTTTGCAGATGTGATCATTTTAACTACTTTACTCACTATTCACTCATTAGCAAAAAATAATATATCTTTGGAGTATTCTTTTGTCTGCGGCTGAGTCACCTAACAACTGTCTAAACAACTGTCACCTAAAAACCGCTTTAAAACATCTCTTTCCAAAGTCATCTTACATAAATGAGTATTCATAAGAATATGTTTCATGACTTTAAATGTCCTTTTTTAACTTTACATTCTCTTCATTCTCTTGGCTTTTTTTTTCTACAGTCTTATTCATTGTGTATACTTTTATCAAAAATATTCTGCCCTAATTATTGTTTCTGGATAACTTTGAGAAAAGAATGTCTTTTGTGTCTTTAGGTAGACTCACAGAATAAAAGAATGTTAACATGTTGAGTAATTCTAGCAGTTAGAAGCTTTTGGAGGTTGCAAACATTTCCATATCCACTAATTTCAGCAGTTCACTAATGGAAATCTATGCATAAGACCACTAGAAATCCATGGACCATAGACTAAGAAATTTTGTTTTAAGTTCAACACCCTGGCATTATACGTGAATAAAATGAATACTAGAGAAGTAAAGTAACATGCCCAAGAACACACTAGTAAAAAGGGTGTCTGACTCCTAAACCATTAGATTCTCCACCGCATAGTACTATTTTGTAACTAGGTTGTGACTGGTTTAGAATCAAATTTGGGGTACTTTTATGCCAAATGAGAATTCTACAATTAATACACCTTTAGCAAATAGTTTCTCTTGTTGTTTGTTTATTTTTTAGAGTCTAGGTCTTGCTCTGTTCCCTAGGCTGGAGTGCAGTGGTGTGATCATGGCTCACTGCAGCCTCAAACTCCTGGGCTCAAAGGATCTCCCTGCCTCAGCCTCCCAAGCAGCTGGGACTGTAGACATGCACCACAATGCATAGCTAAGTTTTCACAATTTTTTTAGAGATGGGGTATCTCTATATTGTCCAGGCTTGTCTCAATCTCCTGTCCTCAAGAGATTCTCCAGTCTCAGCCTCCCGAGTTGCTGGGATTACAGGTATGAATCACTGGACCAGCTACTTTTCTTATCAATCTATTGGTATATGACCACTATATGTATACACTAGATTACATGCCTGAATATAAATATTTTAAGATATATGTGTTTGTTCTCTGATAAAAATGAAATTACATCGTATATTATCTATGAAAATCTTGTCATTGAGAACTCTTAAGCTCTATAAAGAAAGAATTTTCCTATTTTTCTAAAAGATTACTCAATTATTTTATTGAGGCAATTTGTAAGGCAATTAAAATTTGATTTCAACTCATATGGAAAATTTCCTTTTAAAAGCCTATTCAAATTGATTGAATAGTCTAACCAATATGGATAATTGATAGTTTGAATTCCCCAATGTAATATAACCAGTTTATTTGGGATGCGTTCTCGGGAAGCACTAGTAGGGGAGATAATTAGACAGAGAAATAAAGGAAACCAATAAAGTGTACATTATTCAGCTAGTTACCACCATAGGTGGTTCGAGTTTGATCTTACTGAGGAACTCTTAAAATCTGGTTTAGAATACTTTAGAACTACCCTTCCCAACCCTAAGAAATAGGGGATGATGGATATTCATGCCCTAACTTTTATTATTGTCTCATGACTGATTCTGGACCATTCACTTTCTGACACTCCCAGGTTACCTTTGAGCAGAGTCTTAAGTGTTTACAATAACAGTAAGTTAAGGTTATAAAGTAATTCTCAGTAAAACCTCAATTGTGCTAAGGTTATACAGGTGTGGCACTGGCAGTGCATGCCATATTCCATCTCTCATAGCTGTGTAATATAGATCAAGATCACCAATGTGTATATGACTGGTATAAACTAAGCTGCTCCACTGTAAACACTTAGTACAATATTAAATTTTAAAAAATCAACCCCTCTATCCACACAATAATTAGAAATATATTTAAATCTCAACTAAGTTTCTCCTTCCAGGTAAATTGTAGTAACTACACAACACTCTGTTTCTTACACTTAACGCAACTACGAACCCTGAACTGACCAAGTGCATGGAGAAGTTATTTAAAAACTACAGAAAGTCAATAGAAGAAGGTAAATTGTGGGGAAAGATAAGAATTCAATATATCACCAAATCTATGGTGAGTATACAATTTTTTCTCCAATCCCCAACCTGAATGCAATACAACCTCAAAACCAGAATGGACGTTGGCACAGACAGGGAGAGCTGGAGGAAAAGAATTCCAGTTCTGCTTTAGGAAAGGGAAAGAGAATTGTTAATGAAAGATAATACAGTAAATCCTATTTGTTTATGTTTATTTATTTATTTTTTCTTCATTCTTTCACCCTTCAGTCCAAAAGCAATCCAATGTTAATCTACTGGGGGCAAGAAAGAGCCAAAATTCTAGGGAGGGATCTTTTACTCTGATTAGCAGGCTGTGATCCCAAAGGGGTGGGGAACCTCCCTTTGTATTTCTCTCTCTCTCTTTCAATGTATTGTCCCACCTTTTAGAACCAGTGTGGAGGCAATCATGAAAGTGCATAAAAGAACAGGGGAATTAAAGCCCAGCTTTCTGGGTGGAGGACTGAAAAGATGAGCCTCAGTGAAAAAAAGAAAAAAAATTACCAAGGAGATCACAGAGACGTTAGAGCTCAGAAAAGTGACCTCATAAAACTGTTTATAAACTCCTGGGATAACTCTGACCTGTGATTTCATAGATCTTATTCAAGTCATATATCACTTTGAGAAGTGAACCAAGAGAAAGGCCACCACACACATAGGACATATCCAAATCATAACGCAAAGACTTTGAAACTCAAATTGACTTCATAACTACAGTTTGTAGACGGAGGATTAGAATTTTCTGCTTGAACCTATCCAGGTTAATTGCTTACTAAAAGAAAACAAAAATCAACATTTTTCATAAGAATAAAAATAGACCCAACATCTCATTATATAATATTCAAAGTGACAAGCATATGATCAAAAATTAATGAGCATATTCAAATTAGGAAAATCTCAACCAAAATGGAAAGAGATAATTAACAGAGGCCACCACTGAGATAATACTGATATTGGAATTATCTGACAAATATTTAAAACGAGCTGTTATGCAAATGCATTAAAATTCAAACAAGATTTCTATTGCACGATATGCTCACTAAACACCATTCTTCAAAATAGTCACTCTTTATGTAGAAAACTAGGTATTAAATAAAGTTTTCTAGTAGAGGGGCTAAAAATTGCATTTCAAGTGGTTTATGAATGCATTTGGCTTAATGCTCTCCTTTGAGCACCCAAAATCTCCGGCCATCTTTCACATTTGTGGAGGAATAAAGGGCCTCAGTGAGATGGTTATGAAAGGCTGTTGGATTTAAGGATGTGAAGAAGTTGGAGGTATCTTCATCATCCACTTTTCATCTAGCAATTTCAGGCTATTGCTAATAAAATAGGCAGAGGTGGCCGGGCGCGGTGGCTCACAACTATAATCCCAGCACTTTGGGAGGCCAAGGCGGGTGGATCACGAGTCCAGGAGTTCAAGACCAGCCTGGCCAAGATGGTGAAACCCTATCTCTACTAAAAATACAAAAATTAGCCAGGAGTGGTGGCAGGCACCTGTAATCCCAGCTCCTCAGGAGGCTGAGGCAGAGAATTGCTTGAACCCGGGAGGCAGAAGTTGCAGTGAGCCGAGATCATGCCACTGCACTCCACCCTGGGCGACAGAGAGAGACTCCGTCTCAAAAAAAAAAAAAAAAAGAAAAATAGGCAGAGAGGCAGACGTAATCCTTCAGCCGCCCTAGCTGCCACGTTCATTTCTCATTCCTCACTCCAGCTCAAACACACCTCTTATCATATCCAGAGGCTTGGGATCATAATTTCAGGAGACCACAGTAGAACAGAGATGTTAGATCTGAAGCACATCCCGATCCCTGAATACAAAATACATGTTGTCAGTCTTCCTGCTTGCAGTGCAATGTAACATAATCCAGCCTACTGATACAGTATTTAGCCATTAATTCCATATTCAATACTGACTAAAACAGCCCAAATCAATACTATCCATGAAGGCAGAGGGAAAATCAGTAATACAATGTCTGTATGTGATAACTCATTTCTTATTTCACTTGATTATCATAAAGGCATATTTTGCAGGCCAGAACTAATAGAGACTATTTCAGTTAAAGAGAGTTGTTGTCTGTCTGTCTTTTGCTTAGTAACTGGGTTAAGAGGAAGAGGTTCTGGTTTGGGTAAGCTTTCAGGCAAACAGGAGAATCATAGTGATGGCGGTAGGAGGGGAACTGTTCTATACTGTCTGTTCTATTGAGTAGGACTTGGGCTTCTATGGTACAGGCAGTGAAAACCGGGAAATGAAGGAGTTGTTCACAATTGGTATAAACAAGCACATATAGGCAGAGTTGTTGCAACCCAGTATCTTGCAGCTTGATAAGAACTGAAGCTTTGAGAACATCTATGAATAGCACTCTTGTCCTAGATTTTGGTATTCTTTCACAGAGTTTTCAACTACACATGTGCTCTATCTTTTGGGTTCCTTCTAAAGTAACTAGAAGACACTTGGCATGGAGATAAACACTGAGATTGTTCTTCATTCATAGCAATGCTCGAACGTTGTAATTTGGGCAGTAAAGCCCTTAGTGGCTAAGGAGAAAGGTGCAGCATAGGGTTAGCCTCTTCCAAACTGTATAAATCAAAGTGGTTGAAAGAGGTTCCCCAGAGGAAAATCAAGGAGGGAGAATAATCACCTTTGGGCAGAGAAAAATAAAAGATATGTACTATAATATTCCATTAAGTCACCTAATTTTGTGACTTCGGACGATTTGCTTTACGTTCACCAAAGCTGTACAAAAGGGGCTATTATGTTTATCAGTAGAGTCAGTTTTCGAAAGGCTAATATATATTTACAAAGTATAATTTTCAAAATGTTAAAAACATGGCTCTCGTCCAACAGAGCATAACAGTGAGCAACGTTAGGTCTCCTTAGATCACTAATAAGGGAACCAGTGGAATGATATGCTCATTCAAATGAGACTGTGAGACATTGTCAAATATATTACTAGTGGAGGAAAAAGAGGCTGAAGTAAGATGGCAACATTAGATACAGAACTGATTATCATAAAGGGGAAGCGGTAGCATTCGAGGCTATCTTGACTACAGAACAAAAATATTTGCATCTTTTCAATTCTTTACAAGTTAACATTTGACATTACAGAATGCAGAACATAAGCAGTAACAAAGAGTAAGTCAAGCTCATGTATATTCCCTGGAATATCAGATAACCCTTAAGCAAGCTGTTAAACAATGCTTTTGTATGATCTTGTAATATTTTTGCTATATACCAAAATTTTGGGTCTTTTCATAATAACGTGAAGTTTGTGGTGCTTCATAGGTAATTGGCAAAATGTTAGCTATTTTATGACCACACTAATGTTAAACGTGAATGAGATGACACCTCATAATGATTTCTTTTTATCTTTTCCTTCCATGTATATTTCTCATTGCTCCACATTCACCTTCCTCAAATATTATTTTTATGCAATTTTCTAATGCCTATTATAGGTTGGGGCACATAATAAGATTCTAGTACGTGTTCATTAAATGTAAAAAAAATTAATCCCCTCAAATTTCATTGGTTACACAGTGCCTACAGAATATTTGCTATTTTTTTAAATCAAACTACTTATTTCAGATAGAACTCTTAGTCACAAGAGTTACAAACCACCTCATACTTTTCCACAATGACATATTTTACTGTGCAGATTTATAAATTGAATTATAACTAATGAATGTAATAAAATAAAAATTACTCATATGATATTGTACTCCAATAAAATAGGTGAGTGTATTTTTCTAATATTTTCATGAAGACTATCTAACAAAAGAATTAAGACCCCTCATTAAGTAATAAATGAACTAAGGCTGACTAATGCTTAGCAAATATCTGGCTTATTAATTGAAACTTTTACTATAATAACGATATTAATTTCACCTAATATTACTGATCATTTACTATATGATAGGCATATGCTATGTGCTTTTAATGCATTTCCCCCACTGAATATACTGAATGTACAGAGTCATTGTGGAGAGATGGGAAATGTATATACCTTCAAGTCTGAAGACCTGAGTCTGAGGTTCAAAAACAGTCATGTGTCACATAACATTTCAGTCAACTACAAACCACATATACAATGAAGTTCCATAAGATTATAATGCCATACTTCTACTCTAATTCTTCTCTGTTTACATACATAAGTAGTTGCCATTGTATTAGAATTGCCTACAGTATTCAGTACAGTAACATGCTGAATGCTGATTACCACTTGTAAGCTAAAAGCAACAGGCCATACTATACAGCCTAGGTGTGTAGGAGGTTATGAATACAGGTTTGTGTAAGTACACTCTATGATGTTCACACAATGATAAAATCACCTAACAATGCATTTCTCAGAATGCATCTTTGTCATTAAGCAATGCATGACTGTACTTAGTTTACAAATCCCTTAAATACTTAAAATTGTTGTCTCCTTGGCTGGGCAACATGGTGAAACCCTGTCTCCACTAAAATACAAAAAATTAGCCAGGTATTGCATCATGCACCTGTAATCCCAGCTACTTGGGAGGCTGAGACAGGAGAATTGCTTGAACCTGGGAAGCAGAGGTTGCAGTGAGCCGAGATTGCGCCACTGCACTCCAGCCTGGGCGACAGAGCGAGACTCCGTCTCAAAAAAAAAAAAAAAAAAAAGAAGAAGAAGAAAATAATAAAGCAAATCCCACTTACATCCCAAGGTCAATGCACAGACTCCCAAGGGAAAGAGTGAGCTGCATTTGTATGGTACTTCAGAGAGTTAAAGAAATTTCACGTAAGCTACTTACTTTCAGTTTATTGCTTTTTCCACTATAGGACAAGTAGCCATCTTCTTTTAGGAGCATGGGGTCTTAGGTAATATGATTTAGCATATCCATGTAGGTCCTAAAACAATGGTTATTTTCCACCTGAATTGGTATTATTTTCATCAATATAATCCCCTCTAAGAAAACTGTCCTGGGGATCTTTTTGTTAATTCTTTCTTTCTCTTTCTCCCTTTTTTCCTTTCTTCCCTTCTTCCTTCCGCCCTTCCTGCCTTCCTGCCTACCGCCTTCCTGCCTGCCTTTCTTTCTTTCTCTTTCCTTTCATTTCCTTCCTTCCTTCCTTCCTTCCTTTTCTTTCTCTCTCCTTCCTTCCTTCCTTCCTTCCCCTCTCTCTCTCTCTCTCTCTCTCTCTCTCTCCTCTCCCCCCACCCCCCTTATCCAGGCCCATAGCCCAGGCTGGCATGATCTTGGCTCACTGCAACCTCCATCTCCCTGGCTCAATGGATCCACCCACCTCGGCTTCACAAAGTGCTGAGATTACAGACATGAGCCACCATGGCTGGCTTGTGAATGCTTTCTTCTACCCATTGAAGAGTCAGTATGCAGTCTTCTTGATGCCAGGACAAACAGCAGAAAGTCAAGGAAAATTGTATGCGTCAAGTCACTTAAACAAATAAATGGCAACTACAGGAAAAACTAAAGCCACATGGCATGATGAGATCTAACTGCAATCTCACACAGAACCAGTAATTTTGCCTGAGGAAGGTAACTTCACTAGAAGACTTACTTCTCGTATTAGTTTGCTAGGACTGGGATAACAAACTACTACAGACTGGGTGGTTTAAGGAGGAGAAATTAATTTCCTCTGAATTCTGGAGGCTAGATGTCTGAGACTGAGGTGTCATAGGGTCAGCTTCTTCTGAGGCCTCTTGCCATGGCTAGAAGATGGCCATCTTCTCACTGTGTCCTCACATAGTTGTCCCTTCACTTGTATTTTCTGCACCCTCATCTCTTCTTCTAATAAAGATACAAATCATAATAGATTAGTGCCCATGCTAACGACCTCATTTAACCTTGATTACCTATTTCAAGACTCTGTCTCCAAATATAGTTACCTTCTGAGATATTGAGAATTAGGACTTCAACATAGGAATTTGCAGGGACACAATTCAGCCCATAACGCCCCCAAAATGATGCCTTATTTATTAGCCTGGGTTTATAACTTTATATTTCTTCTCACTAACATTAGGAGGTTCTTGACTCACCATGTGCTATTGAACATTAGATGAAACTTTGGATTATAAATATAGCTCATGTTGCAATGATGCCAGGCAACGATGTGTGCCGCTGAACAGTCATCTCAGCAAACTAAAGTGCATGTGAGATGTTCCTTTCAGGATTTGGAGAACAAGTGGAAATTCTGTTTGATGAGAACTTGGAGCAAACGCTTTCTCCAGTGCTGACCTGGATCCTATTCTTGGCAATGCTCAGAGAGAAGAAGAGGATAGATACATCACTGAGATGTTGACCCAACAAGCATTCATGTCAGCTACCTTCATCAGAATTGAAACCACATCTGAAGTCTCTCCACAGAGGGTATACCACCGTGTGGAAGCCAGGCATAGCGACCCTGGTTGCAGTGCCTTCCACTTAAAAGCACCAGTGCCTCTCAACATCTTCCTCTGCTATTTACGGTTACCAAAGAGGAATATATTTACTTTTTGCAGATTGTTCTGCTGTGTTCTCTTTTCTGTCTTACTCACACTTTACTGGAAAGAAAAAAAAAATCATGCTTCAAGAGCTTCCCCTCTCCAGTCACCCAAAATAGGAATTTCTATCATTTTGCAGTTTCCAAACAGCAGCAGATCAGAATCTGTTTATTCTGCACCCTGAGGAACAGAACAAGTCAGACTGTGACTGTGTCTCATTAATTTTTTCTGTAATTTCAAAGAAGAAATGGAAGAGAAGAATCAGGCTTTAGGCTATGCAAAAATCGTTCAGCATGGTAAATAAATTAGCCCGAATCTATTAAAGCTCTTTTGGGCTACAACAAAGCAAGCTTGCAAACTGATGGTTGTATCCCTGAATTTGGTAAAGAGTTGCATAACACATCAGGTAGGCCAAAAAAGCACTGATAAATCAGTCTTTACTAAACATAAAACAACTTGGCAAAGTTGAAAAAGAAAAGGAAGAAGCTGAAACGTGTGCATGAAATTTCCACATTAAAAACTCATTGGTCTTGCCTGGATCCTGATGCAATTTGAAAGGAAACAGACAATTCTATAATTTTAGCAAAAATATTTATGGTACAGTATACAAGTTCACCAAAACATTCTCTCCCAAGTTCTTTTAAGAATCAGCATTCCTTACCCCAGCGGAGAAGCTGCTAAAACAAATTTATTTTTTGTTCATTTCAGAACATTCTGGATTCTAACTATGAAAAACACAAATGCTTCAACCCTTCCCACCCCCATCACCATCAAAGAACTCTGTGACCACATGTCCTTCCCTATTTCTTTATACCACATATTAGAGACGAACATGTGGCTTGACATACATGATCTTTGTAATCCAGATCAGTTGGCTAGCAGTTCAAAGATAAGGTCAACAATCAGGTTCCAGCTCTAGGAGAAAAAATAAGGAATTTAAATAAGGAATTTAAATTTATGGTTTTAACTTCTGGCCCTGTGAAATCTCCGGAAACTCCAGATTTTGCAATATTTGGAAATAAGAATGTTTCCATAATATTTGCATATTTGCAAATACAAATGTGATGTGTATACAGTATTTGGAAAAGTATATGTAAATTTATATGATGAATACATAAAATAAATATATAAGTGAATTATTATTTACATCATACTAGGCTATTGTAAAGTTTGGATTAAAGAGAAAAAGGTATGTGGAAAATTAAATTCATTTATTGGTTCATTCATTCAAACATTCAGCAAGCATTTATTGAGGGTTTATTTTTTGCCCTGCAGGGTCACAACGATCAACTTGAAGACTCTGCCCCCAAAGAATTCAGAATATAATGAGGGAGCTAGATGTGCCAGTTGATGTTTAGCAATCACTGTGTAAATGCTGGGATAGAAGGATGTACCATGGTGTGATGAGGGAACTAAGGAGAACAGATTAAAGCCAGTCAGGCCTGTAATCCCAGCACTTTGGGAGGCCGAGGTGGGTGGATCACTTGACGTCAGGAGCTCAAGACCGGCCTGGCCAAGATGGTGAAACCCCGCCTCTACTAAAAATACAAAAATTAGCCAGACGTGGTGGATACCTGTAGTCCCAGCTACTTGGGAGGCTGAGGCAGGAGAATCACTTGAACCCAGGAGGCAGAGGTTTCACTGAGCCGAGCTCACACCACTGCACTCCAGACTGGGTGACAGAGCAACTCTGTCTCAAACAAACAAACAAACAAACAAATAAATAAATAAAGTCAGGAAAATTTTAACACCTTAAGAAAAGTCCTTGATTTTTAATGTTTAAAAATTGACAAAGGCTAATTTTCATCAAACAAGGGAGAAATAAAAATCAATAGTTCTCCTTGGAACTTCTCTTATAATTCTCACATTTTTATACCTCTCATCAAGAACATCTCTGGTCAGAAGCAAAACTAATTTTCATGTATGTTGTGGACAGTTTTTAAAGTGGTTCCTAGTTATTCCCACTCTTGGTACTATACCCACTTCATATCCCCTTCCCCTTAAATGTGAGGGGAACCTGTGATTTGCTTATAATAGTACACAGCAAAGGTGATGGGCTATCACTTCCAAAATTACAGTATTTAAGCTGATTTATAAGTTGTCTTGCTAGAAGACTGTATTCACTACTAGCTTCAATAAAGGAAGCTGCTATATTTTAAGCTACCCTACAGAGGAACTCACACAAGAAAGAAATGAGGGTAACCTCTAGCCAATAGCCTGCAAAAACTGAGGCCCACTGTCCACCCTCAACAAGTGACTGAATTTTGCCAACAACCACATGTGCATGGAATGGGATCCCTCTCCGAATGAACCTTGGAATTAAACTGCAGCCCCAGCCAAAACGCTGATTGGAGCCTTTTGAGACCTTGAAGCAGAGGACCAGCTAAGCTATGCATAAATGTGAAATAATAAATGGGTGTTGTTTTAAGTTGCTAAGTTTGTAATAATTTGTTGTGCAACATGAGACAATACAGTCTACAAAATGTAAAAAGAAGGAACCTAAATACATAGATTCTCTGCTTCATAAAAGTTATTACTTAATTCGCTAAAAACAATCATTTTAAGCACAATGTTTTTCAGAGGAATCCGTATACCATAAGGAGAGATACACACATTTCTACTGTTAATGTCCTCAACCAAGACTTTACTCAATTTTTTAGAGCAAAGATATTCTGGCCTCAAAGTATACATATGATCATGCCCTTTCTATTCAACTCCCAGGCATCGGCAGCTGATACAGCATGTCTTGGAACTCCATGTATCTTTTTTTGCACAATGCATTTCTGAATGCAAAACTCAGCTTTTCTCCAAAGACATCTGAGAATTATGAGAGAACCCGACAGCTGAAGCAAACTGTAACTTTAAATTCCATTAATCCTGCAGGTTCTTAACACCCTTATTTTTGAGAAGTATTCAACTCACATAGTTAAATATAGGTGAATCTATAAACCAGTGACCAATAAACTTGTTCTATAAAGGACAAAGGTAATGGTTAATTTTATGTGTCAACTTACTGGGCTAGGGAATACCCAAATTCCTGGTTAAACATTACTTTTCAAGTGTGTCTATGAGAGTGCTTCTGAAAAAGGTTAGCATTTGAATTGGTAGACTATGTAAAGAAGACCACAGTCACCAATGTGGGTGGGCATGATCCAATCCCTTGAGGGCCTGAAAAAGTCTAAAAGGTGGAGGAAAGACAACTTAGCTCTTTGTCTGAGCCGAGATGTCCATCTCCTCCTTCCTCGAAACATGTGCACTCCCGGTTATAAGCTTTAGTACTCGAACCTGGATTTACACTGTTGCCTCCCCTGGTTTCCAGGCTTTCATACATGAACTGGAACTCCACCACCAGACCTACAGCTTGCAGATGACAAACTGTGGGACTTATCAGCCTCCATATAATCACATGAGCTAATTCCTCATAAAAAATATTTCTATCAATCAACCTATCTATCTATATACTATTGGTTCTGTTTCTCTTGAGAACCCTAACTAATGCAGCATGATGTGGTTTGGTTCTGTGTCCCCACTTAAATCTCATGTTGAATTGTGATCCCAGTGTTGGAGGTGGGGCCTAGTGGGTAGTGATTGGATCGTGTGGGTTGTTTCTAACGGTTTAGCACCATCCCCCTAGTGCTGTCTAGTGATAGAGTTCTCATGAGAGCTGGTTGTTTGAAGGTGAGTGGCACCTTCCCCTTTGCTCTCTCTCTCCTACTGGCCATATGAAGATGTGCCTGGCTTCCCCTTTGCCTTCCACCATGATTGTAAGTTTTCTAAGGGCTCCCCAGAAGCAGAAGCCTGTACAGCCTCCAGACTAGTGAGCAAACTTAAACCTTCTTTCTTTATAAATTACCCAGTCTCAGGTATGTCTTTATAGCTGTATGAGAACAGACTAATATACAGCAAGATAGTAAATACTTTAGGCTTTTTGGTCCACATGGTTTCTGTTGCAACTACTCAATTCTGCTATTGTAGCAGAAAGGCAGTCTTAGACAATATTAAACAAATGAGTGTGATGACAGTGTTTCAATAAGTTTTAATTCTGTACATTGATATTTCAATTGCATATACTTCTTACATATTAATAAGTATTGTTCTTCTTTTAATTTAAGAAACCATTGAAAACTGTAAAAACATTCTTTGCTCACAAGAAATCCAAAAACGGGAGGTGGGCTGGATTTTGGCCGGTTAGCTGTGCTTTGCTGATCCCTGCTCAAAATCAGTCACATAGCTATTTGGGTAGCCCTTAGCGCAGTAAGTGGCAATCTCAGTGACTTTTAATGATTATAATATTTTCAAAATTCAGTTAATTAGATTTAAATTTAACAAAAAATAGCATGGAAAAAATAAGAAGCACTGGGAGATTCAAGGAGGAGGTCAGGGAATAAGGAAGCAGGATCCAAGGACTAGATGGCATCTCATAGCAAACAAACACCAACAGGGCATTGCACTCTAAAAAGAAATAGACTTATTCACTAGACTTTGTGTAAAATCTATCATTGTAATCAAGTTGCTAGGGTAGGAATTGATTGATTTCCATTTCAGCATATTTGTCTTCAAATGTGCAGAAAGTTCTCCTGGCTCCCTTCAGGATTAACATGGGGTTTGGAATAAAGTGATAGACACATAGGAGCAGGCCACAAAGACTAGCTATGCTCCTTGTGCTCCAGAATTCCAGTTCTTGGTCACGCTTTTCTCCCAGGATGTTTCATCCTGCTGGCCCATTCATCAGACTGAACAGGAGACAACTATTTCAGCCTGAGACGGCCCAGGCTTGAGTAGGCAATAGCACTCGAAGGCTTGGAAGGTTGCTGCTGCTTTTTTGGAAAAATGTGAAACTTTTTCTAATATGTGTGAAAAGACCTGTTAAACTTGAGGAAAAATCACCAGCTACTGAGTAAGCATTGCCTTGGTAAGCCATATGTTTTCATGTTTCTTTCTGAGTCTCAAATCACTCCTTTAGTTTTAAGCTTTGTCTTCCATAAGAAAAAGGAAACGGGAGGCAGGAAGTAGCAGAATAAGGCAGCTGACCTTTGAATAAAGATCTAAGTGTTCTCAAGGCCCCGTCCAGTTACAAGAATGGAGCCGCTTCCCTTGCATTACTAGAATAACCCAGGCCTAGATCTCTCTTTCCACTTCTAACATGCCTAAGGCTCAGGCTGTGCTTTCTGAGAGTTGGTAATAGGTATGCTCCCTCATTCTTTTGTGAGGAATCACCTATGTTGTCTTTCACCTTGGGCGCCCATCCAATAAGAAGCTCATCTTGAATTCCCCTCCCAAAAAGTGAACGATTTAAAATAGCTTTCAAACAGACTCAAATGACAATGTCTCCCAGCATGTCACACGTTTGCAGTCTTCCTTTATAGCAATTATAATTAAATCAAATGGTGGCAATGGTGTGTTTTTTAACAGTAAAGAAAAATAAAGAAGCAAAATTAAAGAAAAATAAGTCAGAAACATGGAAGAACTATAGAGACCATATTTTATCTCTTTGGATTCTGTGTGCAGACCGGTGTTTAAGCCATCTCCCAAAAGTTAGTGGACAAATCTCAATGAGCTTAGACTCACACTGGGAAACATGCGGAGTGAAGACGTCATTCCTAAGGTTTATTTTAAATCCTCCATTTTGTAATGCTTGACAGTGGATGTACGTTGAGACATTAGCGAATGACGTGTAACTTCAAATGGGAAGATCCCTTGTCCTTCCTGAGAATAGAGTTGCATGTGACACACTCTCCAAAGAAATTATTTTTGTCTTCATCTACAAGCTAAAGGCCTGGATTAGAATCGGGATACTGGGATAGGGTTACAGATTCTTAAATAAACCTGGAAGGGATTTAAGAGAGCTTAGCTAGAGGATCACTAATCTTGGGAATGACAATCCTGAATGTCCTGGTGATTTGCTGCAGGTTGCTCAGCTACTTAATGGATGTGCTAATTGGATCAAAGACTTATTTTTTTTTCAGATTTCAAAAGTAGATCCATCAGGTTTCCTTTATTCCCCATAAATGGGTCTTTATGAAGAGAAAACAGACTCCTATGTTAAGACAAAAACAAAAGAAAGAATTAATGCTGCTTACCTTTTTCCTTGACCTAAGGAAGAAAAGTAGAGGAATATGAAGAGAACAGAGAGAGCTGGATCACTTTGTTCCCTTACTTAGGGCAGATGGGCATATACTGATAATGAGAAAGCAGGGTGGACACTGTTCTGAAAACCCCTGGGGCTCCTAGAAACTGGTCTTGAGTTTTCTTGTTACAGAGAAATAATAATTCCATGGGCAGGTCTCAGCAAGTATAACATCAGTGGCAAGAAGGAGGTAAGGGCCCTGTCATTTTAGGATGCTCCAGGGACGGAATGCCATATGGTGAGTCTTGATGGGGATAGTCTCACTCCCTTTTGAGAGAGTTAGGCAACTGAATCTGCACTGCCAAAGTCCAGGTGAGTCACACTTATTAAAAAAATATTGTCGGCCGGGCGCAGTGGCTCATGCCTGTAATCCCAGCACTTTGGGAGGCCGAGGCGGGCGGATCACAAGGTCAGGAGATCGAGACCATCCTGGCGAACACGGTGAAACCCCGTCTCTACTAAAAATACAAAAAAATTAGCCAGGCGTGGTGGTGGTTGCCTGTAGTCCCAGCTACTTGGGAGGCTGAGGCAGGAGAATGGCGTGAACCCAGGGGGCAGGGCTTGCAGTGAGCCGAGATCATGCCACTGCACCCCAGCCTGGGCGACAGAGCAAGACTCTGTCTCAAAAAAAAAAAAAAATTGTCAAATATATTCACATTCCATTTCAAACAGCATTTTTATGACAGTAAACTGTTTCATTATAGTGCATTTACAAGCAGCTGTTTTGTACTTAAGTTCTATAGGTTATAATTAATTGTGAAGACAGTTTATTGAACAAAGGAAGGGATTCTTCTAATAAATTGGCAGATGGAAGGGGACATGCTATAAATCAGAGACCCTTAACTTTGTATTTGTGAAGACAGGCAGTACTCTTTTATGCTACATGTGACTCCTAATTAAGTGATCTTTCCGGAACACCAAGAGTCAAGTGCAGTCAGACAGATTGTGTGTGCTATAGCCCTACCCTATCGATCTTCATTAATTCATTCACTGTCTTACTCCACAGAACTTGATAAACTTATAATGTGATGCATAACAAAAAGGAAAATACTAAATACTAGGAGGAATCAGACCAAAAATCAAGTATAAAGACAAGAACAATGATAATGTTAACTAATATAAAAATGAATACCATAGCATTTAGTATTAATGTTAGACACGGACCATAGATTTGGTTTAAGTTTCCTAGTAGCTCTTGGATAATCAACATACAATGAACTGGGCATGGTGGCTCATGCCTGTAATCCCAGCACTTCGGGAGGCCGGGGCAGGCAGATTGCTTGAGTCAGTCCAGGAGTTCAAGACCAACCTGGGCAATATGGTGAAACTCCATCTCTACAAAAAATACAAAAATTAGCCAGGTGTGGTGCATGTGCCTGTAGTCCCAACTACTCAGGAGGCTGAGGCAGGAGGATCGCTTGAGCCCGGGATGTCAAGGATACAGTGAGTCATAATCGCACCACTGCACTCCAGCCTGGGCAACAGAGTGAGACCCTGTCTCAAATATATACATATTTGACTGCATAAATGTGTGTGACATTATATGTATATATATATAATGACTGCATAAATGTGTGTAACTGTGTGTGTGTTTGAATACATCGCTGTGTGCACATGTACGAGGACACATGTGTATACACACTTGTGAATGCACGTTTATGTAAGACAGTATATGTGTGAGCTGTGGTTACGCATAAAGAATGTGCATGTGTGCTCCAAAGAAACACAACTTTTTCTGCTACTAAAAACTGGTCATCTTTGAATAAATTCAGAAATGATTTTATGTTTAAACATTTACCTACGTAGACATCCTAATGAGAATAAAATTTCCCCATGCCATGAAAAAAATACATAATTTAAGATTTAAAATTTAAATGTAAGGTAATTTACATTCTAAAACCTCAGATGTAATGTAACTTTTAAAATAGGTCTTGATTACCTTATTGAGATATGACTTACGCTGGCTAAGATTAAAATGAACTAGTTTTCTTTGGACACATACTGGCCAGGGACAGGCAGCTATGAGAAAATGACACAGAAGTTTCCTAGCAGCCAAGGATATCTATTCAGGCTGTCACATTTCTTCTAGATCATCCTATCTTGATGGTTAGAATGCAGCGGATTATTTTGGTTTTGTAGTAGCTGAAATAATACAGGAATCAGCATCCTTATTCGTTTAATCTACAGCCTCAATTTTCTCACCTCAAAAATAGAAAAGTTCTATCTACATTACCTTCCAGCTATAATCTTCTATGATTCTGTGTTGTCTCTGTGTTAGAAATCAAACTCTTTTCATAGTGCTTTTAATTTTTTTACTGTAATTATTTTTCTTATTATTTTTCAAAATAAAGACTCACTCTGTCACCTAGGCTGGAGTACGGTGTGCAATTATGGCTCAGTACAGCCTTGGCCTCCCAGGCATGGGGTCTCCCTGTGTTTCCCAGGTTGGCCTTGAGCTGCTGGGCTCAAGTGATCCTCCTGCCTCAGCCTCCAGAGTGCCTGGATTACAGGCATGAGACACTGCACCCGGCCAGTGGGCTTTTTAACTTCACATATAATTTTTTTTTGTCTCATGTTTTATTGAGAAGTTAAATGCACAATATAATATCCATCTTGACAATAACAGCAGCACTAGACAGTACTATAGGATAATACCATGTACCTTGCATTGTGCTAGACTGTATGCCTAAAATAGCCTCATCTAGTCATCACATTGTGTTGTTCCAAACAAAGAAATGGTTTCTATATCTGGCCAAAGTCACCCGGTTAATGTATAATTTGAATTCAAAGTTCAAATCAAGAGCTATAACAGGGAGTTCGTTAATTCTACATTCCCTTGAAACAATTCTTTACCAGGTACTGGCAGCAGAAGGCTAGATAGCAACAAGAGTTAAAAGAGTTCTGTGTCTATGTGAATGTGCGTGTGAATGTGAGAGTGTTAGGGGAATAGAATAGAAAGGACCACCAAATAGCTTACAAAAGCAGAATTCACAAGTCATTTCAAAATGATAGTTTCTACCACATCGGATAGAGATATGGAGAGCCAGAATTGAGAAGTAGAAGGTTCCATACTATATCAGAGGGAAAGTGCATTGTGTCCTGGAACAGGTAGAGCCAGCATTTATATTCCTCAGTTTTATGCAATTTTGTCTTGACTTGCTCAGGTAATTTAGTTTATTTCACTCTGCAGCCAGGCAGAGATGGAAGCTAATGAGTAAGAGGTAATATCAAATAACCCATTCTAAAGGGTATTGTAAGAGCAAGATAAAAGTAACTAAAAGTGATTGTACATGAATAGAGTCAGGATTGCACTGGAAATTTAGAACTATTTGTTTTCCTCTATATGAGAAAGATAGCAAGGTGGCCTAATAGCTCAGTTCATATGCATTTATTTCCATTGATTTTCCTAGCCCCAGCAAACACACCTGTGTTCTAACCCATGTGCTATGTGTTTTCATGAACACACTGCAATAAACTTTCTTGAATTCTCCAGAAGTCCTATCTGCAGAATGGTTAAAATTTTGGCTCCATTGCGCCAATTTGCCTTTCTCCTCCCCAATCTCTTTGGGAATATTTATCTTTTATGAGTTACAAAAAAGATTCTTGGCCTTAGAGGCAAGAGAGATGAATAAATTAACCCCTGTGGGATTCCACTGGCTGCTTCTGGTCATGTCGCCTACTTAGACTATTCTTTTATTCCTTATACTCCATGTAAGGCATAAGAGCTAATGAGGAAAGTCATCATTCATTGAATATTTATTGAGAAACCCAGAGTTCTTCCATTTTCCCTTATTACTGGATTAAAAAAAATAAAAGTTGGGAAACTGGGTTATGTGACATTTGGTACTTATTGGGCACATTAAGATGCTCCATGTTTTATGGCATTGTTTCTATTGTCTTCTGTATATTTCAAACTAAAATATTAATAGTTCATGATTTAAGTCATAGTGGATTCCCTCAGGCTATGCAGATCACTCTTATATATGACTCTATTAAGGTAAAATTTAGGATCATTAAGATTAGAATCCATACTCTGAATATTCTTTGGGCATGCGAATAGAAATGGAAAGGAGAACAGAATGATTATACAAAAATGTGTGTTTCAAAAAATACAATTTCTGTGGCTTGAATTCAGGACCTAATGGGAATTCAGACTCACAAATTGCCTACTGAGCAACATAAGATAATGTTTATGGAGGTGAAAAAGCCAGAAGCAAGAGTATGAGACAGTTCTTCTGCCTGGGGTTCAGGTGGTTATGTGCAGGAATAGTATTCAAAATGATAACAACTGGTAAGGCAGGGACACCAGCAATTGGAATGGGCTCTGCAGTTTCTCTGAAGCAGGATACTGGAGGGCACATTTGTTGCTGGATAATGGGGAGGGGATGGGGCTAAGCCAGGCATGGGGTCAATGTAGTGGGGGTATTGAGAGATAGTCAAGGAACTGAGGACAGCTGTTACGTATCAAGCAGTTTGGAGATCTCTCTCTCTCTCTCTCTATATATATATATATGTACATATATATATATATATATATAGAGAGAGAGAGAGACAGTGTAAATGGTATTTATTTATCAAAATTTTTTTTTTATTTCAATAGCTTTTGGGGTGCAAGTGGTTTTTGGTTACATGAATGAATAATATAGTGATGAATTCTGAGATTTTAGTACCCCCTTCACTCGAGTGGTGTATATAGTACTCAATATGTAATTCAATATTTTAATGAGGAATGCAAGTCTTTGAGAGTATACCATCCGAATATCAGCCCTAACCATATGCTTTTTTAGGATGAGACTTCCCTTTAGAGAGTGTCTTTCATCTAACACAGAGCTCTTCAGTGTATCCTTCTGAAATCTCTCTGGCATAACCTTCTGTTCTATGGACCTGTTGTAAGAACTCTTCACTTGCTTTAAAAGAGTAATTGTTTCCCAGTTATCTTCTCTTTTCTACATAATGTTAGGAGTGGGAGTGGAACTAAGAAACACTTGAGCTTTGGAGTGAGGCAGACCTAAGTTTGAATCAAAGTTACTATGCATGTGTCTTAGCACGCTATTTAATAACAGAGCATCTGTTTCCTTAGCTGTGAAAATGGCTCCTTGTGGGAATTAAAATGAGATGACTCCTTGGATGGTGTCTACCACAAAGTAGGTGTTCCATAAATGTTTCATATCATCCGTTCATCTTGTTTATATAATATCTACATCATACTGCCAATATTTATTCTCAAGTCTCATCTCCATTGCTGTACAACAAGCAAATTGCTAGAGATGCCATGTTTAAAGCATTTCAACTTCATTTCTGCCACTGCATCTGGAACAGGGCCATGTATGTGGTTAATACTCAATAAACAGTCACCGAGTGAATGAACAAGCCTGATTTTCTTGGCTTTTGTTCTTAGTACTTACTTTCTATCACTTAATTCATTTTTCCTTTCTCCTGGATGTACTCCAGTTTCTCCACATCCTTAAAATGTAAGTTTGGTAAAGTACCTTCCAGGGACACACGTGTAAAGAATAAAACTGTGTCATTGGAATTCATGAATATTTTTAAAATTTTAATTTCCTTAGCCACTCTATAAATCTTGTTCACCTGGGCTGACTAAAGTTTCATGCTCCTTTCTGATTTACACTCTTTGTATATGTGAAATGTCACCACGTGAATCCCACAGAACCTCTTCCCATCAAAAACCAACTGTAGACACTAAAGTTCCCCCAAAAGAGTGGCAAATTACTTTACTAGTTCCTTATATACTCACACTGAGGGTCAATCCGGCATAACAGCTAGCAGTATAGTGACAAGGGCTTTGTGTGCGTTCAAATCTCCATTTTTACCATTTACTAGTTTTATGACTTTTAGCAAAGATAATTAGCCACTCTATGACTCAATTTCCCAGTATGTAAAATAAGGCTAATAATAGTAGCTACCTTTTACAGTCATTTAAAGGCCAATTAGTTAATGTGTGAAAGGAACTTAAACTAGTAAATAATTAGTACTCAGCAAAAGTTAGCTATGATTATTATCTATAACAACTTTTCTATATCCTAC
This sequence comes from Pan paniscus, assembly GCF_029289425.2. Classification (NCBI taxonomy): domain Eukaryota; kingdom Metazoa; phylum Chordata; class Mammalia; order Primates; family Hominidae; genus Pan; species Pan paniscus. Next base: position 86,296,214 of record NC_073268.2, read on the forward strand.
AGTTTAAGTTAATGATACATACCTTCTATAGCTAAGTTAAACAATCAGATTTTCTGTGAATTTCTGACATAGGATATTACAAGGATCTTTCTTGTAGTACTATTAGCACTAGCAAAAATTAGACACAAACTAAATGTCTATTAATTATTAGGACAGTAAAATGAACTAGAGTATACCCACAATACAGATGACCATACAGTCATTTAAAAGGATTAAAGTTTTCTAAGATAAGTTGTTAAGAATACGTAAGCAAGTCACAGAATAATATATTATGAAGATGAAGATATTCAAAACACAAAACATGTATATAGCACGCAATTTGAAAAGATCCACAGCAAACTACAAATAGTGATGCCTTCTGCAGAGGACAGTTAAATTGGGTATAATCAAATATATTTTGGTTTTATTTTCTTTATTTCTGTATTTTAAAATTACGAGGCAAATTTATTTCTTGTATAATGAAAAATAAAAATAAGAATCAGTGAAGTTACAAACAGAAAGCTGATTTGAGTAGTTTGGTTCAGTGACATTGGAAGGTATTGATTTTTTTTTTTTTTAACACTGAACTCTATTTCTGTCTAGGATTGAGTGAAACATCAATAGAGAAAACGTCAGTTAATTGACCAGTGAGTCAACAGGGCTAATGAGTTCAACTGATTTGAATCTGTAGCATCTTTTCTTAAGCATGTACATATAAACAAGTCAATTACACATTTTCAGATCAATATTAGATCTACGATTTAATGTTCGATTGCTTCCTGTGTTTTTACGACTCAGGCACCTGAATGTTATAGAATAAAGAAATCTAGAGTTAAATAAACCTAAGCTAATCATCTACGTAGCTTCTCTTTGTCTGTGGAGGACACTTTATTCTTTTCCGTGGTTCACAGCTTTTACTGTACTTAGAATCCATTCTTTTCTCTTGTATCTGGGACCTGATTTCTCAATGGGAAACGTTTCCAAATCCAAAACAAAAATATCTCTATGTTTTTGAGTTTGGGAAAGTGCTATATTATGAATTTACTTATTTTTTTCCTTCAATTTTATTTTTGGAAGGAGCTGTATAAACATGCCCTGCTGTCGGTAACAAGTGCTTGAAGGCCAGCAAAGTGTTTATGAATAAGGACCGAGTCTGCGCCGCACCAGCTGCATTGTCCCTCTCACACTGATAGATTGTAATCTGCTTTGTGGACAGGAACTCTGGCCTTTGTTGTATTGAAAATTCTCATAAACTCTGACAAGGAAATGTGAGCAACAGCAATATGCAAGCTCCTTCAGTGAAAAACCAGGTTTCCTAAGATCTTGCTGAGGTCTGAACAAGCAACGCATTTCCCCATAGAGAATGAGAGGGATTATCAATCATACCTCACAGTCACCCTCCAAAGTCTGCTATGAAGTGTTCCTGCTGTTCCCTAAGCAGGCAACAGACTCTCCACAGGGATGGTGCATTCTGGTGCTTGAGGATAGGGATCAGACTCAGCCACTGGTGATCCTTGCAGATATCATTTCTTCCTTGGCAGATGGTGTGGAAGAGTAGGAACGTGATGTTAAAACAAACACAGATTCAAATCCTAGCTTTACAATTTACCACATGTAAGACTTTAGACATGTTTTGAAATCTCTCTGAGTTCTAGTTGTCTTCAGTTGAGATTAATAACAATTTTCTCAAAGTTATTGTAAGATTTTTTAAAACCATGTTTAAGAAGGACCCAAAGTGTATAGAGAAACAGTGCTTTTGTTGTCTCACTTGTAAAGGAGTTACAATAAAAATTTTGCTAAATTAAGAAAAGGTAGTCAGTGTGATAATGTTTTGATAGGCCAGTCTACCCATGAAAAGTGGGTAGACACTAATTAACATGGGCAGCACATGTGACATTATTCTTTATCACACCACAGATCTCCTTATTCAATATTTGAGAGCTCATTAAAATGGAAGCAAATGGCTCTCATTAGTATATCATTTGTAACTCTTGATTTATTGGGTTACCATTGGATTTTTCCCAATGTCACCACCAATCCACCTAAATCCATTGTAGAAATAGACAGAACTTACTAGCCAGCTTTTATCTGACTTACCCCCTAAGCCAGGAATTGAGCATCTACGACAGACCAGACATGTTGTTAAGAAACTGGGATCCATGGAGAAATAAGATGTGCTATTTGACACTCCGTAGCTCACAATTCAGTGTAGAGGTGGGACACAGAGGAACAACACTTCCGCATCCCTGAACAAAAAAGCATAACATAGGCTGGGTGCAGTGGCTCATGCCTGTAATCCCAGCACTTTGGGAGGCTGAAACCGGCAGATCACTTGAGGCCAAGAGTTCAATACTAGCCTGGCCAACATGATGAAACCCTGTCTTCTCTACCAAAAATACAAAAATTAGCTGGGTGTGGTGGCAAGCAATGGTGGTCCTAGCTACTCAGGAGGCTGAGGTGGGAGGATTACTTGAGCCCTGGAGGCAGAGGTTTCAGTGAGCCATTGTCACGCCACTGCACTCCAGCCTAGGTGACAAATGGAGACCCTGTCTCAAAAAACAAAAAAAAGAAAAAAAAAAAAGTGTAACATGACAAGGGCTCGAGCTGTATCATGAACAAAGAGCTTCAGGGAAAAATAAAAGCTAAAACACCATCTTCATCATCTGATTATCTTACTCAATGTGATTTGAATCTAGAATAAAAACCTTTAGCTTGCGCTACAAGAATCCTGAATCCACTTCTCACCTTAGCTCACTCGTCCTGCTTTCCATCTTTTCCCAATCCATATTCCTCTTCCTTTAGTCTTTGCAAACAGTGAAACAATGTTAAAAACACTTAGTTTATAATAACAATATCAGCAATCCAAGTAACCTATTTAACAAAATGAATTATTATATCAATTCAAAAACATAGTCACCCATCTAAAACAGGATTATATCCCCAGTCTACATTTATCTTGATTTTCTATGATTTCCAACTGCATCTAGCTCCAAAAGGTCAATTTTAGCATTTTATTGTTGCTTGAATATTTTATGCCTTCTCTTAATTTAATAGTTTGCATTTTACAGTATTTGGAATTTTTATTATAAGTAGCTTCAAGTTAACTTTTTAAAAAATGCTATATTCTTAGGCCTGTCAGGAGTATGCTTCCTCTCTCCTGCCTCAACTCTATCCCTACCCTGAATCCTACAATGCTAGACCCAAGGCAGATGTTGGAAAATATGTGATTGAATTTGCTTCTTTTGTGATCAGAGGTTACTAGGTTGCTAGGTTACTGAAAGAGGATAAATGAGATATCACCCGTATTTGTCTCATTTAACAGAATATGATAGCAGGGATAATTTATGTTAATATTTTTAAATGAGCATTAATAAAATGTATGTTTACCACATCATGAGTCTTTTTTCATAGATCTCGATCAGCAATGCCTCAAACTGCAAAAATAAAATAATTTTCAAAAGAGGAAGAATGCTAAAGTCATTATTTCAGGTAACCCCTATCTAGCGCACAATGATAGACCTATGTAGGTTTCCTAAAGGTTTTTACTTAATAACCCTCTTCATCTGTCTCTGCCAGCTTATGGAGCTATTCTATTCACTATTCTCATTTCTCAGAGTTGTGTGGGTGAACAGCCGACTATATTGAGCATGAATCAGCTACTAAAATAAGTGCTGGGTAACTTAGATATATCATTTGACCTGCAAATTAATTTTGTTCATCCCTATTTCTTCTCTCTTTCCCTGCGATATCTGTCTCTTTTTTTCAGTATACATTTGCCAAAGAAACACACACACAAAAAAACACTAGCACCACCAAATATGTCCTTAACAAACTCATCCCTCTTGAATTTCTAGAAATAAAAATTTGTGAAAGGCATGATAACCTATTCATTTTTATTACAGTATAAACACACTTTTCAACACATTGTCTTTGAGTGTTTTCATCAGAATGTTGCTTTTATTTCAACTAACATAAAATTGGAGTAAAACATAAAAAGTAAGTTTTATCTGTTCTTTTTATAATGTGTTAAAATATACACAGTTGTAATTACATAAATTGCTTAAACTGGCCAAAGTAGGCAATGCATGTTTTGAAGCATTATTGCATCCTTTATTGTTAGTCATTGGTGTTGGGAACAGGTCCCCCAAAATCTAGCCATAAACTGGCCCCAAAACTGGCCATAAACAAAATCTCTACAGCATTGTGACATGTTTGTGATGGGCATGACGCCCACGCTGGAAGGTTGTGGGTTTACCAGAAGGAGGGCAAGGAACACCTGGCCCACCCAGGGTGGAAAACCGCTTAAAGGTGTTCTTAAACCACAAACAATAGCATGAGTGATCTGTGCCTTAAGGACATGCTCCTGCTGCAGATAACTAGCCAAACCCATCCCTTTGTTTCCCATAAAGAATACTTTTACTTAATCTATAATCTACAGAAACAATGCTTATCACTGGCTTGCTGTTAATAAATACGTGGGTAAATCTCTGTTCGAAGCTCTCAGCTCTGAAGGCTGTGAGACCCGATTTCCCACTCCACACCTCTATATTTCTGTGTGTGTGTCTTTAATTCCTCTAGTGCCACTGGGTTAGGGTCTCCCCCACTGAGCTCGTCTCGACAATTGGAAATCCATTTGGGAAATAGGCTTCGTAAGTATATTCAAAGTCTTCTTTTAGAGATGTCCAGGGATAGAGACATTACATATTTACGAATTGGCATTAGAGTGTACGCATCTCTATTGTTGAAAGGTTCTCTCCTGTGCCTCTCTAAGCTTTCTACAACTATAAATTAATAGATAAAGTTTGGAGTCAGGAGACCAATGTGAGTGGAGGCTTTGCCACTGCTGCTTACTAGTTGGGGGTGAGAATGGCAGAGGGAGCATACAGCAATGGATATCCCAGGATACGACGGGAGGGTCATCAGTGCAAAGATGGAGAAGGCACTAGCTAGTATAGTTTTTCTCAATTTGCAGATTCAGCCTCAGTTTTAGTAATATGGCAATGAGCTGGAATGAGAAAGAAAGGAAGAAGAGGAGGAAGGAAAAGAGAGAAAAAGAAACAATGACTACTCCTGGCTGGTGCAGAAATAGTATCCAGGAAAGAATACCAGCTTGTGTCCTTTCACATGATAAGTTATTGGGTCCCTTTGAAGACATCTATTCCTAAACTTACAGTGGTTTGCCAATCCAGGACACAGAGATGTTTGTAATTGAGTTTTTCTCTAATCTGACGGATTAAAAGGCAAACAGATTTTACTAAATAGTATTTACCAAACAGAGAAGAAAAGACTTTGTAGTCTACATTTTCATTTATGTATATGAACAAAAGATTGGTTAGAGTATCTGATACAGAGGTAGAGAAAATGAATGTTTCAAAGAAAGCAAAATCCGGAAGACTATGAGACTGACTTCATCCTAAAAACAAAGGCTGGGGATGTATTTAAAACAAATTACAGCAAAATCTCCACGTTGATAAAACCAGGATACCCCTCTGGAAGTTGTAATCATTTCTTTAGTTACTATACAACTCCCATATTTTTGGCCAATGCTTCTATTTTGCCAAACAGTTGGTCAGGGGCTGTAATCCAATAAGTGTTTTATTTTCTATTGCACATTCACAAATTAAGCCACAGCGGCAACCCATATCAACCTGATCTGCTCAGAGAGGCATAGGAAAAGTCAATTAGTTTTTCCACTCTCTAGGGCCAAATAGACAATTAGAATAGAGAGAAGGTTGTAGGGGGAGAAGTCTGTGAGTATTTTGCAGAGAAAGTAAGTCTTTGAAAACTACAACATCAAGTTAGTATCAATCAGCCCAACAAATATGTGGCACTTTCTAAAAAGATGATTTTCTTCTATTAAGTTATAAAATAACAGAGGGTCTGATCTATGTAATGATCATCATATTCACTGTATCATCTCACAAAATACATTTCTATAGGAAGTTCTTAAATATTTGTTGAATGGATGTCTGAATGATAGAATAAAACGTAACTCTCCAGGAGAACATGCATCCAGGTAAGCGTATTCATTTTCCCACCTGCTCCCAAGAAATTATTTCCCAGATCCTCCTCATTTATGGTTGTCAGATCACACTGTCCTATATTTGGAATAACAGAGCTATGAAAGCAGCAGATGTCTGGGTTAGCAATCCAATTCCCCCACTCTTTTGTGAATGCTGCTAACAAATAGTGGGTAAATTCAAAATCAGATGAATCATTGTCTTTTTTGTCACCTGATTTGCCCACCTGCTGACAGGGAGAGAGTCACTCTTTTGATTTTTTAAAAACTTTTTAGATTAATATTATTTTAATTGGAAATCATAATTGTATATATTTATGGGGAAAATGTGATGTTTTATATATGTACACAATGTGGAATGATTTAAGTCAAGCTAGTTAACATGTCCATCACCTCATTTACTTTTTATTTATTAACTTTTGGGGGGAGACCTTTAAAATGCACTCTCCTACCTACTGTAAAATATATAATACGTCATTATTGACTATAATCACCCTGTTGTGGCACTAGATCGCAATAATATATTCCTCCTGTCTAACTGAATTTTGTACTCATTGGCCAACAACTCCCTATTCCCTTCCTCTTCACCCCAGTCTGTAGTAACCACCTTTCTGTTTTCTACTTCTGTAAGTTCAACATTTTAAGCTTCCATATATAAGAGATCATGAAGTATTTATCTTTCTATGCCTGGCTTATTGCACTTAGTATAATGTCCTCCAAGTTCACCCATGTAGTTGCAAATGACAGGATGTCCTTCTTTTTATGGCTGAATATTCCATTGTATATGTATACCACATTTATTTATCCATTCATCTGTTGATGGGCACATGGGGTGATTCCATATCTTAATTATTATGAATAATGCTGCTACGAATATAGGAGTGCAGATATCTCTTTAGCATATCGATTTTTATTCCTTTGACTTTTTACCCAGAAGTGGGATTGCTGGACCATATGATAGTTCTATTTTTAGGTTTTTCATGAACCTCCATATCATTTGCCATATGACTGTACTAATTTACTTACGTATAAATTTAATTAAGGTGGTGAAAGATCTGTATACTGAGAAAAATAAAACAGTAATGAAAGATAATGAAGAAAACATACATAAATGGGAAGTTATCCTATGTTCTTGGATTAGAATAATTAATATTCTTTAAATGTCCTTAACAACCCAAAGCAATATATAGATTCAATACAATCCCTATCAAAATTTCAATGCTGTTTTTCACACATATAGAAAAAAATTCTTAAATTTATCTGAAACCACAAAAGACCCCCAATAGCCAAAACAATATTGGGCAAAAAGAACAAAGCTGGAGGCATCATATTACTGGATTTCAAAATATATTATAAAGCTATTGTAGTCAAGAAAGTATGATACTGGCATAAAAACAGACATATTAGCTGATGGAACAGGATAGAGAGCCCAAATATAAGCCCACAAACCTAGGACAATTGATTTTTGACAAAGGTGCCAAGAACACACAGTGGGAAAAGGACAGTCTCTTCTATAAATGATTCTAGGAAAACTGGATATCTACAGGCAGAAGAATGAAATTTGACCATTATTTCACATGATATGCAAAAATCAACTAAAAATGTATTAAAGAGTTACATATAAGACTCAAAACCATAAAAGCATTAGAAGAAAACTATAAAAGCATTAGAAGAAAAGCTTCACAATGTGAGTCTGGGCAATGATTTTTTTGGCTGTGTCCTTGAAAGCACCACAAAAGCAAAACTAGACAAATTGGACTTCATCAAACTAAAAAGCTTCTACATAGCAAAGGAAACAATTAACAAACCCAAGAGACAACCTACAGAAAGGAAGAAAGTATTTGTAAACTATACATCTGATAAGGAATTAATATTCAAAATATATGAGATTCAAACAACTCAATAACAATAAAACAAATAACATGATTTAAAAATGGAGAAAGGAACAGACATTTCTCAAGAAAAGACATACAAACGCCTGATGAAGAAATGCTCAACATCATTAATCATTAGGGAAATACAAATGAAAACCATAATGAGATACCACCTCACACTTATTATCAGAATGATGAAAGATAACAAGTATGGTGAGGATAAGGAGAGAAGGGAACTTTTGCACACTGTTGGTGGGAGACTCACTCATACAATCATCCCTACTTAAGAACATTTTGGTCTTATTAGAGGCAGTTTAAGGTTGTCTTTGGAGCAGACCCTAGGGAATTTATTATTTGTTATATACTTATTTGCCACAAAGACAACCTGTGCTTGACAATGATGGGTCGAAATAAGAATTTAATTGTGTCCTTTGAAATTTTTATATCTGTGAATATTACAACAACCACAAAAATTCTATAGACTTTTGTTCATGGGGAACCATCACCCTCCTGTTTCCCAAAGCTTTTAGGGATTAACCATTAATCACAGAATAAAGTCCTAATTTAGCATTTCCTTCAGGATTCTTCATGTAAATTCTTTCCATATAAGATCAATAAATTTCATTCAGCCTCAATGAATACGTCACTTTTTTTTTTTCTTTGAGATGGAGTTTTGCTCTTGTTGCCCAGGCTGGAGTGCAGTGGTGTGATCTCAGCTCACTGCAACCTCCGCCTTCCGGTTTCATGTGATTCTCCTGCTTCAGCCTCCTGAGTAGCTGGGATTACAGGTGCCCGCCACCATGCCCAGCTAATTTTTGTATTTTTAGTAGAGATGGGGTTTCACCATGTGGGCCAGGCTGGTCTCGAACTCCTGACTTCATGATCTGCCCACGTCGGCCTCCCAAATTGCTGGGATTACAGGCATGAGCCACCGTGCCAGCCTCAGCCTCAATGAACAGATCACTTTTTAATTGCATGTGACCTTCATTTCCTACCGTAAATGGTATTCTCTTTCCACTTATGGACATTTTTCCTACTGATTCATCAAACCTTAGCTCTAACATCTGATTCATACGTATTTCCCCGGTATCCCTGACCATTATTAAATTCCCCCTGTCCTGAGTTCTAATACATTATTATTAAATTTTATTGTATTCTTTATTAATCAGTAATTGTCATTACTTACTGTATGAAGAAATAAGAAAGAAGGTTAGCCTCTGTCATTGCTAACTGTGCAAGTTTTAACTTCCTCCAACTAAAGTAAACTGTTAACTTTCTGAGAACAAAGACTGTGTGTTTTTGTGTTTTTATCTTTCTCAGTGCTTTGTACTGCCCCTTTTACAAAGTAGGAATTAGAAAACTATTGATTAAATTGAAATGTATTGAATTGCCCTGTGGGGCTTTTAATTTAACTGAAAAAAAAGTACATTGAGTAATATTAAGAAAACAAAAAAAGCATTTAAAATTGCAATATAATGTAGTATAAAATGAATATCTGAATCATGGGGAAGTATGCCATATAGAAGCTATTTTAGATGAGTAATCAGAAAAAAACTTTAGAGGAAGTAAGCAGCTTTTGTGTTAAATCTAAAAAGATATTGCTACTTTTTCACTATAATGGTTAGCATGTGATATGGTTTCGCTGTGTCCCCACCCAAATCTCATCTTGAATTGTAGTTCCCATAATTCCCACATGTTGTGGGAGGGACCTGGTGGGAGATCACTGAATCATGGGGGCAGTTTCCCCCATACTGTTCTCGTGGTGTCACAAGAGCTGATGGTTTTATAAGAGAAAACCCCTTTTGCTTGGCTGTCATTCTCTCTTTGCCTGCCACCATCCATGTAAGATGTGACTTGCTCCTCCTTGCCTTCCACCAAGATTGTGAAGTCTCTTCAGCCATGTGGTACTGTGAGTCCATTAAACCCCTTTCCTTCATAAACTACCCAATCTCAGGTATGTCTTTATTAGCAGCGTGAGAACAGACTAATACAGCATGTTAAACCAGTTCATCTTTTAAAAAATAGAACACTGGCCAGGCATGGTGGCTCACACCTGTAACCCCAGCACTTTGGGAGGTCAAGGCAGGTGGATCACTTGAGATTAGGAGTTCAAGACCAGCCTGGCCAATGTGGGGAAACCCTGTCTCCACTAAAAGTACAAAAGTTAGCCAGCTGTGGTGGCACGTGCCTGTAATCCCAGCTACTCAGGAAGGCTGAGGCAGGAGAATCACTTGAACCCAGGAGGCAGAGGTTGCAGTGAGCCGAGATCATGCCACTACACTCCAGCCTGGGCAACAGAGAGAGACTCTGTTTCAAAAAAAAGAAAAAAGAAAAAAGAAAAAAAAAGGAACACTTACTATTTCTAAGGATAAGGTGAGAAAGATCATCATATATACAGTTTATAGAAATAAAAAATTGGTATAAACTTTCTGAGAAGTACTTTTGCCATATCAGGAAACTTTTGGAACATGCATCAATTTAGTTATTTCACTTTAAGCAATCTAATAATAAATTCTTAGAAATTGGAATAAAGGTTTATATACCAAGATATTAATCACATTCCTTTTACCTGTTCCGCTGTCATAATGGGCATTTTTCAGTTCATCACACTCACCTCACTCTGGGCTGCCTCAGGGCCTTCGTTCTTGGTTTTCTCTCTTTGAAGTATTCTGACCCCAATACTTTCTTTCTTCAACTAAGTCCTATACATCCTTCACCTCTCACTCAGCTTAAATATTATTTTTCCAGAGCTGCATTTCTTCTATTTCCATAGAAAAATAGAAGTTTGGTTCTCTCTGCCTTCCCAGAAATACGTTTACATAGCACTCTCTGGTGCTCACTCTCAGCACATTTACGGATACATCAGGAGAGTCTCTCATCTCTGTAAACTCTAAGTTCTAAGACAGCAGGAATTGTGTCTGTCTTTCTTACTGCATATCTAAGTGTAAGGATGGTGCCTGCTGCAGAGCAAGCAGGTACAATTAGTAGGAAACAAGGAGATGCAGGGAAGGGGATACAAAATGGCGGATATGTGGGAAGAACAAGTCTGAAGACCTAATGCACAGTATGAAGACTACAGTAATAAAATTGTACTGGATTTTTGGATTCATGACCAATGAATAGATTTTTGCTGCTCTTGCCACAAAAACAACAAAGAAATGGGAAACTATGTGAGACGATGAACATGTTAATTTGCTCCACTATAGTAACATTTTTACAATCTTAATGTATCCCACAACATAATATTGTATACCTTAAAGATGCACAATAACATTTATTTTAAATACATTTGTTGAATAAATACACAGATAATATCAGTAGCAAAAGGTGAACAAGAAGCTAAAAATCTAAAAGGGAGGCCATTGTTTATAAATCATGGGAACGATATCTGGCCCAAACCTGATGGGGCTGTGTAAGTGATGATTCTTATACTTTTGGATTATTCTATCTCATTTCCACTCGTCTTCCATGTTTTTATGACTCACTGATTAAAAGGAGATCACTATTTTAATATGTTTTGCAAATGAATACAAAGCATATATTGTTCCTTAGGGAGGGATATTAATGACAAATGAGATATACGGCTCTCCTCATATAACAAGGTAGGGGAAATATACAGAGATTTTTTTAAAAATGGACCAAGGGACCACAAGATGGAAAACAAAGATTGTTGGGTGTTTAAAAGTACCTTGAAGGATATCTGGCTCAATGAGCTCATCAAATTTATAACAAAAATAATAATAGTGAATATTAACTTGACCTATGTCACAAGGACTGTACTAAGTGCTTTATCTCTCATGTATTTCTCATAATCATTTTGTTCCTGTTACTCCCAGTTTACAAATGAGGAAATTTAGGTGTAATGCCATTGCGTCACCATACTTATGAAGCAACTTACCACCAACGAAGAAAAGTGACTTACCAAAAAGTACAGATTTGGGTCATGACTATCAAAAACTCTGCTATGCTACTACTCACTGCAGTTTTTATTTTGGTTGGCTAGTGCGAGAGAGTGCACACACACACACTTTCATATTTTCCAATAAAGTCATCTAATTTTTAAAACAATCTAACTTCAGCTACCCAAAATATACAACAGATCAATATGGAAAAGTATTAATACATTTATACTCTTTCAAAGATCCCATATTGTCAGGCTATTTGTAACTCTCGCAGTTGTGACAGATAGAAGTTAAATAATTATTCATAATTAACTGACATGTTCATTCTTGTCCTCTCTTGCCAAATCTGTTCAATGTAATTAGATGATTGCTTGTGTTCCATTTTGCTCTGACGGGCTCGATTCTGGCTGAGTTTCATGCATTGGAATCACATCCTGCAGTTATCATTGTTATTTTCTCCATTACATATCCCCCTGTAGAAGTGCATCATGCCAGGCATATCATTCTGTGTATTTTACTCTGCTAATGACATCAAAGAATGTATCACTATCATTTTTCTGGCCCACCAAAATAACATTTATTCCTGTATCCTACATGTGATTAATATGGAAAGGATATGCTATGCTAGAATGCAGAACTCTCAAGTAAAGAACCCTGTGATAAATCTATTGTCTTTCCTGCAAACTACTGGAGTGCTTTTGGGTAAGTTGCTTTATTTTTCTAATTCTCAATTTACTTATCTATAAAATGAAACTAAAAATCCACAATGTCTTAGGGAATTTTTAGAGATTTGCATTTATAGTGCATGATAATTTATAAAAGAAAAGTTAAGACTCTTTTCCAAAGACAGGTTTTCCTTCGCAGAAATTGGGCAGCTGCTACCTTGCATACATTGCTAACACGGCTGAGTTTTAACAGAAGCATTTTTCTTACCATAATTCCTCTTTTGGTGTTAATAGGGGATTTCTAATTAGGTCTTAGTCTATTTGGGAAGGTTAATAGTATAGTACTAAGCATTTATACGAACACAATCAAAGGTTGCTTGCAAGTGTAGGGAAAGAAGGCAACTATAAATATTCACTATTTTCTAGTTGAGTTTTTTCCCTATTGACAGTTGTAAAAGATAGAATTTCATAATAGGAACAGGCGTGGAAGGAAAGGAACTATTTCAACTCATCAGAGTCACAGAGCCATCTCTGAAGTCCTCAAGTTTATACATGGGAAGTGCCAAAATTTGATCTTCAGTGTAAAATTTCTTCCATATTCTCTTGGATACACAGAGCAAATAGAGAAACTACAGCAGATAGACTTTTACAATGGCAAAATATGATGGAAAAGACTCTGGGCTCATCATTCAGAGAAGCCATCTGTGGCAGAGTAACTGTCTGTGGAAGGAAAAAGTAAATCATTTTTAAAAACCCCACTGCTCCAAAATCTGCTCTAATGCCACTGTCTTCAGGGCCAAGTATTCCATCTGGCAAGAGCAAGTCATGGAAAAGCACAAAGGTAATTTACCCAATTGGACTGGGCAGAACGTTGTTTCTTCAGTTATTTTTTGTGACTCTCCCTTCAGAGTGTGATTCAGACAGTTCTGCACCAAGATCAGTGGCTGTGCAGAGTTCAAATAGGTGAAAATACAGCTCCGGATGAGTAGCACTGTATTTTTTCTCAGTTCAGTCTCTCGTTCTTCATTGCTCAGCTCAGAGTTTCTCTCTCTGTCTTCATTGCTCAACTTCGTGTCCCTCCTTCCCAACAGGAGAACCCTATCTAAAATATTTATTTTTTAAAAATCTTGATATCATCCCATCATAGAACAAGATATACAGTACGGTGCTCAAGCTCGTGATGATAAAATATCAGGGATCTTTGAAAATTTATAATCTAAGAGCCTCAACTTCTGAATGAGCTGCTATGATAAATGCAATTCATTGGAGAGTTCCTCATCTTTATTATTTTCTATGATTCCAGGCAAAAGAGTCATTTCAAAATGAGTCTACTTTAGCTTCAGTACCCTTGGAAACCAACCAATCCAATGGTTTTACTGCCTTGGTGAGATGCTGTATTTCTTGGGAATTGCCATTTAGTAGATTAAAATTATAAAACCCAGCAGAAGGAAATTTCCCAACAGCAAATCAATTTATATGTCTTTCAGAGAGTTTTCTAGAAATGTACTTAAGAACTGCTGACTCAATGTAATGTTCTTTCAAAGCCAGGACACTCAGGGCCGGTAAGGACACTAACCCGTGTATTTTCTGAGCTTTTCCTAGCTGGATATTTGTACTATGTGAAATTCATGTTCTGTACTCTAGAGACATGAATCACTTGTTCAATTAAAAATAGTATTTCTCTGGCAATTGTTTGATCAAGAATGGGAATAAGTTGTGGGTGAAATTGTGACCATCTGCATTCCTGTCTTGGAAACCTGCCTGTTGTTTTGTAACCATATGCAGACTCATTGATCAGTTTTTCTCTCTGAAACATCAATACCAAAATTAATGACTACAGCTTCTTCTAGGATTTTCTTAAAATTAGTTCAGGGCTTTCCAATGTGGGAGTTAAATGCATGCTTATTCTTGTAGAATTTAGAAAATATAATCACATTCCAAGAGAAAAGCATATTGAGGGCCTAGTCATATGTAATTCTTCACCAAATTCTGGGTCTTCTTTTGTTGGCTCAAAACAAATAAATATAATTGCCCCCAAAGAATTACAGTGTAGAGACGACCTAATCAATGACAGTCTCTTAATTTTAATATACAACTTGAAGAATCCTTTTATCTGAATTATCAGATATGCCCATCCCATCAATTAATGCATTAATTTTCCAAATCTTTATTACATACCTCCAATGTGGCAGTTATTCTACAGCAGCTGAGGATATGTCATTGTGATATAAATCTCTACAATTTTCATTGTCTTAGAAAAAGGCATACAAACTAATATTTAAATTACAAAACATAGCCGAGCACGGTGGCTCATGCCTGTAATCCCAGCACTTTGGGAGGCCGAGGCAGGCGGATCACAGGGTCAGGAGATCAAGACCATCCTGTGAATGGTGAAACCCTGTCTCTACTAAAAATACAAAAAAAAAAAAAAAAAAAAAAAAAATTAACCGGGCGTGAAAAAGATTAGCTGGGTGAGGTGGCAGGCGCCTGTAGTCCCATCTACTCTGGAGGCTGATGCAGGAGAATAGCGTGAACCTGGGAGGCGGAGCTTGCAGTGAGCTGAGATTGCGCCACTGCACTCCAGCCTGGGTGACAGAGCGAGACTCCGTCTCAAAAAAAAAAAAAAAAAAAAAATTACAAAACTTATATACATGGCCAGAGAAAGACAAAGAATAGATCATGTCATTTTTTTTGTATAGATTTGGTTTTTGACATTAGATTTGAAGCCTGACAAAGTAAGACAGAGGGAATGAGGGTAATTCTAGGCAGACTAAAGAATGCAAAGGGAATTGGCTTGTAAAAGATCAGAATATTTGGGGAAATATGTAAATAGTTCAACACAACTGAGCATGGGTATAAGTGGCTGGAGCAGAGGTTAAAAAGGCTTTTAATGACAGGCAAAAGCATCTGGACTTACGTGTTAGGTTATAGATATTTACAGAAGAATTCTAAGCAGGGAAATGCTAGGATTCAGTGTGCATTTTAGAAGAAAGGGCTGTTAACAATGAGATTCTAGAGAAGAGAACAATAAATCAGGAGAAACCCCAAGGAATGAGGATTGGAGCCAGAATTAAAGTTTGGGCAGACGAGATTGAGAGAAGAAAACTGCTTCCTAACTTCTTGTGAATCACTGGATTGTGAGGTGAGATAGAAAAGGGTCCAAAATATTTCTAAGTATAGCAATGGTATGGGATGTGTGTAAATGCTGATGTCAGTAACAGATGATGGGAACTAGAAGAGTCTTCTTACATCTGCTTTTTGTTTGCTCTTTGTGTTTTGGCTTATTTCAACTACTTACTTATTTACTTAATGTTTACTTATTTATTTAGATGGAGGCATTATAGTATCTTCCTAGGAGGGAGGGCAAATGACCACATTTTACTGTATAGTTGTGGAGGGAAGGGGTGGCGCTGCATTAATATCTTGGATAACTGTGGTGTTCCCTGGATTTCTGTTTGGGAAGTTTGACTTATCCTGTATCTGTTCAGTGACTATTTTAAAATTAGAATGTTACACTTTTTATTTGTTCTCTTAAATGTCACTGCTCCAATCTGGTGAGTAGAATTTTGATCTTTTATATCTTATGTTGGCTATAGCTTCCAATTTTGTGTCATGCAACATTGTGGGACAATATTTGTGTGAATATAATTGTATTCAAATCACACATATGTTTTATTGAACAATGTCAGGAACCGTGTGCTGTAGCCTATAGCTAATTACTTCTTTCTAATGTGACGTCAAAAAACAAATCACTCTTTTTCCAATGGAGCTATCAAGAGCCTTAAATCTACTGCAAAGTGCTGTAATTTAGACCAAAGTTATAAAGGGAGGCTATATTGAGTGTGTTTTGCTCAAATCAATTTATTGTAATTTCACATGCCTTATGTATCAAAATCCAGGGTTGACAGATATAAATGTACTTCACATACCTATTGATTGATTATAGTCAATCAACAATCTCAATTGATTGATTGATATTCTTACATTAAATTCAAAATGATACTTCAACTTTTAATATTTATCTCAGTATTGTCAATTTTAACATCAGGGGAAATCAGACGTATTGCGTTATTTTAAAAGTAATTAGAAATGAAGAGATATTTGTACTATAAATTTATTCCACCTATAATTTAGTAATATATTTTGTTACTTAACTAAAATTGGTTGTCATCATCATTACATTATCAACTGCGTGCTTACTACATGTCAGTCATTAATCATCTAAATCAGTGATTCAAGTGAATTCTCAGAACAATGATATGATTCGGGTACTACAAGTATTCCTATCACTTACAGTGATCAAGAAATTCATGCTGAGAAATGCAAACCAAAACCACAATGAGATATCATCTCACCCCAGTCAGAATGGTGATTATTAAAAAGTGAGGAAATGACAGATGTTGACAAGATTGCAGAGAAATTGGAATGCTTTTACACTGTTGGTGGGAATGTAAATTAGTTCAACTGTTGTGGAAGACAGGGTGCCATTCCTCAAAGATTTAGAACCAGAAATACCTTTTGACCTAGCAATCCCATTACTGGGTATATACCCAAAGGAATATAAATCATTTTAGTATAAAGTTACATGCACACATATGTTCATTGCAGCAGTATTCACAATAGCACAGACATGGAATCAACCTAAATGTCCATCAATGATAGACTGGATAAAGAAAATGTGGTACATATACACCATGGAATACTATCCATCCAGAAAAAAAGGAATGAGATGATGTCCTTTGCAGGGACATGGATGAAGCTGAAAGCCATTATCCTCAGCAAACTAACACAGAAACAGAAAACCAAACACCACATGTTCTCACCTGTAAGTGAGAGCTGAATGAGAATACATGGACACAGAGAGGGGAACAACACACACTGGGGCCTGTCTGGAGAGGATGGAGGGAAGGAGAGCATTAGGGAAGAGAGCCAATGAATGCTGGGCTTAATACCTAGATGATGGGTTGATAGGTACAGCAAACCACCATGGTACAAGTTTACCTATGTAACAAACCTGTACTTCCTGCACATGTACTCTGGAACTTAAAAAAAAGAAAAGAAAAAGAAACCCATGCTTAGGAAAGGTTAAGGTAATTTCTTAAGGTTTTTTAGGAATAATCACCTCTATTAATAGTCAATAGCAATAACGAATAAATAAATTTATTTTTCAGAGCTTCTGATCATAAGAAACTTGAAATCCTCTCAATATTCAAAGTATTATAAACACAAGATAAATTTATGTATGAGCAGATAGCTAAAGTTTTCCTACTGTGTATTTTAAAAAACACTGAATGAACAATGGGGACAATGAAGGCCAGAGATAGAAAATCTCCAACTGAAAGAAGAAAATACTCAGTTTTCTGTAGGCATTTTTTTTTCTGATAGCAAATTTGTGGCAAATGGGCTTTTAATTATATTGACAATACCTGAAGTAGCTTGCTAAATCATACCCTCTTTTGCGAGCTTGTTCTTTAATTTATCTAAATTTAGATTCAATATCCATCCCAGCAGGGATCTGGAACTCGAATACTTCACCAATTACTGCCCCTAGTCCTAAATACATGGCAGGTGTTTACTCCTACAGGCTGAGACGTCAGTGGTTTTCTCAGCTTATACCCTTTTCCTCTAGTTGAGGAGAGGGGATTATTGTACATGGTTAGGCAACTTGTGGCTACTTATTGGTCAAATGTTTAGATATTATCTTCAATATTTTACTTGAAGCTATATTTTCTACCAAAAAGCCCACAGATACATTATGCTTAAATGCAAAAAAAAAGTTCCCGATCCAAAAATTATAGAAATCTTTTACCTATGCCATTTCAATAACTCACTCCCTTTCATCTCTTCATTAGGGTAAATAAGGACTTTATTGGTGTTCTTTACTTTCAACCAGTGTCTATGAAATTACAACATGTATGAAAAAGACACCAGGTCAATACCTACTCCCTGAGGGCACGTTTACTTCAGTTTAAGAAAAACACACTACAGGGTATTTTAGTATTTCCAGTTTCTCTTGTAAATGGAGAACTTAAAAGAAACATTCTCTACCACTGTGAGCCAAAGAGGAAATAATGTTGAGAAATTGCAAACTTTTGAGGGATTAAGCAAAGACCTCTACAGAAAAAAAAAATTCACAGGAGAAAGAATCCTTGGGAATTGAAATATATTAGACAATGCATCAAAGGGGATAAAGGAAAAAGAAAGCCAGGTAGTTTACAATGAGATTTAGAGAAGTAAAGTCCTGAATGTCCTACTTCTCATGACTGGGAAACAATGAGGTAACAATGGGGCTCTGCACTCAAGGTACTTAATGAGAACAAACATAGAACTATATTAATAGTCCATAGCAATCACAAATAAATAAATATATACATATATAAAACCACTCAGTCCCATGGCTCTATTTCCATCTGCTCACATTGCTCCCACCTGCTATAGTTTATCAGAGCCACTCAAGTGTCATATGAAGGACACCCTTGTTGCTTTGGCTTGGGCTGTGCCATGTGGCATTTTGGAGAAGTTTCAGCCAGTTCTCTGCTTCCTCTTGTAACTTTGGAGCTGCTTTTATATGACCTAAGATAGACTTTCTTCCAATAACGTTTTCTCCATAGATTTATACCTTTATGCTTTTCTTTTGAAAGTAGGATCCACTTTAGTAGTTCTTTATTTCTGGGTTTTGCACGTACCCTAAATGTACTTTGGTAGAAATAGCCTGGCACGTTGGGAAAGGGAGACTGCAATAACTAAAGAATGTCATATACTGTTATCTTCTTTAAAATAGGTTTGATGTCTCAAAGGTTCACTGAAATGGGGAGAATTTAATCATCTCATTCAAAAGGAGGATAGAGCTGGTTCTTGAGAGAAAGCAGGGCATAAATCAAAGTTTCCTACCAGCAGTCAGGAGATCTGGCTCCCATTTGCAGCTTTGCCTCAAATTAAGTGACTTGGCTTAAATTATTTTACCTCTCCTAGATTCAAGATTCCCATCTATAAAAGAGTGTATGATCCAGCAATCCTGCTGTTAAGAATATATCCAAAAGAAAGGAAATCAGCATATTGAAGAGATGTTGACACACGCACTCATGTTTATAGTGGCCCCATTCACAAGAGCCAAAATATGGAACCAAACTAACTGTCCATCAATTGATGAATGAATAAAGAAAATGTGGCCTATACACAAAATGGAATACTATTCAGCCATGAAAAAGCATGAAATCCTATGACAGGAAACAACATGGATGAAACCAGAGATAATTATGTTAAATGAAATAACCCAGGCACAGAAAGACAAATATTGCTTGTTCTCACTCATATGTGAGAGCCAAAAAGGCAGATTTCAAAGAGGCAGAGAGTAAAATAGTGGTTACCAAAGCTTGGGAAGGGAGGAGAGAGGGGAACGAAGAGAAGTTAGTTAATGGGTACAAATGTACAGGTTGAGAGAAGGAATATGCTCTAGTATTTGAGAGTATAGTTGGGAAATTATATTTAACAATGATTTACTATATATTTCAAAATAGCTAGAAAAGCAGAATTATAATATTCCCAACACAAAGAAATGACAAATATTTGAGGTGGTGAATATCCTAATTACCCTGATTTGATTATATTGTATACACATCTCAAAATATCACAAGTACCCCCAAATATGTACATTATATATCAATAAATTATTTAAAAAATATATATATATATATCAAGACTTTTCAACCTTATCTATCAGGCTCACATATAGTTGTAGATATAGGTTTTATATATATATACACACACACATATGTGTGTATATATATACACACACACATATACATATACACAGATAGATATAGATACAGATGCATCAATGCTCAGCTTCTCGCTCAAGAGCTCGGATTTAATTGAAAAGAGGATGGGATTCAGACATTACATAAATCATTATATGTTAAATCTACCCAAGTGATTCTAAGGAGTAACTAGGGTTGAAGACCACTGAAGTTAATAATGTCTATGTTACTTCTACTTCCCAAGTAGAGAAAGCCAAATCCATAATAATTGCAGGGAGTTTTTATGTGCATGGCAGTGAGGCAGACAGAAGGAGGGAGTAAAAGGAGGGGAAAGGAGAAAAGTAAGTCACTATTTTTCATCCTCAGATTCTTACAATCTGGACAGGAAACACCCATAATATTACCACCAAAATAGCATAGGCTGTGGCTAATGCAAAATA
This sequence comes from Pan paniscus, assembly GCF_029289425.2. Taxonomy (NCBI): domain Eukaryota; kingdom Metazoa; phylum Chordata; class Mammalia; order Primates; family Hominidae; genus Pan; species Pan paniscus. The sequence goes on from NC_073268.2 coordinate 86,316,850, forward strand.
GTTCATAGCGAAATTCTTGAAAAAAGGTGAAATAAGCCATTCATAAGACTTTATAAAAGAAGGAAGGGATCAGCATGAATTAGAATTAGAAGATGAAAAAGATTTGCTGATGGACCTAGGAGCACAGGCAGCATGTGGTCTTTCTCAGTTATGAGAGAAGGCCATTAGAAGTTCTGAACTCCATCTTGCCACGATACATCATGGGCTGTCAGGCATGAGGACTTTGCACATGTTAACATTTTATTCCTCCAATCAAATCCCTTCTTTATCATTTACTACAATCCATCCTGTAAGTGCAGTGGCATGATCTCGGCTCACTGCAACCTCCGCCTTCTGGGTTTAAGTGATTCTCCTGCCTCAGCCTCCCAAGTAGCTGGGATTACAGGAGCCTGCCACCACGCCCAGCTAATTTTTGTATTTTTAGTAGAGATGGGGTTTCACCATATTGGCCAGGCTGTTCTCAAACTCCTGACCTTGTGATATGCCTGCCTCGGCCTCCCAAAGTGCTGGGATTACAGGCATTAGCCACCGTGCCCAGCCCATCCTGTAACTCTTAAGGGCCACATTAGATATCATCTCCTCTTGGTATCTTTTACAACCTTTAATAAAGAGGCAATTAGCCCTCACTTATCTTGCCAAATTAAAGTTGCTTTTATACTGCCTACTATATTACATTATAGTTACTTGTTTTCACGTTTGTTTCCTACTCTAGATTTTTTTTTAAGTCATCTAGAGGTGGCAGAACAATAAAAATAAATCTTTTTTAACTCAGGAATAATTAAGGAGTAAATATCTACACAGATGAGGCTGGAATATGAAATGTGTACTGAGTAGTGCCATAAATGGAGACACAAAAAAATAAGTAAAATAATGTGAAAGTATTGCAATTGAAGTTCTCTGAGCAAGAAAATGGCCAAGTTAGAAGCTTGATAAGAAAGGGAATAGGCCAGGCGTGGTGGCTCATGTCTGTAATCCAGCACTTTGGGAGGCCAAGGCAGGTGGATCACGAGGTCAGGAGTTCAAGAACAGCCTGGTCAAGATGGTGAAACCTTGTCTCTACTAAAAAAACAAAATTAGCTGGGCATGGTGGCGGGCACCTGTAATCCCAGCTACTCAGCAGGCTGAGGCAGAGAATTGCTTGAACCCAGGAGGTGGAGGTTGCAGTGAGTGGAGATCGCACCACTACACTCCAGCCTGGGCGACAGAGTGAGACTCCATCTCAAAAAAAAAAAGAATAAAATGAAGGTGAGAAATGTTCAAGAAGCCTCGATCACCATTGGCAACCGACTCATTCAGGAATAGATGGTGATTCCCCTCCAATTTTTGAAGCTGAGGAAATTGTATCATATTAGCCGAGAGAGTGTAAGAGTGACAGCAATATAGAGAGAGAAATTAAGAATGTGTGGGTGTGTGTAAATAAAAATGATAAGCATATTTGGAGCATGTAAGGAGAGGACAGGTTATCCATATGAAGACTTTATCATAGACACTCGAAGGACAAAACTATGGAGTGAATTTTGCTAAACGAGTTGAGGCTGCATTTGGGAATTTGAGAATGATTCACGAAGGTGACGACTAAAGATATAGAAACCAAATTGAAAAGAACTTGCAAAATAGAGAGCTAAGCACGTAACCTTGGGGGGGAAAAAAACCAGAAAAACATGATATTAGAAGCTGAAATGAGAGTTTCAAAAAGGAAGAGGTGACAAATTCTGTCAACTTTCTCAGAAAAGGGAAAATTCATTTTGAGAGAATGTAGTCATTGGGTTTAGCAAAAAAGCTTCAGAAATCCCCTGAAAGGGAAGCAGTTTCTGTAGAGACGGGAGAGAGGAAGCTCCCAGGAGGAGGGCTGTTGTGAAAGTCAGCTGTGTAAAGGAGTACAGAAGAGAGTTGGGATGAATGGCTTAACTGGAAGTAAATTATTATTATTATTTTTTTTTTTTGAGACGGAGTCTCGCTGTATCGCCCAGGCTGGAGTGCAGTGGCGCGATCTCGGCTCACTGCAACCTCCGCCTCCCGGGTTCACGCCACTCTCCTGCCTCAGCCTCCCGAGTAGCTGGGACTACAGGCGCCCGCCACCACGCCCGGCTAATTTTTTATATTTTTAGTAGAGACGGGGTTTCACCGTGTTAGCCAGGATGGTCTCGATCTCCTGACCTCGTGATCCGCCCGCCTCAGCCTCCCAAAGTGCTGGGATTACAGGTGTGACCCACTGTGCCCGGCCTGTGAATTATTTTTCTAAAAGAAATGGACACCAAATTTATCTGAAAACAAAGTAATCATTCTGTTCCATTAACATGTATGTCTATGACAGTGTTAGTACCACCAAGTCCTAATTATGCAACTTTATACTAAGCCTTGAAATAGGCATTGGGTTTCCTCCAACTTTTTTTAAAATGTTTTTTTCAAAATGGTTTTGCTTATTCTAGGTCGTTTGTATTTCCACATGATTTTTTTGAATCAGCTTGTCAATTGTCACAAGAAGCCTGGAAGGACTTTTCAAAGTATTAGGTTCAATCTGTAGATTGAAATGGGGAGAAATGGCATCGTAATCATACAGAGACTTCTTTTTGATCAATGAATATGTGATTATTTTTTCATATATGTACCTTTTTAACAATTAGCTCTTCGCACCGATGTTTTGTAGTTTTGGCATTTAAATCTTGCACATCTCTTGTCAAACTTATTTTTAATTATTTCCTGAGTTTGAGGCTATTGTAATTGTTGATACTGTTCTGGGTTCCATTTTAAGTGTTTACGGTGATATATAGAAATGTAGCATATTATCTTTCATCCTCAAACATTGTTAACCTCACTTCTTAGTCCTGGTAGCTCTCTTGTAAATTCTTTGTTGTTTTCCTATGTAAATGATAATGTGTTCTGTGAACAAAGTGGTTTACTTCTTCTTTTCCAATCTATTGCCTTTACTTATCCTCTTTGTTTTATTGTGGTGACAGAACCTCCAGTACAATGTTAAATAAAAATGGGCAGAGTAAACATCCCTGGCTTTTTCCCCATTGTAGGAGGACTGTATTCAGTCATTCACATTAAGTATGAGGTTTCCTGTAGGTTTTTCATAGATGTCCTTAATTAAGTTCAGGAATTTCAGTCTGTTTCTAGTCTGCTGAAAGTTTTTTAATAAGTAGACATTGAATTTTGTTAAGTATTATTTTGCACGTATCGATGTAGTTTTTCTTTTTACTTTGCTTACACTGTCTAGTGCACTGATTCCTCTCATTAATATTAAACCAACTTTGCATTCCTGAGATCAATGCCAGTATGTTCTGTTATCTTTTTTTATTTATTGGTGGATTCAATTTGCTAAAATTATATATGAAAATATTTCTATCTTCAGGGAAAACATTGGCTTATGTTTTGTTTTCATAATGTCATTGATTGGTTTTCTTAACAGGGGAATGCTGGCCTCATAAAATAAGTTGGAGAGTGTTTCTTCCTGTGTGTGTGTGTGTGTGTGTGTGTGTCTATATGATTGGTCTGATTATTATTGCATTTCCTTAAATGTTTTGCTAAAATTTACCAGTGCAACCATCTGGGCCTAGAGCTTTCTGTGTGGGAAAATTTTAAATTTTAAATTTAATTTATTTAATGGGGACAATTTCTTCTTGAGTGAGCTTTGATAGTAGCATAATTCAAATGCTTCATTCATTTCATATGTTATCAGATTTCTTGACACAAACATTTTTTGTAATGTTACCTTATCGACATTTTAAAATAAGATCTGTAGCAATACGCAGTCTTTCAGCACTGATATTTGTAAATTATTACACTTCTTGATCAGTATGGATAGAGGTGTATCATTTGATTTTTTTCAAACAGCTTTTGGTTTTATTGTTTTTTATTCATTGTGTGTTTTCTCTTTCTTTGATTTTTTTCTATTAATGTTAGTATTCTTTTTTCTGCTTACTTTGTGTTTAATTTGCTCTTCTTTTTTCAGTTTCTAAGAGGTAAGCCTAGATCATTGACTTGAATCTTTATGTTTTAGTAGAAGCATTTATTGCTGTAAATACCCTTCTAAGTACCACTTTGATTGCATCCCACAAATGTTGATATTTTGTTCAATTTTCATTCAACTAACTGTTTCCTAAATTTTCTTGCGATATCTTCTTTGACCCATGTATCATTACAGTTTGGTAGTTTAATATACAAAATGTTAGTATTTTCCAAATATCTTTCTCTTATTTATTTCTAGCTTGATTCCCATGTAATTCAGAGAACATATTTTGTATAGTTTTAATTCTTGTACATTTTAAAGCTTTGTTTTGAGGCACAGAATATGCTTTGCCTTGGTAAATAGTATGCTCTTAATAATAATGTCCATTGTACTATTGCTGGGTGCAGTGCTTTTCTATAAACCTCAATTAGGTCAAGATGGTTGATAGTGTGTTTAGATCTTCTCTTTCCTTATTAATTTATTATATTCTTGCTCTATCAATTTCTGAGAGAGGTGTGGTGAAGTCTCCAACTATAGTTGTGGATTTGTCTCTTTCTCCTTTTTTAGTTTTACCTGTGTTTGCTTTATATATTTTGAAGTTCTGGGATTAAGTACCCACATGTTTAGGAATATTATATCTTACTCATTTTTTTCACCCATTTATCATTATGCATGGTTCCTTCTTCATGATCATTTTTAATAAACTTTATTTTTTAAATCAGCTTTAGGTTCACAGCGAAATTGAACAGAAAGTACAGACAGTTCCCATGTACCCTTTGTTCCCACACATACAACAGTCTCTCCTACTGTCAATGTCTCACACCAGAATGGTACATTTGATATGTACTGAACCTTTTAAATTTTGTAACAGTTTGAAGTCTGCTTTTCTGATCTCATAGAGCTACTTTAGCTTTCCTTTGCTTAGAACTTGCATGATCTTTTTTCATCTGTTTACTTTTAAACAATTTATGTGACTGTCTTATTGACAGCATAATAAGTCTTTCTTTTTCCCATCTGACAATCTCTGTTTTCTAATTGGAGTGTATAGATATTGAGTATTTAATGTAATTGTTGATATAATATTTGAATCTACTATCTTGCTACTGATTTGTTGTCTTATGTCTTTTTGTTGCATTTTTTCCATATTATTTTGCATTAAGAATTTTTACAATTTTCTTAATTTTCATTATTGGCTTATTTATTTCTTCTTTTTATGTATTTTCCAGTTGCTGTATTATTTAAAATATAGATCTTTAACTTGTTATTTATTTTCTAATATCATCCCATTTATCATAAAACAAAAAACCTTAAAAGATTTTCATTTTCTCCCTCCCATCCCTCATGCTATTGGCATCATAACTACTAAAAATGGGATAAGCTCCACAACATATTGTAGTTTTTATTTAGAAATCCAATTTTTCTTTAAGGAGTATATAAATAGTAAACAAACAAAACCATGCTTTTGGTTTTAAAAAATCCTTTTTTAAAAAATTATTTCTGATATTCTTCCTTTTGAATAGGTCAAAATTTTCATCTGATTCTATAATCTTCTGCTAGTGTAACATTCATTGACCTTTTTATAATACAGGAATCTACCAATATAATCTTACAGTCTTTGTGTATCTGAAAAAATTAAAAGCTTTACAGACCCTCCAGTTTTGGAAGATATTTTCACTGTGATTAACTATTCTGGATTGAAATTTCCCCCCAATTTTAAAGATGTTGTTCCATCTTTAAACTGGCTTATACAGTTTCTGAAAGAAACCTGTTACTATTCTTATCATTACTATATGTAATGATTCTTTAGTCTTGTTTTGTCGTAAGATTCCCTCTTTATGCTTAGTTTTGCGCACTCTGGCTATGAAGTGTCTGCATCTTTTTTTAAAAACCGCTTGGAGTTCTCTGAAATTTATCAATCTGTGGTTTAATTTTTTTCCCTTAAAATTAGGAAATTCATTCTCATTCTCTCTCCAAATATCTTTTCTTTTATTGGGACTGATATTGTGTATATGTTGAACTCCTTAATCTTTCCTATAGCTCTCTATTCTTTTCTGTTTGGATAATATATGTGACCAATCTTCAAGTTCTTTGACTCCTTGATCATCATCACATCTGCTGATAAACTCATGGAACACGTCTTTATTTCTGATGTTAGGCTGTTTATTTTCCCCTTAGCATTTCCATTTTATTTTATTTGTAATACTTTCCCATCTGTTCATACATGTTGTTCACGTTTCCCGTTAGATGTGTTAACATACATCAGCCTAATAATATCTAAATCTCATTTTGTTGACTGCTTTATCTCTGGACTGTTTTTTTTTTTTCTTTCTTCATGTCTTTTACCTTTGATTAGGACTGTGGGCAGAAGGGATTTCTATCCTTGGTAGCATATGTCCTTCTATAGCAGATGGCTCTTGTTTTGCTCCTCTTTCAGAGGTGGTGGGTTTTTCTCTGAGCCTTGGGGACAGGAAGGTTGCCTGCCCTACCACAATGACAAGACATTCACTTTGTAGGAGAGGTTTCAAGGAAGTGGGATTTCAAGGGTGAGGTTTCATGCTGAGTGCCACTGAGGAAGGCTCTCCTCTCTTAGGTCTCCTGCCCTGCCCCTAATCTTTCCCAAGAGCACAGTAGAGTCTCATGAAAAGGAAATCGGGAGTGTGGACTCCCTGCAAGCCTGGGGCTCCTAGCTATTATAACTATCGTGTTGGCTTTTTGAGCTCACTAAAGATCTGGCTGTTTTCTTCTTACCTGCTATTATGGGGGCTCATTCTACCTCTCATACTGTGCTCAACTGCTCTTTTGTTCCATCTCTCCTCAGAGAGGCTGTTAGCTGCTACGCTTTGGAATTCAATTCACCTGGTTGCTGTGCAACTTCTGGTCTCTAATAAACTCAAAAAAAGGTTATGATTTTATAAATTATCTGGCCTTTGTTTTTCTCCTTCTTAGGGTGGAAGCAACATTTTCTTACAGATTTGGCCATCCTAAGTGGAGGAGGAGTACCAGGTTTTGGTATCCATTTTACAGCTTGAATATTATAAGTTCTGTCAAACTAGTTAGAGTTCTCGTTTATGTCTTTTTTTAAAATTTCAAGTTTAAACTTTCTATCACATTGTGAGAAAAAAAGTATTTTTTATGGCTACGTTTTAAATTATTACATTATAATCTTTGATACAGCTAGATTTCTTTTTCCTAATGATTAATTAATGGCTTCAACATCATTTACTAAAGTATATCAGTTTACTCAATAATTCAGATCATAGAATTTAGCATATATTAAATTCCTACATGTATTTCTTCCTGTATTTATATTTCTAGGCCATAAGACTTTTGGCAGACTCTACTTTTTTTTTGAGTCTTGATCAACCATGTAAATAATTTTGGCTACCCTGCTAGAGAGACCAGATGGAGAGTGTGACATTCTGAAGGGTGAAAGTCCACAAGGGGTGGAAGACCACAGAAAATGAAATACCACGAGAAGTGATTGGCTTCAATATTCCAGTTACCCCAGCGCAGGAACAAGATCATGAGAGAAGCCATTTTGGATCCTCCAGCCTAGATTGCATGCACCTGACCAAGCCCAGCTGCCGGCACATGGAGAAGAGATAGGCATTCCCACTGAGTCCTGGCAAACCAGCCCACAGAGTCATAAGCACATTAAGTGGTTATCGTTCTAAGTCACTAAGTTAGGGTGATTGTTATACAGCAACAGATAACCAATATGATTTGAATTTTCTCAGTAAAGAACCAAAGATTTATTGAAAGTGAGAGAAGATGAATCATTTCTGGGAAGTGGAAGAGAATTGGAAGTATTCGTTAATAGTCATAGGGAATTTGCTAGAAGAACACAATACAAATTAAGGTAACCATTCAGCACTAGGGCAGTGGTATACAAGATGGACAATAATAATTTGTAAAAGATAGGTGTAATGAGACTATTATTTTTATAAATTCAAATTCAAATTTGGTGCATGACCTGCATTCTAAAAGCAAAAGTTTTATATTGAAATAACTGTTAATAACAAAAAAATTTAGAGCATCTTGAAACAAAATGCATTTGCCCTTGGTGTCAATTGGCAGAAAGTGGCATTGATGCTTTTATGTTCTATGTGTTATTTTGTCAGGGAGTCTGGGTGTTAAATGCTACTGTAGAACATTTACCAAGAGTTAGGAAATAAATAATTTCTCTACAAAGCAGTGAAACAATCTGCACATATCTTTGTATATTAAAAAGTTCAGATACTTGGCCAGCCACTGCATTATAAGAACGCTTACCACATATTCCTTACTTAATGAAGACTGAAACATAGCTGGGGAAACCAAAAAAAAAAAAAAAAGTAAAGTTTTGAATTATAGTTTAAGGCCATTGTGAAAAGGATATGTAAGGATATGTACTATTGATTATATTCATTACTAAATAAATTTAGGAAATACATATTATTAGGTTTTGAGGCAAGAGGGATCATCTTAGGGTGGGAGTGAAGTTGTTCTGGAAGGCTTTGTAGAAAGGTTAGAATTCAGCTTTTTGAAAAGAGTCAGTTTAGGAGGAACAAGGGTTGAGGTAAAGCCCTAGGAACTGGATGGTGAATGAAACCAAAACACACACCCCCCCCCACCCTCTCCCCCAACACACACAACTGGAATTCCAATGTTTTCTGTTATATGAGTGATTAAAGTAATTTGACCTTTGACTGGAGGGCAAGTTTGAGATGCTGAGTGTTTACATATAAGGCAGTAGGGATACCTGCTATTTAAACTGTATCATGAGGAGTTTGGAAATCAGGTTTATAGGCAACCAGGAGACACTGAGCAGGAAATTTTTAGAACAAACAAACAAAAGGACCCAAAATGTGAAAAGTTAGCCTATATACTATGACTCAGCCATCCCAAGATTAGCAAAGAAATCAGAATTTAGTATCAGGTATTAGGGACAAACCCTGTCTCTAAAATTCTCTGGATTGCAGCCATGTAATATACTGGCCCAGGGATGGAGGGAAGGGAAAGGGAGGGAGCTTCCTCTTCGCCAAGAATATTTCCCTTGATTTTGCCATGTCGACTAAACTGAATCTGAAACATAACAAAGGCCTTTTCTTTGAAATTTTCTTTACATTGAAAATCTTTTCTACAGGGAAATCACCATGGAACAAGAAAATCTGGCTTCCTTGTCTGAGTCGCAGGATCATTATATCCAAATGGAAACTTTCGGTTTCCCCTTCACCAGGTTCCAGCATCTCACATCTTTCTTACTTTGGGGTCCAAGGAATGGGTCTCAGTGATCCTGCAAATACCTGAAATTATTTGCAAAATAGGTATGCTTATAATTACATGCATTTTTTTCTAGGTAGAGCCCCCATAGTTGAGACTTATGACCCCAAAAAGAACCACTGTTCTGTGTGCTGAATCCCATATTTAATATGTGATATCCAGGGCACAATCTTAGATGCCTAGGTGCTCCTTAGCCCAGCTGAGAGAGACGCTGAAGCTTCCTCTCACCTCCCACAGAGGTACCCTCCCCATTTAAGACTGACAGATACTTGGCTTGTTCTTTAGGTAACTGATTTCAGAAATGGGCACTTTTCATAGAGACCCTACTCCCTGCCCACAGATGTCAGGCCTTGTCCTCACAACAATTAAGTTAGATCAGTTCACTTCCATACAACCTGATATTTCTAAATCAAGCATCCATTTGCTTATTTAGAACATGAATGGGGTCAGCGAGAAGCACCCAAATCCACTCAGCAGGACTGAAGGGTAGACAGTCAGAGGCAATGGTTTATGAGGGTAGGTTTAGGAACTTCAACCTCTCTTCCTCCCTAATATTTTTACTGTTGAAATGAGACTGCAGACCTTACTAGGCAAACCAGGCAGCAGCCGTCAGTACTGGACCTCTGGCAGCAGAGCCGTGCTTTGGCTCTGAATCAACTTCTTCACCCCCAGCCCAGTCCAGAATGCTTTGGAGGCCGAGTGCCACAAATGCCTGAGCTCCATGTATCAGCCTCATTGCAAAGCAACCGTAGGGATGGGAAGGGAAGAATGATGATCCATGGGCAGTGTTCCAGAGTACCCCTGGAGACTAGTGATGCAGACAGAAGGGGGTGGTTGTGCTGTTTCCCATCACTCAAGAGTTATTTCACATTCACAAGACTGTGATCAGATCCTGTTCATTTATTCTACTTAAAATGACACAACAGGAACAGAGACTTGGAATGGAAACTTTTCTACCTGGGTCTTTTTAGGATTTCAGCAAAGATATAAACATCCTCTATTTTTTTTTTCTTACAGGAGAATAAAAACTCTTCAACATACATTGAGGCTTTGCAGCCTTTTCAGTTGAGGAGCATAACAAGAGAGTTTCTGCTCTAGAGTCCAAATCTTTTAAACTGAGAGGCTGCCACTCTGAGGTCATTTTCTTTTCATGTTACAGGAAGCATGATGTATACTTAATAAAGTTCAAATAGAGCCCACTGGGGGCTGGGAAATGGGCTTTCAGAGTAGGTTGATTCATTCCATTTCAGTCATGTAAAGTTTAAAGAGAAAGCAAGACAGGGGAGTTAGATAGAAGGTGAACAGAGAAGGTATGGTTGATTTAAGAAAAATGACCTTCAAGAGTCATTCCCATTGCCTATGACTTCCTAAGAACCTATGAGGTTGGATGGAAAAAACAATGATTTTAACAGGAGTGTTTTCGACAGAGGACACAGCTATACTAAACTCTCTCAATAATCACAATTGTCACATTTTAATATTCCCTTTTTATATGAAAGTAGGACAGCTTTGTCCAAGATTGAGGCATTTTCACCTTGTGCTTTTCTGAACAAATTATGTGAAAATTAAAAAAAAAAAATACAGAGCCTGGCCCTCCAGAATTCTCTAAAACAAAAGCTCAAAGCAGCCTGAGATTATAGCCTACACAATTTCAGGTTAGTTTTTCAGTCATTTTTCAGCTATGTACTATGACATTTATAAATATAACTTTTCTGGAAAGGAAAAATAATAAAATACAGCAAGAACAATTTCTTTTCTACTTAGATAGCCAAGTGCCTGGATGTGAACAGCCACAAGTCAGCTAAACCTCCACGCTCAGTGAGGAAGCTGTGGATCAGAGGGTTTTGTGTCATGCGCTAATAAACTGCACAGCTAGGCTCACCCCCAAGGTTTCTGGCCTATGTCTATTCCCTTTACTTGACATTTTGCTATCAGAGGACAGTGCAAGGAGACAGTCAGAGTATCATTTTGAGACTTTGGGTTAGTACCTAAAACAGCAAGAGAGCAGGAGGAAAAATTTGACTTAACTCTATTGGCCAAAGGAAGAGGTTATAAGCTCTTTCTGTTCTGAGCTCTATTTAACATGAATATAACCATTTTCTCAGCTTTTTTCCTTTCTGGAGAGAAAAGTACTGACATTCAGAGACATGGAGAAAACAGAATATTGAATCTTAGCAATCTCTCTGCTACACTATTGGTTCTTCTGCAGAACCTATCATCTTCTGTGAACCTACAACTTTCTCTCCTTTCCTTAGAGTTTCTCCATCCTGACAGTAATTTTACCATACAGGATACAGAATATGTGCAATAAATATATGCTAGAAGTCTTGAGTCCTACTGACTGCTTTATTCTACATTCATATAGCATATATTTTATTATTATATATGGACTATGCAATATGTATCTCATCTTGTGCTGTGAGCTTTGCTTTTTAGATATGATTTCCTTTAATCTTCATATGTACTCAATGAAGCATATACTACTATTGTTGACCCTATTTTAAACCAGATAAAAATAAGACCAACAGATAAAGGCCATCAGATTTTATTTATTTATTTTTTTGAGACAGAGTCTCGCTCTGTCGCCCAGGCTGGAGTGCAGTGGCACGATCTTGGCTCACTGCAAGCTCTGCCTTTTGTGTTCACGCCATTCTGCTGCTTCAGCCTCCCAAGTAGCTGGGACTACAAGCGCCCGCCACCACACCCGGCTAATTTTTTGTATTTTTAGTAGAGATGGGGTTTCACCGTGTTAGCCAGGATGGTCTTGATCTCCTGACCTCGTGATCCACCCGCCTCAGCCTCCCAAAGTGCTGGGATTACAGATGTAAGCCACCATGCCTCGCCAGACCATCAGATTTTAAAGCTTAACTCTTAATTACTGTACTACACTGAGTGTAACTAATACATACATTTGGTGGAATTTGTCTTAGGTACAATAATTTTGTTTTTATTTGGTATCATCACATTATATAAAAGCAAAAGTGACCCCCAAAATAGCTTCCACTTCAGGCTCTTTTTCTCTCCACAGCAGACAATACCCCTACTAAACAGAATTTGATTGTTGCACCTATGTGAAGTCGGGGACCAGAAATTTATTTTAGAGTGTTCGAAGGGCAAAGGAAAGTACTGCTTTTTGTAGAAGGATTAACTTCGTGGCTCAAATTTGCTAGATATTTGTCTAAACTTCTCTTCAGAGAAAAGCCCGAGCTTGCTTGCTGTAGGCTCAACCAAGTTTTACATTTTGAGACCATAAGCCTGAGATCAGAAATCTTTTAATCAGCATAAATCCTTAAAAGATCCCATAACTCTGAAGTCATGTTTGCATTATAAACAGAACATGTGTTTCATGGGGTGTGAAAATGCCAGCAGAAACTGCTTGCTTAATTTTATCAACCTACTTTTTTAGAGAGTGCTGACAGCCCTACAGAAGCACGACTAGCGGCTGCTGAGGTTGGCAAGCCCACATTCTGTGGCTTTTTCTTTAAGTGGCGTATCAGGAGATTAATTCAGCCTGAATTTCACATTTGTGTTCGGTAGCAATTCCCAGAGGCCTTAGGAGCAAATGCATATTTGACACCTATTTATCTTTGTCAGGGGGTTGTCATGGGAGCCAAGGTGATATCAACTTTAGTGAGGTCCTTTGAGGAGAGGTTATGGGGAACTGGATATATTTGCTTGGTTCTATTTTCATATCTATCTACTGTTTGCCAAAAGGTTAAGTTTCTCCCACCTCTCTGTCAGCACTACATTTGGTAATATGAAAGAGATGGAAGCATGGCTGGTTGTAGTGATAACGACCGATATGGCAGAGACGTGCGTTTCGAGGTCCACTTCTTCCTGTTGAACGCATTTTTCCTTGCCTTTAAAGAGATTTTCATATTGATGCGCTGTGGCTGAGAATGAGAAACCTGGGTATTTAAAAAATATATATTTTTTG